>NC_045956.1:112269742-112583532 GCF_010909765.2 Amblyraja radiata
TTATCCTGTATCTATATACTGTGGACGGTTTAATTATAATCATGTATAGTCTTTCTGCTGATGCAACAAAAAAGCTTTTCATGGTATCTTGGTACACAAGACTAAACTAAACTATCATTGCAGGAACTTACTTTGCCGGCTTTGAATCAGTGGGCGGCCTGGAACTGAATATTGCCAAATACTACAGGCAAACATTTCTGTGAGGAAAGCTGTGCAAATGGCAGTAGAAATCCTAGCATCTTCCATGATTCTGCTCTCTTTCTCTTCCATCTGTAGTATCAGCCAGAATGCTGTTCACAAATCTATCAGACATTATTCAACGTGGCAGCACTTTTATCTCCTTTCCAATTCACCATTGTATGCTTAAATTAAGGCATTTGGTTTCCTATTTCCTTCTCCTCTTTTAACATCCCTTTATTCTTCGTGTCCTATCATCAAACTATTACCATGTTCCCAAGGTCACAGAATAGTGTTTAATTTAGAGATAAATGTGGAAACAGGCCGTTTGGCCTGCTGAATCTGCGTTGACCAGTAATTCCCATACATCAGTGCTTTCCTACATACTAGGAAATTTACAATCTTTACCAAATCCAATTGCCCCATGTCTTCGAATTACCTGTACGTTTTCGAAGTGTAGGAGAGAACCTGAGCACCCGGAGAAAACCCACGCAAGTCATGGGGAGAACGTACAAACTCCAGACAGACAGCACCCATAATCCGAATCGAACCCAAGTCTCTGGCACTGTAAAGGGCCTGTCCCACTGTGGGGACCTAATTTGAGAGTTTAGGAGAGTTAGGAGTCATGGTCTTGTAGAAAACCTCCTACGACCTCCTTCGACTATGTAGAGAACCTCCTACGAATATGTAGAATACCTCCTATGACCATGTAGAAGACCTCCTTCGACCTCCTTCGACTATGTTGAAGACTATCTTCGACTATCTATGATTTACTCGCTGATGCTCTCGGGAAAATTGGACACCGAATAGTGGAGAGTGAAGACCTTCGACTTCAGACGACTGCACTGAAAACAAACTATGACAAGCTACGAGTGGCTACAGCTCAAATGCTGTAGCCTTCGATTACCTTTAACTACCTTTGATTACCTTTGATTGCCTTTGATTACCTATGATAAAATGCCGACCTACTACGACCTACTTCGACTAAACTACGAGTAAAAAAATATCGATTTTTTTCATGCCGACCAATTTTTACTCGCAAATACTAAAAAATTCTCTTCGACCAAACTGAGGCCGCGAGTATGTGGGAACTTCCCTCGAGCGTGAAGGAGAGTTACCCCGTAGGACCTAGTATCGACCATGCTGCGAGTTTGTGGCGACCACAAACTCTTCTAAACTCGCAAATTAGGTCTCCACAGTGGGACAGGCCCTTTAGGCAGCAAATCTACCGCTGCACCATTGTGCTGCACCAAACCCATTCCAAATCAATTATTTGCAGATATTAGTGAGGGAAGTATGAAAGTTAAAGTAAGTCATCATGTTCCCAGTCATTGGCACTATTAACAAACTTTCATTGAGCCCAGATTGGTCTAATCATCCATCTCTGGACATGTTGTAATGCAATAGAATAGAAATAAGGCACTGCAGATGCTGATTTGCAAAAAAGGACATAAAGTACAGGAGTAACAGCAGGTCTGGCAGCATCTTAGGAGAACTTGGTGATATATTGGGTCGACACCCTTCATCAGACTGATTATGGCGGAGGGTGCGGTGGGGGTGGGGGAAAGCTGGATCAGGGAAGGGACAGGACAAAGACTGACAAGGAAAAGGTGGATGCAGGTGAGGGTGGGATGGGTTTGATAGGCAGATTGTTGGACAAAGGCCAGAGATGAAGAGACAAAAGGCTTGCGACAAAAGGATTGGAGTTGCGAATTGTGAAGCTCGATGAAGGAATGCATGTTGAAGGGGTGGGGGAAGAGGGACATAGGTGCGAGTCCAGATGTGGAGAGAGGTGTGGAAAATAATTGGGGAACAAGGGGGTGGAGTGATAGTTAAATAAAACTGGAGCTCAATGCTCATGCCATTCGGTACCCAAGCGGAATATGAGATGTTGTAACTCCATTGCACTAGGGACTTGGGACTTTGGTTTTTGTCTTTGCACAATACTGTTTGTTTGTTTTTATATATTGATCATTTTTTCAATATTTATTACGTTGTCTACTGAATACTATATTTGCATATCTGTTGTGCTGCTGCTAGTACGAATTTCATTGTTCTGTTTCGGGACATATGATAATAAAACACTTTTGGCTTTTGAATTTGGGAGGTCATGTTGCAGTTATATTAGACATTGGTGAGGCCGTCTAATTACTTTTAGAGTATTGTGTTCAGTTCAGGGCACCTTGCCAAAGGAAAGATGTTGACAAGCTGGAAATAGTGCAGAGAAAATGTATGAGGATGTTGCCAGGACAAGGGCGCCTGAGCTACTGGCAAGTCAAGCAGGCTGGGACTCTATTCCTTGGAGCACAAGAAGATGAGGGGTGATTTTATAGAGGTGCATAATATCATGAGAGGAATAAATTGTGAGTAGGGGAATTGAGAACCAGTGGACATAGGTATAATGTGAGGAATGAAAGATTTAATAGGAACCTGAGGGATAAAATTTTTACACAAAGAGTGGTGAGTGTATGGAACAAGCTGCTGGAGGAGGTAGTTGAGGCAGGTATTATCGTGACGTTTAAGAAATGTTTAGGCAGACACAGCGATAGGATATGTTTAGAGGGAAGATAGACAGAAAATGCTGGGGTAACTCCAAGGGTCAGGCAGCATTTCTGGAGAAAAGGAATAGGTAACGCTTTGGGTCGAGACCTTTCTTCAGACTTATTCAGAGTTTAGAGGCAGGTGGGGCTAATTTAGGTGGGACATGTTGGTCGGAGTGCGCAAATTGGGCTGAAGGGGCCTGTTTTAATGTTGCATGACTTTATGACTATGACTCTCTTGATCTTGCAAATAATTATCTTCACTTCAGTAGACAAATCTCCACACTTTATAATTCCAGGAAGTAATTATTTTGTGTTCAACACTTCATGCAACCATTTGATTTAATCCTGTGTAATTAAAGAATAGCTGAAGTTAGAGGCTAGGCATTAAAGTGGACAGAGAAGTTGCAGCACAATGCATCTCAATGGAGGAGTATCTCAATAGATGGAGTATTATCACTGTTTATTCATTGTTGTTTAATGTTATCATAACTATCCTGCAGATCTTTCATAGCCGGCTGGCAAGTTTATTGTGAAAATATATGGACCAGAAGATTTGCTTCCCAATATTTTGTTGGTTATTTTGTTTCTTCACCAACATAATATTTCATAAATGCTAAACAACTAATATTGGAGTGAAAATTACTGTTTGTGGTATGCAGTTGGCGTTCAGCTCTCTAAATGTCAATGTATCGTGGACTCTGCTTATCAGTTGCCAAAAGCAGAAACCTGACTGCAGCAGACCTTGGTGACATCAACAGTAGTTTGAACTTCAGCATAAAACCAATGGTGCCATTACTTTCCACCATCAGAACCAAGATGTAGTCCAATCTGGCCAAGCAGTTCAAGGTTATAGAGTCATAGACTCATAGAGCATGGAAACATGCCCCTTGGCCCAACTTGCCCATGCCGACCAAAATGCCCCATTTACACTAGTCCTACCTACCTACAAATGCCCCATATCTGTCCGATCCATTATCTATCCATATCCATTCCTATCCATGTACCTGCCCAAATACCTTTTAAATTTTGTTATAGTAACCGCCTAAACTTCCTCTTCTGATAGCTCATTCCATATACCCACATGAAGGATTTAATGCATAATTTATTTTAATTTAGTGTGGTTTCTTAGCACTCTCCAAGATCCAGCCTCCATTCTCTAGATACAAGGAACTGCTAGAATCTTAAACAGAACACAAGGTGTTGGAACAACTCACTGGGTCATGCAACATCTCTGGAGGGAATGGATAGATGAGATATTGTGTAGGGACTCTTCTTTAGACTGATTGTGGTAAGGAGGAAAAAACTGGAAAAGAGGTAAAAGGTTGCATAAGAATATCACCTTTGTAGTGATATGGTAGGGCCCTGCGGCGTGTTGTAGACCAGAGAGATCTAGGAGTGTAGATAGAGTGGTCAAGAGGCTTTCGGCACATTGGCCTTCATCAGTCAGTATAAAAGACAGACACATAATGCTGGTAGACAAAAATGCTGGAGAAACTCAGCGGGTGAGGCAGCATCTATGGAGAGAAGGAATAGGCGACGTTTCGGGTTGAGACGCTTCTTCAGGCTTATGTCGGGGGGGGGCGGGAAAATAAAGGAAGAGGCGGAGACGGTAGGCTTGTGGGAGAGCTGGGAAGGGGAGGGGAAGGAGGGAGAAAGTTAAGACGTGGTCACAGAGGGGGGGGGCAGTGAGAGAGGAGGATGCTAAAGTGTCTTTGGAGAGAGGAGGAGAACTTCTTCAAAGTAGACATACATTGAGGAGGTTTTGCAGTGAAGTGGAGGAATGCTGGAGTAACTCAGCGGGATAGACAGCATCGCTGGATAGAAGGAATGGGTGACATTTTATCATTTTTCTTCAGAAGAAGAAGGTTCTCGACCTGAAATATCACGCATACCTATCCAGAGATGCTGCCTGTCCCGCTGAGTAACTACTCCAGCATTTTGTGTCTATCTTCAGTGTAAACCAACATCAACAGTTCCTTCCTACACATATTCACACACACTCTAGAGAGAAGGAATGGGTGACAATGCAATACATGCTTTTACCTTTAACATTCGCAATATAAGCTACAGTAATTCCAACATTATTACATCAAATGCAGTATTTACAGCAATACAGGACCTTTTACATGGCAGAAATAGCCTATGAGCAGTCATTTAAAAGCCACAGAAAAAATATTGTGCATATGACTAAAACTTAATTTTATACTGAGTCCTAAAGAGTTAAGACAACTGCAAGTTTTGGCACTGCTGACAATGATGGAAGTAGTGAATGAGGGGTTGCATGAGGATTAGAGGGACATCGATATCATGGAAGAATATAGAAATGGACTACAGACAAAGAAGGGGTGAGGGATTTGTTCTTTAAACAAGACGCTGTATTGGTCAGAATACACAGAGGTAAACAGGATACACAAAAATTGCAGATGCTGGAATCATGGGTAAGAAACAAAGTGCTGGAGAAACTCAATGGGCCAGGCAGCATCTGTGGAGAGAATGGGCAGATGATATTTTGGGTCAGGACACTTCTTCAGACTGAGTAGGGGGGCAGAAAGCTGGAAAAGAGAGGTGTGATTTGGGCAAAACCTGGCAAGTGATAGGCGGATACAGGTGAGGGAGGTGGCAGTGATTGGCAGATGGGTGGAGTAAGTGGCAAAGGTTAGAGGTGAAAAGGAGACAAAAGGGTGTCAGATACGGAGAGAAGTGAAATGTAAAGTGAGAGGGAGGGATTTAGACAGAGGAAGGAGAAAGAGGGGCATCATGGTGGCACAACGGTAGAGTTGCTGTCTTACAGCGTGATCAGTGCCAGAGACCCTGGTTCGATCCCGACTACGGGCGCTGTCTGTACAGATTCTGTACATTCTCGCCATGACCGCGTGGGTTTTCTGCAAGATCTTCGGTTCCCTCCCACACTCCTAAGATGTACAGGTTTGTAGATTAATTGGCTTGGTATAATTGTAAAATTTTCCCTAGTGTGTTTAGGATAGTGTTAATGTGCGGGGATCGCTGGTTAGTACAGCCTCGGTGAGCCGAAAGGCCTGTTTCCGCACTGTATCTCTAAACTAAACTAAACTAAAATATTGTGTATGAAGTTGGAATGTTATGTTACAGTTGGACCAGACATTGGTGAGAGACTGGTGACTAGTGGGAGAGCCCAGAACTAGAGGCCACAGCCTCAGAAGAAAAAGATGTACCTTTAGAAAAGAGATGAGGAGGAATTTCTTCAGTCAGAGGATGCTGAATCTGTGGAATTCATTTCCACAAACAATATACAATATACAATATACAATATTTTTAGTCATTGTCATTTGAACCTGAAATGAGGCTCAAATGAAACTCTGTTTCTACAGCCATACAAAGAGAAGCAATTTCTACAAGACACACAAAACAATTTAATTCACACAAACATCCATCACAGTGAATCTCTTCCTCACTGTGATGGAAGGCAAAGTATTTTCTCTCCCCTGTGTTCGATTCTTCTCCCGATGTTAAAGGTCCCAGCGGGCGATGGTAAGTCCCACGGCCATTAAGGCAATAGGTATTTGTAATGCGGAGATCGACAGATTCTTGATTAGTATGGGTGTCAGGGATTATGGGGAGAAGGCAGGAGAATGGGATTGAGAGGAAAGATAGATCAGCCATGATTGAATGGCGGAGTAGACTTGATGGTCCGAATGGCCTAATTATGCCCTGGAACTTATGAACTGGGCAACCTCTGCAGAGGAGCACAATGACGGGCTGCATGATCTAAGATTCTGATTAGATTCTTAATTCTAAAAAAAAACATTATGCTGAATCTTCTGTAAAATTTGCAAATGGGGATTAGTCTTAATAAGTTGCAATGAAACAAAACATCAGTGAAAACAATACAAAATATTAAATCATCTAGAAAGGTAAGAGCACGATTTGCTGTCACAGGAGAGAATTATTTAGCTGCACTATCTTAACTTTCTTAATTATCCCTTCACATAATTTGGATTGTTATTTTTCCTATTACAAAAGGAAAATTTTATATATTGTTGCCACCCACGGCAATGTGCATGTTTCATTCTTCCGGCATGATTTTAAGACAAGTTTGTGCAGATTACTCTTTCAGTGCCACACATGGAAATTTGCATCTCCAGACATTTCCTGATGCTAATTCAATGAATTAACATCAATGAATGTCATTTAAGCAGTTGATATAAAGAATACCTTTAATTCTATTTCTACTTAACCAGTTAACATCAGAAAACAAATGACATGTGGATAAAAATATGGTTCCAGCAGATCTGTTGCTTATTTTGTTTTGGAATGTTCTTTGCAAGGTATTTAAAAGGTATTTAATTGGATTGAGTGAACCCGGGTCTCTGGTGCTGTGAGGCAGCACCTCTACCAGTTGAGCCATTGGAATGCCCCTAAGATAAACAACTTATTGTGACAATCGTTCATATCAGCATCTAATCGGTCAGCATCAAATCAACAAATTTAGAGGGAAAAAAAGTAAAACACAAGAGACAAAATCCATATAGCTGTACATGCTACTCTGCACATATCAATTTAACCTATTTATTTCTGGATATCATGATGAATCTGATTGCATTCTCTTTTCAAATGCTCCCACCCACCGCACCCCCCCAAATGTATCATTCTATATGATTGCATTACTGTTAAATAGTAAAAAAACTAAATCATACTCTTATTTACAGGTGACTATACTGTCAATTAATAAATAATATATTGTGGCGGTATTGAACCCGGCGTTAGGAAGCCGCGGTCACGTGACTCGGGAGGGTGTTTTCGCGTGGTTTTGCTTTCGCGCGCCAGTTCAGCAATGACCGTGTCGAGAGAACCTGTTTACTGAAAAGTGAATTTTAGAATAAAAGTTTGTTTAAAACTTCAGTTGTCATTCTTGAGACCGCCAAATTGGTGACCCCGACCTGTCTAGCTGTCGTTAGACAAGATAATTATGCGGGAAGACAACGTTCCCGCAGAATCAGCCAGCACGCGGCAGGGCTCACCGGCATTCAAATTGCCAGCGTTTTGGCCTGACCAACCTCAGGTGAGTTTCGCCCACGTTGAGGCAAGTTTCACCTCCATCCCATCGTGACGGACGATACAATGTATTTCCATGTGGTGGGGGCATTGCTGCAGGACTGTGCCTCGAGGCTGTTGCCCTACACCAGGAACCCGCCAACCATCGCCA
Organism: Amblyraja radiata; assembly: GCF_010909765.2. Classification (NCBI taxonomy): domain Eukaryota; kingdom Metazoa; phylum Chordata; class Chondrichthyes; order Rajiformes; family Rajidae; genus Amblyraja; species Amblyraja radiata. Next base: position 112,277,645 of record NC_045956.1, read on the forward strand.
AATACGAAGGGCTGAAGACCCTGCTGCTCAACGCTTACGGTCTCAGCTGCAGGGACAGGGCAGCGACTGGCATCGGGAGGAAGAAGAAGCCCAGCGCCGAAGAAGAATCGCCGCGGCCAGTGGTCTACAGTCAACACCAATGGTGTTACTACAATCAATGATACGGGCCCGAAGCCCGAAGATGTCGGAGCCCCTGCTCGTTCCAGGGAAATGCCTCGGCTGATTGTCCATAGAGGCGAACGTGATCGGCCCAAACGAACGCCTCTGCGTCCGCGATTGCCATTCCGGCCACCGTTTCCTGGTGGACTCCGGTGCCCATGCCAGCATCCTGCCTCCGAGCACCCGAGATATTCGCGCCGGTAAGGTAGGACCCGTCCTCTCGGCTGTTAATGGGAGCGACATTCGCACTTACGGTACGCGGACCCTGGACTTAAATTTCGACTCCCGCTCGTACAGGTGGAAGTTTATCATTGCTGACGTCGCTCAACCGATCCTGGAGGCCGACTTCTTGCGCGCGTTCTCCCTGTTAGTCGTTGTGCGAGGCGGACGCATGGTCCATGTGTCGGACCTGTGCCCTGCCAAGCCGCGCAGCCCGTCCACGCCCCTACAGCAACTCGCCGACATAGCTGAGATCCAGCAACCTTTCGCAGCCCTGCTCGCCGACTTCCCTGGGTTGCTCATGCCCTGGTCCAACGGGGCGCACCCCGTCATGGCGTGGTCCACCACATTCCCACCGAGGGCCCACCGGTTCACACCCACACGCGCCGCCTCCTGCCCGATAAACTGCGCATCGCACGAGACGAGTTCCAGCTTATGGAGGACATGGGGATTGTCCGGCGGTCGGACAGCCCCTGGGCTTCCCAGTTACACATGGTGCCCAAAGCATCCGGGGGTTGGAGACCTTGCGGTGATTACAGGCGATTGAACGCAGTAACCACAGCCGATCAGTACCCGGTCCTGAATATCCAGGATTTCTCGGCACAGCTGGAAGGCGCAACCTTCTTCTCGAAGGTTGACCTTATTCGCGGGTATAATCAAATTCCGGTCCATCCCGACGACGTCCTTAAGACAGCCACCATCACCCCTTTCGGCCTTTTTGAATGGCTTAGAATGCCTTTTGGCTTGAAGAACGCTGCTCAGGCGTTCCAAAGGTTATTGTATCAGGTCGGTCGGGGTTTGCCGTTCATATTCATCTACCTCGATGATAGCATGTCAGGCACCTCTGCCTGCTTTTCAAACGGCTGCGCAAACACGGGTTGGTGATCAACCCCGCGAAGTGCCAGTTCGGGTTGCGTTCCGTTTTATTCTTAGGTCACAGCATCACCTACCCTGGCGCACAGCCGCTGCCCGAGAAGGTCGACGCTATCCGTCGCTTCCCGAGGCCTCTATCGGTCAAGGGTCTACAGGAGTTTATCGGAATGGTCAATTTCTACCACCGATTCATCCCGTCAACAGCTGCCATCATGCGGCCGTTGTTCCAATGCCTGGACGGTAAGCCCAAAGACCTGGTCTGGTCTAAGGAGGCGCAGAAGGTGTTCGAGGGGGCTAAGACTGCATTGGCCAATGCCACTATGCTAGAACATCCTAGGGCGTCAGCCCAAATGGTTCTCACCGTGGACGCTTCCGACGTCGCATTAGGCGCCGCCCTCGTGCAACGCGTAGGTAATCGCTGGGTGCCGCTGGCATTTTTCAGCAGGCAGCTGCAAGCCCCCATAGTTAAGTATAGTGCTTTCAACCGGGAACTCCTTGCGCTCTACCTAGCGATCCGCTATTTTCGTTATTTCCTGGAGGGGCGCGCTTTCACCGCATTCATAGACCACAAGCTACTCACGTTCGCATTGACCAAGGTATCTGACCCCTGGTCTGCCAGACAGCAATGGCACCTCGCCTACATTTCCGAATTCACGTCCAATATTCGGCATGTGGCAGGGAAGTTGATCATTGTGGCTGACGCGTTGTCCTGTCCAGCGCTGCCCGAAGTTTCAGCGTTAAGTCTAGGCATGGATTATGAGGAGCTGGCCGCTGCCCAACAGGCAGATGCCGGTATGGAGGTTTACCGCAATGCTGAATCAGATCTCAAGTTGGTTAAGGTGCCTTGCGGCGCCACCGGCGTGCGAGTCCTTTGTGATATCTCCACGGGCAAAGCCCGTCCTATTGTTCCAGTTGCTTGGCGGCGTTGGATGTTCGACACTATCCACAGCCTAGCGCACCCGTCCATTCGCGCCACCTCTGCTTTGGTCGTGGCGAAGTTCGTCTGGCATGGGTAAAGGAAGCAAGTCGCACCATGGGCTCATTCCTGCATCCCATGCCAGACCTCCAACGTGCAGAGACATGTGCACCCGCCGGTCCAGGATTTCACCGTCCCGGACGTCAGGTTCCTGCACATCCATGTTGACCTGGTAGGTCCCTTGCCGTGTTTGCGCGGGGCTACTCACTAACTGACCATCGTGGACAGGTTTACCAGGTGGGCTGAGGCAATGCCGTTAACGGATACCTCCGCTGAGGCATGCGCGAGGGACAATGTCTCGAATTGGATCGCTCGTTTCGGGGTCCCCTCAGATATTACTACCGATCGTGGGGCCCAGTTCACGTCCTCCCTGTGGGGTTGCATGGCGCAGCTGTATGGCGCAAAACTGCATCAGACCACCGCGTATCACCCAGAGTCCAACGGTTTGGCTGAGCGTTTCCACAGGCACCTCAAGTTGGCGTTGAAAGCTCGCTCACCGGCCCAGATTGGGTCGACCTGTTGCCTTGGGCCCTCCTAGGCATCAGAACCAGGCCTAAGGAGGATCTCAAAGCCTCCTCGGCTGAGTTGGTTTACGCCTCGGTTTTGCGAGTTCCTGGGGATTTCCTGCCCGTACCCCGGGATCAAGAGGTCCCCACTTCGGCGTTGTTAACTGACCTTCGCAAGCGGGCGCCGCTTTGGTCCCGGTTCCCACTTTCCGACATGGTTCATCTCCGGTGCATGTGCCTACTATGTTACGGGATGGTGCTTATGTTTTTCTCCGTGGAGACGCTCATCGCTCGCCGTTACAGCGGGTGTACGAGGGTCCGTACAAGGTGCTCAGTACTGGTGTCTCGACGTTCACATTGGACATGGGTGGCAAAGAGGAGTTTGTCTCCTTGAGCCGCCTTAAACCAGCACACGTCGACGAGGATAGCCCAGTGACAGTGACTACTCCGCGGCGTAAAGGACGTCCACCAGCCGTTTTACCGCCCTCTGCACCTGTTACCCCCGGTCATGTTTCTCCGGTCCCCTTTGTTACGCCCATCCCTCGTTCGCGTTTTTCTCATCCCTCCGGTTCTGTTTTGCCAGCCCCTACTGTTACGCTCAACCCGCTGGTAATCTGGTTATCCATGCCTTTCTGTACCGCGGATTCTGGGGGGGCCATGTAGCAGCGCCTACTGTCGCACGCAGGTATTGAACCCGGCGTTCGGAAGCCGCAGTCACGTGACTCGGAGGGGCTGCTTGTTTTCACGCAGTTTTGCTTTTGCACGCCAGTTCAGCACCTGGCCAGACATGTCGAGAGAACCTGTTTACTGAAAAGTGAATTTTCGAATAAAAGTTCGTTTAAAACTTCAGTTGTCGTTCTTGAGACCGCCAAAATATATTTAATTCTCACGTGGTTTTATACAGCACTAGATGAATGTTGAACCACAAGCACATTTTAAGTGAACATTTAGCTACAAACTGTGTGCCTCTGTCTAAGTCTCTCTATCTGTCTCTTCTGCAGCTTAATTAATTATACTTCAGCTGTCTATATTAGAGAAAGTGTGGTGAGATGTAAAAAAAGATGTTTGCCTTTTACTCTTTCCTTCCAGTTTAATTTACTAATTAAATAGATTGCCTTTTGAAGAAAACTAACGTAAAACCCGCTATTAGCACTTCTTTATTTGTGCAATTTTATTAATAATCTTGCTACATGCCAATGTTTTTTTGGGAAAATAACACATCAAAATCAATAATTCAAATTGGTCTGGATTAGAGCGTATTAGCTAAAAGGAGAGGCTGGATAAACTTGGATTATTTTCTCTGGAGTATCAAAGACTGAGGGTGACCTGATAGAAGTGCAAAGGTACAGACGTTGTGGGCTGAAGGGCCTTTTTCTGTGCTGTACTGGTGTATTCTATGGTTTTACTGGTGCAGATTCATGTTTCAATCTCATAGTTGCATGTTTTCTCAGGAATGTCAGAGGCTGAGGGAAGACCTGATCAAAGTATATAAAATCAAGAGAGGCATAGGTAGATGGTCAGAACCTTTCTCCCAGGGAGGAAATGTCAAAGATTAGAGAGCATAGCTTTCAAATGAGAGGGGCAAAGTTGAAAGGAAATGTCCAGAGCAAGCAGAGAGAGGGTGCTGGGTGCCTGGAACATGCTGCCTAAAGTGGTGATAGAGGCAGGCCTGATATTTGTGGCATTTAAGAGGCTTTTAGATAAGCACATGAAGATGCAGAGAATGGAGGGATATGGATCATGTGCAGGCAGAGAAGATTTTTTAAACTTGGCATTATGTTTGGCCCAGACATTGTGGGGTGAAGAGCCTGGTCCTGTGATCTATCTTAGTTCTTTGTTCTAATCAAAGAGTCATAGAGTTACAGAGTGATGATACAGTGTGAAAACAGGCCCTTCGGCCTAACTTGCCCACACCGGCCAACTTGTCCCAGCTACACTTGTCCCACCTGCCCGCGTTTGTTCCATATCTCTCAAAACCTGTCCTATCCATGTACCTGTCTAACTGTTTCTTAAATATTGGGATAGTCCTAGCCTCAACTACTTCCTCTGGAAGCTTGTTCCATACACCCACCACCCTTTGTGTGAAAATGTTACCCCTGAGATTCTTATTAAATATTTTCCCCTCCACGTTAAACCTATGTCCTCTGGTCCTCGATTCACCTTCTCTGGGCAGGAGACTCTGTGCATCTATGTGAATGAGGGGCAGGTTACAGTTTCCAGCTGCTCAATTTTATTTTGAGCAAAGGGAAGATAATTCGTTGGTCCACATATAGAATGCTGGAAATTGAAAAAGAAATGTAAGTGTACAAATGAATGGCATGTGCACATGGACGTCGTTGTGCTAATAATCAGATTCGTAATTATCATACATCTTAATTTCACTATGCTTTTAACAAGCCACAGAAATTTAAATCTAATCATATTTCCGAGGTGAATTAGGCATAAATAAAATCTCATATCACCATGAAGATATATATTGCACCTTCAGCATATGCATCACTCTCTGTGGTATGGAATGTCATCAAGTTGCAAACAATTGTACACTTATGTCTGTTTTAAAGCATAGTATTGAGATTGAGAAGATAACCTGTTTGATTGCAATACTGGAATCATAATATAGATGTAAAGATTATGTTTGAGAGTTTTATTTTCCCTACAAGTAGCATATTGAGAATAATATCCCTGTGGAATTGAAATGTAAATTGAATCTCCTGTTGTGCAACATGAATGTTCACTTATCTTCTTTCTACCATTTTCTTCAAACCTGCTCGATTATTGGTCTCATCTACATTGTTTTCGCACATAACAGCAGTAATCGGAAAGAACGACAAGAACTGAACTATTATTGCAAACTGACAGCTGTCGGTGCCCCTTTCACTTCAAGCATCAATCCTTGAAGGGTCCTTATTGAGACTTCACATCATGCTCTTTTAATAAAGCAAAGCATTCATTCCACAGCTCACTTTCCCAAGCTACTTGTTCCTGCTTCAAATCAATGAATGTGTCTGTCATCGCTGTGTGATGAATCTGCTTTAAATTCATTTCTCACAGGAATGAGTACTGTTCATATTCATCTTAACTTCAGTGACAAATTTTTAAATAAACTATGACACCTCGTAAGTAGGTACCTTTCTCTTCAATGTGGAGGGAGTATTTTCCCACACTGCTGATTTTAAAGTATTCTTACAGATGGAATATTAAATCATCCTGCAGCAATATTTATAAATTACTGTACAAGATCCTCTTTAGTTGTAATTGGATGACTATTAGGAAATTTCATAGGCCTAATTTAACAGAGTATATTTTTCTCTAATACTTTTCAGGTGATTGCTCTGGTACATTGTTTCTTTCATGTGTAAATTCAACCATGGGAATGTTGATTTGTGTTTGATTAAATTGGATATGGTCTATTGGATTGATAAGACCCAAATATCTTCTTTGTCTTTTCTTTAAATTAATTGTTCATTCCTTTGTAGAGCTAAGGTCATAGTAACTGTTTCATTGGCTTAAATTTTTGAAGTCAAATTATTTAAACTATGAATGGTGAATCCATTCATCAATTTAAGAAGTGAAATAGGATAATTATAATCATATTTGAGTTCACCATTAATATATATTGGAGAGTGTCATTTTATATAAATGAATGCTCGAAGCAGGCACATATAAAAAACAATTCTTCTCATTATTCCTTTTCTTGCATTCTTTTATTGTGATCACTGAAAGCAAATTTGTCATGATTGGGATCTTTTTTTTTGTTAATTTGTACTGTTTGCTGTAAAAAATTGACTCCAAATAAGGTTCAAGTTTGCTTCCTTAGAAATTTGGCATTCTAAGGATATCTCAGCTATAATGTTGCTAAATTAAATTTTAGATATAAACAAGTATTAGTGACAGGTTATTCTCTATCTGTGAAACTGGAAAATTGGGCTACATATTCCATTAGATGCCACTTATACATTTATTACAAGGTGGAATGAAACAGGCAAATTAGAGCAATACTAATGTTAAAACGATGACCACATGATCTTTTAGTCTGTCTTGTCTGAAACAAATCAGATATCTGTTCTAATGTTTAACTTTTTCATTTTGAGAGATTGCTCTGGGAACAGAGAGTTCACGTTCCAGTTACAAAGGTGATTGCCTTTCCCAATTCGATGGCTCGTGGACACGATAGATCATTTAGCAATCTGCTTGGGTCAGGGATTTTGGTGGGAATGTATAGGATGAGATAACACCATTATAATCTATCCCATCGATATAATCTTGCAGACCTCACTCTTGCTTCTGGCTGTTGCACAAACACTGCATGAAAAGCATCCTTGAAGCAGATGGATTCAACATTGTCCTTAATGTGCCAATTATGTTGCTTCACACAAGGAAGGCAAAAAAGCTCTTTGCCGTCACAAATAACTGAGCTGTTACAATTACCCTAACAAAGTGAAAGCAGGCTCTCTTTAGATCTGTATCTGCAAGGCAAGGCTAAAGCAGATGGTAATGTAGACAATAAAGAGAGTTATCAAAACGTCAACTGGGCAAGTGTGCTGACAAATGGCTAATGAAGTTCAACACAGATAAATATGAGGTGTTGCATTTGGGAGGTCAAACCAGGGCAGGATCGTCCCAGTGAATGGTAGGGTGTTGTAGAGCAGAGGGATTTAGCAGTACACGTGTATGGTTCCCTGAAATTATCATCACAGGTAGATAGAGTGGTTGAGAAAGCTTTTGGTGCATTTGTCTTAATCGGTCATGGTATTGAGTATAAAAGTTGGGATGTTCTTTTACAGTTGTACAAGACATTGGTGTAGCTGTATTTGGCGTTTTGGTCATCCTAATATAGGAAGAGTGTCATTAAGCTGGAGAGAGTGTAGAGAAGATTTATGAGGATATTACAAGGACCCGAGGGCCTGAGGTATAGGGAGAGATTGGGCAATTGGTATAGCACTTTATTCCTTGGAGCAGAGGAGGCTAAGTGTGATCTTATAAGATGTACAAATCACGAGGGGAATTAATACGGTAAATACTCAATGTTCTTTATCCTGGGTAAGGAAATCAAGAACCAGAGGACATAGGTTTAAGATGAGCAGAAAAAGATTTATTAGGAACCTGAGGGGCAACTTTTTCACTTGGAGAGTGGTGGGTATATGAAATGGGATGCCAGTGGAGGTAGAAGAGGCAGGTACAATAACAACATTTAAAAGTCACTCGGACAGGTACATGGATAGGAAAGGTTTAGAGGGATCATATGGAGGCAAATGAGACGGGCTTAGATGGGGCATCGCCTGGATGAGTTGGGGGCAATTGGCCTTTTATCCATGCTGTATGACTCCATGACAATGACGCTACGATTCCTGCTAAACAAACGAGCCTTTAAAATCTGATAACACTGTGAAACCAATGACATCTGTGGATAATTGACTTTGTAAAATTAGATTGCGGAGCCTCATCCATAACTCTCCAAGTGCCCTCCACTGGTTGGATATAAGTGGCAGTCTGGTGTTTCCTTTTTCTAATTTTGCTTTACTTATTTTGCAATAAAACCAACAGCCCTGTTGAAAGATTTGACCAGTTGACAGATGAGAAAAACTCATGTAATTTGCACTGGTATTAAGCAAAGTGATTTTTCCTATTAAAGTGGGGTTTTTTCATATTCATTTCTTCAGCAGGTCTACGAAGGGACTTATGTCTATATTGCATATAAATAATGATATTCTAGTCTCGATTGCGTCCTGTACCCCAGTATCCTTGCACATTGATAATCTTGTGCTTTACAGTGTTGATGCAGTACTAGTACCAGATGAGGTTATGCCCAGGTGACCACAACTAAATTAAGACATTCAGCGAGGTGGTATATCCTTGAGATTGCTGTTCAACAAACACATTTACATGTGACAGCGATCAGACACTCAATGGTACTAGATATGAATGATGGTGCAATTGTTTTAAGACCTTTAATTTGTCTTATCACACCCCTCTATGATCCCAATAATCTCCAATATGTTATTCTCACCAATTTTCCATTTCAGCTGCTTGCATGGCATTTCATTGTCAAAAATCTTTTCCTAAATGTTTTAACAACTCTTGTCCTTATTAGATTTAAGACATAAAATCAATGGATCTTTTATTTACTAACTTTAAGTCATAAAAGGACATCTTGTTTTCTTTCTGTTTACATTAATTTACCATGATCAATAGCTCAAACAATAAATTTGCCAAATCTGTGGTGATGAATGAAGTAATATGTTATAACTTGTTAATAGGTTTTGTATCAAAAGGACAAGTAATCTATCCATATGGGAAATTGTGTCGAAGAGCACTGTGTTTTCACAGTGTTCCACTGAAACCATTCTAATTTATTAAATGGATAGAATGATCACAAAATTGTCCCAACAACAGAGTGGACCTTGATATATAATCCAATAGTGATAATGAACCTTTTGCAGTTGTTTGCTTTGAAATGTTGGAATAATATTGATATATTACAATCTTGTTGGATATTGGCTACAACTTTAGGCTGTAGTTTAAGATCAAGGTGTAAATCTGTTTTATTCTTCTTCTGTCATTCATTGCTGTTCATGTTTGAGTGAGATTTAGACTACCTCAAACAATTGAATACTAGTTTTGTTTCGTGATGTGAACAGTTGAGTTTGCCAGCACGTATTACTAAACATTTTCATTAAAATAAAATGGCATGTAGCTCCTGCATAATGCATATAATATGACAAGCCTGCACCTGTTCCTTATCTTGTTAAAGTAGTAGTTAATAGGTCTCACACAGTTATATTTGGCCAGTATCCCAAAATTACTTGGAATTTAAGATGGACATTTTCAGCACTTAAACCAAACATATGTTCAAATTATGTATAGATTATTTGTCCTTTTGATACAAAACCAATTAACATGACCTTAAATTATTAGGTTGCAGCATTGGGCTCTATTATGCTTTTTGTTTAGGTCTACAGTGTTCACCTTTAGTATCTTTTTGTACTCCGAATAATACAATTTGGAGCTTGTCTTTAATTCATAACTGTACTACCACCAGTTTTTTCTAAAGTCTATCTTATGTCTCTAACATAAAATTGACTTATCAAAAGAACAAATTATGTTTGGATTATGACTTCCATTGCTTTGTATTCTAGTGTTTTGTTGATGTCAATTCATCCAGTCTATTAATCATTTAGTTGCATGGCTTGAACAATTTGAGCATTCAGTCCACCAAGCTTCTTTGCTCTCATTCCATTTATTCCTCAATTGTTTTGAGAGGTGTCTGTTGTTCAATATTCCACATTACATTATGTGAAAAACTGCATAAATTCAACATGACATTGCTCATATTCTTGGTAGTACTTTTTGTTTACTGAAATCTGAGTATGGAACAAAATGGCACCACCTGTGGAGTATCTTTAGGGAAGTTTAGCTTCTTTAGTTAGGATGGTGGAGGCAGATACAATAGTTGCATTTAAAAGGCTTTTTGGTATGCACATGGGTATGCAGGGAATGGAGGGGGATGGATCATGTGAAGGTAGGTAAGATTATTACAGATTGGCATCATGTTCAGCACAGATATGGTGGGCCGAAGGGCCTGTTTCCATGCTGTACTTTTCTGTTCTCAGAGCTCCCATGGATTTGGAAGCAACAGCAACAAATAGAAGCAGGAGAAAACACTGATTGGCTCTAGCCCAAGTGGGAGGAGAGTTAGAAGTGAGTCAGAGGGGGAAAACAGCTGAAAACTGAGGAATTTGGTTTGTAAATTGGTAAATTAGGCAATTTATCAGTCAACATAAGCAAGGCGGCTCTTAGGGAGCAGCAGTGAGGGAAGTGCCCTGTGAGAAAGTGTGAGTATTTGGCTCGAGAGTCTTCGGCGAGGAGGCTGAGGAGAGGAGGCTACGCAAAACGCTAGAGAGGGAGAGACGAAAGAAGGAGATGTCAGGCAAGCTGATTCAGTGTGATGCTTGCAGTATGTGGGAGGTCAAGGACACTGCTGGTGCCCCTGGCTGCTACAAATGTGAGAAGTGCATCCAGGTACAGCTCCTGAAGGACCATGTTGGGGAACTGGAGAAGCAAGTGGATGACCTCGGGTTCGTCCGAGAAACTGAGTCGTTCCTCGACAAGTCCTACAGTACGATTGTTACACCTAAGGTACTGGAAGAGAGAAGGTGGGTGACAGTGAGAAAGGGAGGGAAGCATGGAATGCAAACGTCCCCGGGTGTTGTACCTCTTGTAAACAGGTTCACCCACTTAAAAGCTGTCAGGACAGAAGACGTCATCACTGAGCGGCGGACTAGCTTGCGAAGCAAAAAGGGCTGTTGAGCCGAAACCAAAGAGGCCAACGTCAGACAACTCCATTGTAGTGGGAGACTCCATTGTGAGAGGTACGGACAGGGGTTTCTGCGGCAACAGACGGGATTCGAGGATGGTGTGCTGCCTTCCTGGTGCCAGGATCCGGGATGTCACGGACAGAGTGCAGAAAATCCTCAAGGGCGAAGGTGAATAGTCAGGTGGTAGTGCATGTCGGCAAAAACAATGTCGGAAAGAAGGGGATGAATATTCTGCAGCGTGACTTTAGAGAGCTCGGAAAAATGCTGAAAAGCAGGACCTCCAGGGTTGTTATCTCCGATTTGCTTCCAGTTTCTCGTGCTGGCGAGAGCAGGAACAGGGAGATACAGGACCTGAATGTGTGGCTGAGGAACTGGTGCACGGGCAGGGATTTAGATTCTTAGATCACTGGGATCTGTTTTGGAGTAAGGGGGAACTGTCCAAAAGGGACGGATTGCATCTTAACAGGTGGGGGACCAGCATTCTGGCAGGCAGGTTTGCCACTGCAACACAGGTAGTTTTAAACTGAATAAGGGGGGTGGGGTGTCAAATGGGGTAGTCGAGGATGGAGTTAAAGGGAAAGGGTTTCTTAAATGTGTGAGCAGAGAGACAGAGGGGTGTAAAATGAGGGTAGAAGCAATAGGTAGCAAGGTGAAAAGTAAAAGTGGCAGGCACGCAAATCCAGGGCAGAAATCAAAAAGGGCCAATTTTCAACATCATTGGATAAGGGGTAAGAGTGTTGTAAAAACAAGCCTGAAGGCTTTGTGTCTCAATGCAAGGAGCATTCGTAATAAGGTGGATGAGTTGAATGTGCAGATAGCTATTAATGACTATGATATAGTTGGGATTATGGAGACATGGTTCCAGAGTGACCAAGGCTGGGAGCTGAACATCCAGGGATATTCAATATTCAGGAGGGATAGGCAGAAAGGAAAAGGAGGTGAGGTAGCATTGCTGGTTAGAGAGGAGATTAACGCAATAGAAAGGAAGGACATTAGCTTGGAGGATGTGGAATCGATATGGGTAGAGCTGCGAAACACTAAGGGGCAGAAAACACTAGTGGGAGTTGTGTACAGGCCACCTAACAGTAGAAGTGGAGTTGGGGATGGCATCAAACAGGAAATTAGAAATGCGTGCAACAAAGGTAAAACAGTTATAATGGGTGACTTCAATCTACATATAGATTGGGTGAATCAAATTGGCAGGGGTGCTGAGGAAGAGGATTTCTTGGAATGTATGCGGGATAGTTTTCTAAACCAACATGTAGAGGAACCAACGAGAGAGCAGGCTATTCTAGATTGGGTATTGAGTAATGAGGAAGGGTTAGTTAGCAGTCTTGTTATGCATGGCCCCTTGGGCAAGAGTGACCATAATATGGTTGAGTTCTTCATTAGGATGGAGAGTGACATAATTAATTCAGAAACAAGGGTTCTGAACTTAAAGAAAGGTAACTTTGAGGGTATGAGATGTGAATTGGCCAAGATAGACTGGCAATTGACAAATTAGCCAGAAAAAGCAGCCTACCAGAGGACTGGAAGAAATTCAGAGTCCAGCAGAGGAGGACAAAGGGCTTACTGAGGAAAGGGAAAATAGATTATGAAAGAAAATTGGCAGGGAACATAAAAACGGACTGCAACATTTTTATAGATATGTGAAGAGAAAAGGTTTAGTTAAAACAATTGTAGGTCCCTTGCAGTCAGAAACAGGTGAATTGATCATGGGGAACAAGGACATGGCAGACCAATTGAATAACTACTTTGGTTCTGTCTTCACTAAGGAAGACATAAATAATCTGCTGGAAATAGCAGGGGGCCGGGGGTCAAATGAGATGGAGGAATTGAGTGAAATCCAGGTTAGCCGGGAAGTGGTGTTGGGTAAATTTAATGGATTAAAGGCCGATAAATCCCCAGGACCAGATAGACTGCATCCCAGAGTACTTAAGGAATTAGCCCCAGAAATAGTGGATGCATTAGTGATAATTTTCCAAAACTCTTTAGATTTTGGAGCAGTTCCTGAGGATTGGAGGGTAGCTAATGTAACCCCACTTTTTAAAAAGGGAGGGAGAGAGAAAATGGGGAATTACAGACCAGTTAGTCTAACATCGGTAGTGGGGAAACTGCTAGAATCAGTTATTAAAGATGGGATAGCAGCACATTTGGAAAGTGGTGAAATCATTTGACAAAGTCAGCATGGATTTATGAAAGGTAAATCATGTCTGACGAATCTTATAGAATTTTTCGAGGATGTAACTAGTAGAGTGGATAAGGGAGAACCAGTGGATGTGTTATATCTGGACTTTCAGAAGGCTTTCAACAAGGTCCCACAGAAGAGATTAGTATACAAACTTAAAGCACATGGTATTGGGGGTTCAGTATTGATGTGGATAGAGAACTGGCTGGCAGACAGGAAGCAACGAGTAGGAATAAACGGATCCTTTTCACAATGGCAGGCAGTGACTAGTGGGGTACCGCAAGGCTCAGTGCTGGGACCCCAGCTATTTACAATATATATTAATAATTTGGACGAGGGAATTGAATGCAACATCTCCAAGTTTGCGGATGACACGAAGCTGGGGGGCAGTGTTAGCTGTGAGGAGGATACTAGGAGGCTGCAAGGTGACTTGGATAGGCTGGGTGAGTGGGCAAATGCATGGCAGATGCAGTATAATGTGAATAAATGTGAGGTTATCCACTTTGGTGGCAAAAACAGGAAAGTAGACCTATTATCTGAATGGTGGCCAATTAGGAAAAGGGGAGATGCAACGAGACCTGGGTGTCATGGTACACCAGTCATTGAAAGTAGGCATGCAGGTGCAGCAGGCAGTGAAGAAAGCGAATGGTATGTTAGCATTCATAGCAAAATAATTTGAGTATAGGAGCAGGGAGGTTCTACTGCAGTTGTACAGGGTCTTGGTGAGACCATACCTGGCGTATTGTGTACAGTTTTAGTCTCCTAATCTGAGGAAATACATTCTTGCCATAGAGGGAGTACAGAGATGGTTCACCAGACTGATTCCTGGGATGTCAGGACTTTCATATGAAGAAAGACTGGATAGACTCGGCTTGTACTCGCTAGAATTTAGAAGTTTGAGGGGGGATCTTATAGAAACTTACACAATTCTTAAGGGGTTGGACAGGCTAGATGCAGGAAGATTTTTCCCGATGTTGGGGAAGTCCAGAACAAGAGGTCACAGTTTAAGGATAAGGGGGAAATCTTTTAGGACCGATATGAGAAAAACATTTTTCACACAGAGAGTGATGAATCTCTGGAATTCTCTGCCACAGAAGGTAGTTGAGCCCAGTTCATTGGCTATATTTAAGAGGGAGTTAGATGTGGCCCTTGTGGCTAAAGGGATCAGGGGGTATGGAGAGAAGGCAGGTACAGGATACCGAGTTGGATGATCAGCCATGATCATATTGAATGTCGGTGCAGGCTCGAAGGGCCGAATGGCCTACTCCTGCACCTATTTTCTATGTTTCTATGTTCTTTAGAGTGTTTTGATACAGAGGTTGATAGGTGCCTGGAAGGCGCTGTCAGGGTGGTGTTGGCAGCAGATACGAAAGTGGCATTGAAGAGGTTTTTAGATAAATACATGGATATGCAGGGAATGAAGGGATATGGATTATTTGCAGGCGGATGAGATTAGTTTATCTTGGCATTATGTTCATCACAAATATTGTGGGCCGAAGGGCCTGTTCCTGTGCTGTACTTTTCTACGTTCACTTTTCTACGTTTCACTGGGGAAGTTGAGCACCAACATTTCATGGCTGAATGCTAAAGCAAAAAGGCTGTTTTAGTTCCATTTCAATAAATTCCAAGTCGAATACTTGGAAGTGAAACAACAGGATATTTAAAAAAAGGAGACATAAAATGCAAAAAAGTACAGCTGTTTGTTTACAGATGGCACCTGGCACTGTTTATGGAAAATTGGAATCTGTGTCCCGTAAACTGCAGGAGCATCCGACCTGCTGACCGAGAGACATTACTGGAATTACACTCTCTTCAGAATGGAAGGAGCAAAACGGGCCGAGCTGCTCCCTGAGTGCTGAGCTGGTCACCTCCCATCTGCCGATGAAGCTGCCCTTTCACCGCACTGCTGGGAGTGACGAATGCGAGCCTTTGTGTCATGTGTCTTGGCAGCAATCCAGGCTCGGCACTGGTTTTTGTACTGCAGTGGACTGCTGAAATAAAATAAGTCTCTGACTGATAGATAACTCGGAAAAAAACGGGGTGGAACAGAAATTACAGTTACAGTTTAGTTTATTGTCTCGTTTACCGAGGTACAGTGAAAAGCTTTTGTTGCGGGGCTATCCAGTCAGCAGAAAATAATACATGATTACAATCGAGCCATTCACAGTGTATAGATATATGATAAGGGAATAATGTTTAGTGCAAGGAAAGCCAGAAAAGTCCGATCAAGGTTCACTAATAGTTAGATAGGTGGATAATAGTTCAGGACTGCTCTCTGGTTGTGGTTGGATGATTCTGTTTCCTGATAACAGCCGTGTAGAAACCCTGAATCTGGAGGTGTGTGTTTTCACCTTTTGCCTGATGGGAAAATACCTTTTGCCTGATGGGAGAGAGAAGAAGAGGAAGTGGCCAGGGTGTGACTTGTCCTTGACAATGCTGCAGGCCTTGCTGGAGAGGGAAGTGGGCAAAGGAAGTAAATTGCAAAACACTTGCCAGTTTACAGTTCAATACATTGGTGAGAAAATACAAAGGTGCGCACCCTTTGTTTGCACAAGGGGGAGAGATTAGGCATAGATTTGAGGAGAGGGGCCTACCGACTGTTAAGCTGAACAGAATTAGTGAAATAAACCATTGAAGTAGATGAATTGCTTCTACAATTTTGAATCTTACTGGAATTGTTTGGAAGCAGATATGGCTGCTGCAAGCAAGAATTTTATTGCTCCATTTTGGGACATATGACAATAAAATAATCTTTTTGAGAGGCACATGGATATGCAGCGAGTAGAGGAATTTGGTTCACATGCAGACAGAGGAGATTAGTTTAATTTGGTATCATGTTCGGCACAGACATTGTGTGCTGAAGGACCTATTCCCGTGTTGTACTGTTCCATGTGTAGGAACGAACTACAGATGCTGGTTTAAACCGAAGATACACAAAATGCTGGAGTAACTCAGCGGGACAGTCAGCATCTCTGGATAGAAGGAATGGATGATGTTTTGGGTCGAGACCCTTCGTCTGAGTTACTCCAGCATTTTGTTTCTATCTGTACTGTTCCATGTTCTATGGAAATGATGTCTCCTGTCTTACTGCCTCTGACTACATTCTATCACTGTCCCGCGCACTCCCCTGACATCAGTCTGAAGAAGGGTCTCAACCTGAAATGTCACACATTCCTTCTCTCCAGAGATCCAGAGATGCTGCCTTTCCCGCTGAGTTACTCCAGAATTTTGTGTCTACCTTCTATGGAAATGATGATTGTTTTCAATGAGGATCTTGCTAATAGGGAAATCATAGTTCTGCTGACTAGATAGCACACAATAAAAAAGCCCTTCATTGTACCTGGGTGCACATGGCAGTAAACAAAACTAAGAGAGTCAAGAGTGTTTCATTGTCATATGTTCCAGGTAGAAATTCTTACTTGCAGCAGCACAATGGAATATGTAAATATGGCTGAACCTGAACATTATGGGTTTCAGGCTCCTGTACCTTCTTCTCCATGGCAGGGGTGAAATGAATGTGTATCCAGATTGGTGTGTGTCTCTGATGATGCTGGCTGCCTAACATCCAAGTTTACTTGTTGGTCACAAAATAAGGTGTCATAATTCATTGAAGAAGTTAGCATGCTGAATGCTCGTTTGCATGCTGTAATGTAAAATAGTATGATAGTATAAAATCATCATCATTGCTCCCAGCACGTTAATATTTCACAAAGACTGGTCCCGTCTTCAAAAATGAGCTGTACTTCAATGGAACAGGAACATTATACAGGTTTACGTTTGGGGTGCAGATGACACTTGTTTGCAAGTATTTGCCACAGAAAGCCTGGGGAATCCAAGCAGACTGAAAAATTAATGATCCTTACACTTAACTGTGTAGGAGAGTTGTCAGAACTTAGGTCATATGGTTCCATAGTGGGCATTAGTGACCTGCCTAATAGAGTACAGAGGAAACTGACTGAAGAGATAATAGTTTCCC
Source organism: Amblyraja radiata (assembly GCF_010909765.2). Classification (NCBI taxonomy): domain Eukaryota; kingdom Metazoa; phylum Chordata; class Chondrichthyes; order Rajiformes; family Rajidae; genus Amblyraja; species Amblyraja radiata. Next base: position 112,294,857 of record NC_045956.1, read on the forward strand.
TCTGAAGTTCCTTTTGGATTTCAAAATAATGGTTTTATTCCTGCAATTTTTATAGTGAATTCAAGGTATGATGATCTCTAAATGAATTCTTGTTATCAGAACTATTGATAAACTATTGATAAAATATCAAAATCCTGTACATTGACCAGCTCAGCGTTTAACACCATCATCCCACAGAGACTTGTGGAGAAACTAACCCTGCTGGGCCTCAACACCACCCTGTGTCACTGGATCTTGGACTTTCTGACAGAGAGACCGCAGTCAGTCCGTGTTGGCAAGATAACTTCAGGCTCGATCACGCTGAGCACCGGCTCCCCTCAAGGCTGTGTGCTCAGCCCGCTGTTGTTCACATTGCTCACACAAGACTGTGCTGCCAGATTCAGGGACAATAAGATCATAAAATTCGCGGATGACACAACAGTGGTGGGACTCATCAGCGGAGATGACGAATCAATGTACAGGGAGGAAGTAAAACCACTAGTGGACTGGTGCGGCAAAAATAATCTAGAATTAAATGTCGACAAAACGAAGGAGATGGTTGTCGACTTCAGGAGGGCGCAGCCAAAGCATACACCCCTCAACATCAGTGGCACTACAGTGGAGAGAGTGGAGAGCATAAAGTTCCTCGGTGTGCAAATTACAGACAGCCTCACCTGGTCCAGGAACACCACTGGGACCGTCAAACGGGCCCATCAGCGACTGCACTTCCTGAGGAAACTAAAACAGGCCTCACTCCCCACCAACATCCTCAGGACTTTCTACAGGGGTACGGTGGAGTCTGTACTCACGTACTGCATAAATACGTGGTACTCCACCTGCAACTGCTCGGACAGGAAGGCTCTGCAGAGGGTAGTGAGGGGAGCAGAGAGGATCATTGGCGTCTCCCTACCCTCGGTACAAGAACTGTTCCAGAGCCGCTGTCTGAAAAAAACTCAGAGAATTGCTAAGGACAAACTGCACCCCCTCCACATACACCTGGATCTCCTGCCATCAGGCAAGAGATATCGCAGCATCAAAGCCCGGACTACAAGACTGCTAAACAGCTTCCTGCCACAGGCTGTGAGGCTGCTAAACAGTCACTCTGTACTCACAGTCACTTGATTCTGCGGCTGGCACGGACACTTTAATAACTGGCACTGGCCACTTTAATAACTGGCACTGGCCACTCAAATCAGCTGCCCCGGACATTTTATGATTGGTTTATTGTATTTTAACGTTGTTGTTTTACCTGCTTTTAACTATTTATACTGTTCCATCAGGGACTGGATTGTTTTTAGTATTATGTGTGAAATGTTTTAAATTTCATGTGCGATGCTCCGCTATTCCCTGGGAAACGTCTTTTCATTTTGCACTGTACAACTGTTGCTTGCAAGATGACAATAAAGGTTGATTGATTGATTGATTGATTGATTGAAAATATATATCTTTTGTGATCACAGAAATGTTACTGATCCCTTTCCTAACACTTGTTATGTACCTCAAGAAAGTCCAGAATGCTGCAACATACTTTAACTAATTTTCAAGAATACACAAAACTGATAAATGTTCTATTCATGGCATTTTTTTTTTTGTTTGTGTTCCATTTTGCAACTCCAGTAATACCATTCCTGACTTTTATCAAAGCTTTTTGGATCACTGCTCTCAGTATAGTGACATTTTCAAGCTAAACAATTCTGCCAATGTTTCTTTATCCATCATTCAAGATGTTTGGCTGATGGCTTCAATCTGTGCACGGAATGGTGGCAGGAATTTAATTTGTCAATATCTCATGGAGGTATAGCCATCATGGCCTCATGTTGTGGATTCTGATATATTGCAGTATTTATTTGTTTTAAACCATAGGCTAATTATTCAATTATTGGACAAAATGTTGACTGTGAAATGACTAACATTCCTTTCATAATATATGGTATCACTATGATTGATTTACATTCATGCAGCCACTTTCTAACAATGTAATAATGTTATTTTTTTCATCTTAATACTATAATATAAGGACCAAATTGTAATTATGCGACTATTCCATTACTTGTAGATATTAAGATACAAAATAAATACAGACTAGGAATACTAGTTACCAGATATTAACTTTCTGGTCTCAAAAGGAAAAGCTCCAGTATTTCTATAACGGCATCCAAGTTGTGTCTGGATTGTTATGGATTCTTCCTCGGATACGGCACAAAGAGAGCTTTCAAGAGCTTGGCCATCTGTTGCCAGCCCTGATTTGTTCTTGCCATTTCTTACCTCCAGTTCCCTCCCCTCTACCTTCTCAAGAAGGGTTCTGACCCGCAACGTCACCCATCCTTTTTCTCCAGAGATGCTACCTGATCCACTGATTAACTCCAGCACATTCTCTCTATCCTCAAGCTTTCAGTATATTGTTTGCTCCAGGTGATTACTCTTTCTTGACACCAAACTGAGGTTTAACTTTTGTCATATTATGATCATACCCATATTTGTTTTACAGTCATTTCTTATCTTCTATCAATAGACTGCACTCGTCATTTTGTCATCTTACATCTATAATGTTCTAACTGTCAGCACTGCATAGACCGTAACTACGCCTGCCTTTTTGCTGGTTACGTGGAGCAGTCTTTGTTCCAAACCCACTCTGGCACATTCCGCAACGCTTTCTCCTCGACATTGATGAGTATATTAATGCTGCGTCCTGAACCCATGCAGAACTCCTCAATGTCATCAACTTAATTACTAACTTCCTCCTTTCCCTTAATTCCTTTGGACCATTCCCAATGCCTCTCTTCCCTTTTCTGATATTTCTGTCATCATCTCTAGAGACAAACTATCCATTAATATTAATTACAAGCCCATTATCTCCCACAGCTACTGAGATAATATCCTCCTCCCACCCTGTCACCTAGAAGGGTGCCATCCCAAAGGGTGGTGTGTGCATGGAACGAGCAGCCTGAGGAGGTTTATGGAGGCAGCCAGGTACTATCGCAATGTTTAAGAAACATTTAGAGAGGTACATGGATAGGACTAGTTTAGAGGGATTAGGGCCAAATGCAGGCAGGTGGGACTTGTAGATAGGAGATGATCTTCAGAGTGGATAAGTTGAGCCGAAAGGCCTGTTTCCACACTGTATGAATCTTTGACTCTATCCCATTCACAGTTCCACCATCTCTGCTACATTCGTTCTCAAAATGAGGCCTGCTCCAGGACATCTGAAATATTTCCTTTACCCTCCGGGTTCGACCCGAAATGTGGACTGCCCATTTACCTCCCTAACTGCTGCCAGACCCAGTGAATTCAACCAGCATAGTTTTTTTTTGTGTCAGCTCTTTTGGTCTGGAGTTCCATGCACTTAACTTATGTGGTGCCTCAAACCTGATAGGATTGTTCTGGTGAAGTAGAACACGATAGGCCTGGGAGTAACTTTGAAAGAAACTTGTTTCAAAGTAACTTTGAAATTGTTTACAGTAAAAAAAGAAAGGGAGGTGCTGGTATCAAATTTGACCTCGATGAGTGAGTCCCCATAAATGTGCATGGCAGAAAAGAAATGTTCTGGAAGGTCGTTTATTTCGTGATGTACATTTCAAGCAGTTAAATTGAAAGGTACAGAATGTTTCTTTCAGCACTGAGGTGGAGCTGCACTTCAAAAGAGCGATGCAGCTTATTTAGAAGCCAATGCATTTTCCCATAATTACATTGGAGCTGCTCGGTTTCACCAGTTTACCATTCTAATATGAACCTCTGCCGTTGCAATTCAATCTTATTCTAACAGAAACACATCTAGTAAATATTATTACATTTCTCATTTAATTTAATATTATATTATTTTATTATGTTATGTTTATGATTGCTCAGTTACTCTTTCTAAGGACTGTCACCACCTTGCCCAGGAAGACCTGAGACATCACCTATCCATGTCCTCGAGAGATGCTGCCTGACCTGCTGAGTTATTCCTGCACTTTGGGTGTTTTTGTTTGGTAAACCAACATCTGAAATTTCTTGTGTCTTGAATTTAGAATAATTTGTATCTCAGTGGGAATAATGTTTTGCTTAAAAATGAAGAAGAAAGAATAGTCATGGAGCCATACAGCAATGAAACCGGCCCTTCAGCACAACTTGCCCATGCCGACCAACATGCCCCATCCACACTAGTCCCATCTGATTGTGTTTGGCACATATACCTCTAAACCTCTCCTATTCATGAACCTGTCCAAATGTTTTTTTAAACATTGTCAAGTCAAGTCAAATCAATTTTATTTCTAAACAAATCTAAGTCCTCTGGTGCTTGATTTTCCAACTCTGGGTAAAATACTCTGTGCATTCCTCTCATTAACTTTAACACCTCTATAAGATGACCCCTCATCCTCCTGCGTTCCAAGGAATAAAGTCCTCGTCTGCTCTACCTCTCTTTATAGCTGAGGCCCTCAAGTTCTGGTAACATCCTTGTAAACCTTCTCGGCCTCCTTGCCGGCTCCATCTTGCATTGTTTTGATTAGCTACTCAATTAGCCAATATGGATGCACCAGCATATCAATGGGCTTGCTGTACATAGCTGCCGCTCCTTCTCCGACCGGAAATTGGCTGGACAGGCGAATTGACACTGGTGACGGATAGTGCTGCCATCTATAAACACAAGTATGTCCGTTCATACACGTGACTGAGAGACAAATTTGCTGAAAGAACTCCAATTAAATTAAGTTAGAATAGGTCTTATGAAGTCGGTGATCTGACCTGCCAGATTAATGGCAATGTTAGTGAACCACACATTTACCCAATTTTTCCTATTAATTGTAATGCATTGCCATTCTACTGTACACAAATCAAGCAAAAAACAAAGAATAAACTTTCTTCGCTTTGAAAAAAAATGGAGTTCTACTTTTCAAAGTTTAGTTTCGGATAGACATGCCACAGAGATTAATAATTCAGTCTGTGGAACTGCAGAGGCTTTTTTTCCAATGCTGCATTGTTCTATGATCTGCTTCACATTTCAGGCATTCTGCCAGCGTAGAAAATAACAGCCAGCAGAAAAATCCATCAGTATACCAGCAGAAAAAGCCTAGAGAAAGCAGACCTTTATCAGATGATCAATTCTGCCCTCACCCCACAGAAAAGGCTGACTGCAATATCAAACACATAATTCTCTCTCCAATACCCTTAGATAAAAACAAATAACAATTGAAAAAGAAAGGAAAAAATAATAATTTCTTTGTACAAACAGAAGACATAAAATAAACATTTGAATGACAATGATGATCTAGTGGATGGAATAAATGTCAGGTATATTTATTTCCCACCACATATAGAAATGGAGTGACTACTACATTTTGCGTGGTTGATGTTTCATTCTTTATTTACTCGCTGACCAGCCCGAGAAACTCCATCCCCAATACCCAGATCTCATTAATGTGAAATTTATGGAGTGGTTTTCAAGGTCTTTTGGAGTAGCCTATATTAGGGCAATATAACTATTATAGTATCTACAGTGGCTTGCAAAAGTATTCATACCCCTTGAACATTTCCACATTTTGTCACGTTATAACCACAAAAGTAAATCAAATGTTCAGATAATGATCTTGAGAATTTTAAATCATTTTTTTCTTGGAAGATCGACAAGGTGATCAGCAGTGGTCAGAGAAAATTATGTTCAGGTGTTCAGTTTCCTTAACTACTAAAAAGAGAAACAGACACTTATGTGTACCATGGAATTGAATCTTTGTGCAATATACAAATACAATGGCTTGCAAAAGTTTTCATACCCCTTGAACTTTTCCACATTTTGTCACGTTACAACCACAAACGTAAATGTATTTTATTGGGAGTTTATGTGATAGACCAACACAAAGTGGCACATAATTGTGAAGTGGAAGGAAAATGATACATGGTGTTCAAATTTTTTTACAAATAAAAAACTGAAAAGTGTGGCATGCAAAAGTATTCAGCCCCCTTTACTCTGATACCCCTAAATAAAATCCAGTGCAACCAATTGCCTTCAGAAGTCACCTAATTAGTAAATAGAGTCCACTTGTGTGTAATCTAATCTCAGTATAAATACAGCTGTTCTGTGAAGGCCTCAGAGGTTTGTTAGAGAACATTAGTGAACAAACAGCATCATGAAGCCCAAGGAACACACCAGACAGGTCAGGGATAAGGTTGTGGAGAAGTTTAAAGCAGGGTTAGGTTATAAAAAAATATCCCAAGCTTTGAACATCTCACGGAGCACTGTTCAATCCATCATCCGAAAATGGAAAGAGTATGGCACAACTGCAAACCTACCAAGACATGGCCGTCCACCTAAACTGACAGGCCGGGCAAGGAGAGCATTGATCAGAGAAGCAGCCAAGAGGCCCATGGTAACTCTGGAGGAGCTGCAGAGATCCACAGCTCAGGTGGGAGAATCTGTCCACAGGACAACTATTAGTCGTGCACTCCACAAATCGGGCCTTTATGGAAGTGGCAAGAAGAAAGCATTGTTGAAAAAAAGCCATAAGAAGTCCCATTTGCAGTTTGCCAAAAGCCATGTGGGGGACAGAGCAAACATGTGGAGGAAGGTGCTCTGGTCAGATGAGACCAAAATTGAAGTTTTTGGCCTAAATGCAAAACGCTATGTGTGGCGGAAAACTAACACTGCACATCACCCTGAAAACACCATCCCCACTGTGAAACATGGTGGTGGCAGCATCATGCTGTGGGGATGCTTTTCTTCAGCAGGGATAGGGAAGCTGGTCAGAGTTGATGAGAAGATGGATGGAGCCAAATACAGGGCAATCTTGGAAGAAAACCTGTTAGAGTCTGCAAAAGACTTGAGACTGGGGCGGAGGTTCACCTTCCAGCAGGACAACGACCCTAAACATACATCCAGAGCTCCAATGGAATGGTTTAGATCAAAGCATATTCATGTGTTAGAATGGCCCAGTCAAAGTCCAGACCTAAATCCAGTTGAGAATCTCTGGCAAGACTTGAAAATTGTTGTTCACAGATGCTCTCCATCCAATCTGACTGAGTTTGAGCTATTTTGCAAAGAAGAATGGGGAAAAATTTCAGTCTCTAGATGTGCAAAGCTGGTAGAGACATACCCCAAAAGACTTGCAGCTGTAATTGCAGCTAAAGGTGGTTCTACAAAGTATTGACTCAGGGGGGCTGAATACTTTTGTACGCCACACTTTTCAGTTTTTTATTTGTAAAAAAATTTGAAAACCATGTATCATTTTCCTTCCACATCACAAATATGCACCACTTTGTGTTGGTCTATCACATAAATTCCCAATAAAATACATTTACGTTTGTGGTTGTAACGTGACAAAATGTGGAAAAGTTCAAGGGGTATGAAAACTTTTGCAAGCCACTGTATATTACTAAAAGTCTGATCTTGACCACTTCCTGTTCTGTATATTGATTTTAGAAAAAACACTGCCACTTACGGCTGTGATTTTTGGCCATCTTACTCAGAGTCCCCCTCTGCTGCGCAGGACAAGAGGATTTTTCCCATTGGTGTAAAATAACAGTGTTATTAGTGTTTTAAAAATGTTGAGATTTTCTCTCCTGCAGGCCAAGCTCCTTCCGGAGGGACTATAAAAACCAGAAGTGTTGAGTGCCTCAGTCAGTGTCTGCAAGATGGGGGAAGTGAGAGGGTCACGTCTCTCAGTCTAAGCTGGGAATATCACTGAACACATGTCCACTAAACTGTGAGTGTGGTTTTACTGACCTTGAGTGCCCTTAATGAGGTTTGAAAATGAAGATGTAGTTGGTTTGACCTAAAGCACAGCAAATGGTTGGTGATGATGAGATTTGAACTAAAGCATGATTAAAAGTCTAAACTTGACAAGTTCCTGTTTGCACTGTATATTGATTTTAGATAAAATGCTACTACTTATGGCTGTGATTTTTGGCCATCTTACTCAGTCCCCCTCTGCTCATCAGGCGCAGAGGATTCTTCCCATCAATGAAAAATAATAGTGTTATTAGTTTTTTTTAAATGTTGAGAATTTCTCTCCTGTCAATCACACCATGAAGCCCACGTCCCTTCTGGTGGGAAGGGGAGGGATTATAAAACCCAGAAGTGTGGGTGTGGCTCAGTCTCTGTAAGATGGGGGAGGGAGAGGTCTCGACTCTGTTTGAGCTGTGAATCAACTGAACACACTGAATGTCTACTGAACTGTGAGTGTGGTGTTTATGTGGTGTTTTGTGTGGTTTCATGGTGGTTTCACCCTGCTTGAAATGGTATGAAACTGCATTTGAATGTGGTGGCCTTGCACCGTGCTCGAAATGCTATGAAACTGCACTTGAATTCGGTGGCATTGCACCCTGCTTGAAATAGTATGAAACTGCACTTGAATTTGGTGGCCTTGCACCCTGCTTGAAATGGTATGAAACTGCACTTGAATTTGGTTGTCTTGCACCCTGCTGGAAGTGGTATGAAACTGCACTTACATTTGGTGGACTTGCACCCTGCTTGAAGTGACATGAAACTACACTAGCATTTGGTGCCCTTGCACCCTGCTTGAAGTGGTCGGAAAATGCACTTGAATTCGGTGGCCTTGCACCCTGCTTGAAGTGATAGGAAACTGCACTTGAATTTGGTGGCCTTGCACTCTGCTTGAAATGGTAGGAAACTGCATTTTAATTTGGTGGCCTTGCACCCTGCTTGAATTGGAATTTCAAGGAATAGCCATGTGTCAACTCCCAGCCCACCAGCCGTGAGTGAGCTGCCAGCACATCAGGCTTGAGGGACTGAGCTGCCACCCCAAGAATCCATTTGGGCCACAATGTCTATACTAGCCCTCTGTAAACCAGTCCCTTCAGCCCACAACACTCATATATGCGCTCCAAAAAGCCCTCCCACCCCACTGGCCACCAATATTGGAATTGGAGGAGTGGTGGAATATTGCGTTGGGGACCAGTCCTCCCTTGTGAACATGGGTCCCAACGTGTCCCACTTAGTCTAGTATTGTCTATATATTATAGACAATAGACAATAGATGCAGAGGTAGGCCATTTGGCCCTTCGAGCTAGCACTGCCATTCACTGTGAACATGGCTGATCATCCACATTCAGTACCCCGTTCCCGCCTTCTCATCATATCCCCTGACTCCGATATCTTTACGAGCTCTATCTAACTCTCTCTTGAAAGCATCCAGAGAATTGGCCTCTACTGCCTTCCACAGATTCACAACTCTCTGGGTGAAAAAGTTTTTCCTCCTCTCCATTCTAAATGGCTTACCCCTTATTCTTAAACTGTGGCCCCTGGTTCTGGACTCCCCCAACATCGGGAACATGTTTCCTGCCTCTAGCGTGTCCAATCCCTTAATAATCTTATATATTTCAATAAGATCCGCTCTCATACTTCCAAATTCCAGAGTGTACACGCCCAGCCGCTCCATTCTATCAACATATGACAGTCCCACCATCCTGGAAATTAACCTCGTGAACATATGCTACACTCCCTCAATAGCAAGAATGTCCTTCCTCAAATTATTAAACCAAAACTGCACACAATACTCCAGGTGTGGTCTCACTAGGACCCTGTACAACTGGCAAAGGACCTCTTTGCTCCTATACTCAACTCCTCTTGTTATGAAGGCCAACATGCCATTAGATTTCTTCACTCTGCTGTACCTGCATGCTTAGTTTCAGTGACTGATGAACAAGGACCCCCAAATTGCTTTGTACTTCCCCTTTTCCCAACTTGACACCATTCAGTTAATGTTCCTGTTTTTGATACCAAAGTGGATAACCTCAGATTTATCAACATTATATTGCATCAGCCATGCATCTACACACTCACCCAACCTGTCCAATTCACCCTGCACTCTCGTAGTATCCTCCTCACAGTTCACACTGCCATTTGTGTCATCTTCAAATTTGCTAATGTTACTTTGAATCCCTACATCTAAATCATTGATAAATATTGTAAATAGCTGCGGTCCCAGCACCGAGCCTTGCGGTACCCCACTAGTCACTGCCTGCCATTCTGAAAGGGGCCTGTTAATCCCTACTCTTGTCAGTAACCTACCCCCTATACCATGTGCTCTAATCTTGCCCACTAATATCCTATGTGGTACCTTATCAAATGCTTTCTGAAAGTCCAGGTACACTACATCCACTGGCTCTCCCTTGTCCATATTCCTAGTTGCATCCGCAAAAAAATTCCAGAAGATTAGTCAAGCATGATTTCCCCTTCGTAAATCCATGCTGACTCAGACCGATCCTGTTACTGCTATCCAAATGTTCCACTATTTCATCTTTTATAATTGACTCCAGCATCTTCCCGATGTCAGGCTAACTGGTCTATAATTCCCTGTTTTCTCTCTCCCGCCTTCTTAAAAAGTGGGATAACATTAGCTACCCTCCAATCCACAGGAACGGATCCTGAATCAATAGAATACTGGAAAATGATCATCAATGCGTCCACAATTTCTATAGCCACTTCCTTAAGTACCCCAGGATGCAGACCATCAGGCCCTGGGGATTTATCAGCCTTCAGTCCCATCAGTCTACCCAACACCATTTCCTGCCTAATGTGAATTTCCTTCAGTTCCTCTGTACCCCTAGATCCTCCGGTCGCTAGTACATCAGGGAGATTGTTTGTGTCTTCCATAGTGAAGACAGATCCAAAGTACCTGCTCAACTCATCTGCCATTCCCTTGTTCCCCATATTAAATTCACCTGTTGTATATATTAACTAGATTAGGACAAATTAGTAAAGAGTTTAAAATATTTTTGCAAAGAGCACAATTTTGTGCTTTTGCTTTTCATACCAGAATGTAAAAACCTGGCTAACAGTGTAGATAAGCATCTTATCTTATCCAGCGAAGAAGAGGCAATATATAGTACCGTGCACTACTGTGTAAGAATTAATGAAGTGGAACTGGTCACCTTGAATGAAGAAGATAAGATGTATCTTATCTTATATCAGCAGTGAGGAGAAATCGTATTTCGAAATGAAGTCATTGGACCCAAGGAAAATAATAGTATAATTTTATCCACTAGTTATATTACATCTTGTACATTAAGGAGGTGGTTATAAGCCATATAAGGATATTTAATTTAGTGATTTTTAACTCAGAAAGCTATATATGAAAACAGATTTGACCTGTTTTTGCAAGACTCTTCAATTAGACTTCAGATTGAACAAAAAATAGGGGCAAGAGTAGACAATTGAGTGCCTCTAGCTTTCTCAGTCATTCAGTTAGATCAACGATGATCTGCCCCTTTCCCCTTCAATATCAGTTCCCCATAATCAATTCGCAGAACTTTCAAAGAAAATACTCTTCAAGTATCCTCAATGATCAGACCTCCAAGATCCTCCGGAATAGATAATTCCATAGATTCACCATGCTCTGCGAGAAGTAACAATGCAATTCAGTACTAAAGGCCCTGGCCCACTTACATGTCCTTGGCACGCAAATTACGTGACCTCGTCGTCGCGTTGAGGCGCATGGGCATCGTGTGGCCGCGCGGGGCCAGTCCCACTGAGAAGCGTGGAGGGGTATGGAGTTGTGCGCGGTATCGTGCGGTGCTCCGGGATTTTGTACCGAACTAAATCTTCGCGCGCCACCGTCCTATCGCGTAACTGATGGCCAAAGTGGGACAGGCCCAAGACCCTGGCGCGATGCAATGTCTCACCTCCAACAGCAGCAGAAGCAGGCAAACGATCGTCGAACTCAGCCTGGGACTCACGGCCGTAGCGGATCCGGATCCGGCCCCACTTCTACTCCCAGAGCGAGGCCAAGAAAATTGAAGATAGACGGATGTGCGCGTGACTCTCGCGGGACCGTCACGCCTCAAGGCGACGATGAGGTCACGTAATTAGCATGCCAAGGACTTGTAAGTGGGACAGGGCTTAAGTAATGCCTCCTTATTTTGTAACCATGAACCCTTATTTGAAGTTCTCTCACTTGTAGAAACATCAAAATATCTAAATTTTTACCATCTCACGTCCTTGTGGATGTGACATGGTTTAATACATTCAACCCCATTCTTCTAAACTCCAAAGAATATAAATTTAAGTTCTTCAGCTCCTAGTGATAGGTCAACCATCTCATCACAAGAATTGACCCAATGAATTTCATTTCAAATGCCTACAATGCCATTAAATCCTTTCTTTAAATGAAAGGACCAAAAATGTACACAGTGCTCTGGGTGTGGCCTAACCAATACCCTGTACTGTGTAACAAAACTTCCCCCTTTCTAAATTCCAAAATCTCTTGTAATAAAGGCCTGATTTTGTGCGAAAATTGCCTTTACTTCATTTTTTTTCTGAAGCTAGTCATCTAATAAATTTGATGGGCCGAATAGCCTAATATTGCTCCATCATTATAGATAGCTGAGGCAGGGAAAATGCTGGTTCCTTTATAATGATATGGTTCTATGACCAGGCCGTCTGTGGATGGGAGCTGATGAGCAGGGGTGAGAGAGAAATGCAGGTTGTCATCCCTTGTGATCCCTCGCTCCAAGATTATTAAACCCCCCAAGAAAAAGGAAGCAGATTAAATCAGGGCACAGATCAGATTCTGTGAAAGTGATTGTATTCCATCCAAATATTATTTTGTTCAGGATGGTACAATTGCATAAAATGAGACAATTTCATTTGGAGGGGGGGGGGGATTTAAGTTAATTTGTCCATTCTCTCTATCTCAAGATTTAGTCACAGAGTCATATAGAACTGAGACAGGCCCCTTGGCCCAACTTGTCCACACTGGCCAACAGTCCCTGCCTCAACCATCCCCTCTGACAGCTCATTCCATACACCCACCACCCTTTGTGTAATAACATTACCCCTCAGATGCCTATTAAATCTTTTCCCCTTCACCTCTGGTCATCGATTCACCTACTCTGGGCTAGAGATTCTGTGCAGCTACCCATCTATTCCTCTCATGACTTTATACACTACAATAAGATCATCGCTCATCCTCCTGCGCACTAAGGAATAGAGTCCCAGCCTACCCACCATCTCCTATAGCTCAGACCCTCGAGTCCTGGTGCTGCCATCGAGTGTGACTGCCTCACCTGCAGCTGTCTATCCTTTCATTCTTTTTGTTATTTCATTCTTTTTTAAAGTTTATTTTTGGAGGTCTTTTAGTCTTTTTTATGTGGGGGGAGGGGCGGGAGGGGGAAACTGTTTATCTCAGTCATTTCCGGATCGATGATGCGACTATTCTCCGAGCCGCATCTTCGCCCACTCCTCGCGGCCTACCATCTGGATTGGCGCGGTCTTTCCTGCTGGAGACTTGCCAGAGCTTCACTGGATTCCATCGCGGTGCGAGCGATGCCTTACCGGGAATCGCCGTGTTGGAACTCCAGAGTGCTGGGACTGCCGACATTGAACACCGTGGAGTTGTAGTCTACGGAGCTTCCAGCCGCTGGCGGTGCTGACCTTCCAGCCGCGGGCAGCGCTGACTTTGACATCGCGGAGCCTGGGATCTCTCGCCGAGGTCGCCAGCATTGAATCTTCGCCCAGCTCGGCCTGTGGACTTCAGAAGCCGCGGTCTCCGTTAGGAAGCGGCCGATTCGGAGGCTCCAGGCCGCTGAGAGTGTTCTTCCAATCGACGACCTGAAACATCGGGCCGTCGTTGCAGCGACTGCGGAAGCCTCAATAGGCCCCGACCACAGGTGAACAAGAGGAAGAGGACTGAACTTTGGTGCCTTCCCTCACAGTAGGAAACGTTGATTCCGCTGTGGGGGGATGTTATTTATGTTTTATGTTAAATTCTATAGTGTTGTGTTTATCTTATATGTGCTGCATGGCAACTCAAATTTCATTGCACCAATTGGTATATGTGACAATAAATGTCCTTTGTCCTTTGGTGATATCTTCACACATCTCTGTACCCTTTCCAGCTTGACAACATCTATCCGATAACATGGTGCCCAGAACTGAACACAATAGTGTAAATGCAGCCCCACCAACATCTTATATAACTGCAACATGACCTCCCAACTTCTGTACTTAATATTCTGACTGATGAAAGTCAATGTGCCAAAGGTATTTTTGACCGCTCTATCTACCTGCGACTCCACCTTCAAGGAATTATGTACCTGCATTAATCTTTTGGTGGCTTTGATCAAGGTGACAACAGGTTATTACAGCAGTTAATTGGTTGTAAAACATGTAAGCACATCTTAAGAGTTGGAAAAGTACATTCAACTTTTATCTGAAAAATGTAACGCAACATTGTTTGCGATGTATAAAAGGGTTATATGTAAAACATTGTGACAGAGCTTTCAACAAACTAACTCAAACAATGTTCCTGGGAAACAAACGTCTCTTGAGATACAAGGTACACACAATTGCTGGGGAAACTCAGCGGGTGCAGCAGCATCTATGGAGCGAAGGAAATAGGCGACGTTTCGGGCCGAAACCCTTCTTACCTCAAGAAGGGTTTCGGCCCGAAACGTCGCCTATTTCCTTCGCTCCATGGATGCTGCTGCACCCGCTGAGTTTCCCCAGCAATTGTGTGTACCTTCGATATTCCAGCATCTGCAGTTCCCTTTTGAACATCTCTTGAGATACATTCTGGTAATAATAACTGAAAAGACCAGATTTGAATCAGGTTTCTCTGTTGAATAACCTACCTTTTTTAAATTTTAGCCCACAACAGAACTTTCTCTGCTAGGTCACGGTATTCCATAAATCTCGATAAAATCAATAAATTCAGTTATGATCTTTATGGATTAAAATTTCACAGCAGAATTGAAGAGAAATAGAGTGACCACGGAAAGCTTCAATAGAGTAAACAGATTAAAATCTTGCCTTTTCAGTTATGATACAATAATTATCTCAGGTTAGTCAGCAATAACTGAATTTTGCTGAATCTCTCATAGACTTACTATGCTCAGTTTTCTGTCTTCTCCATGCCTCTTCAACTGCGCTGTGGAATTCTAATCTGTAAAGACCATAACCAAATTTATTGATTTTATCGAGATTTATGGAATACTGTGACTTAGCAGAGAAAGTTCTGTCGTGGGCTAAAATTCAAAAATGTAGCTTGCTCAATAGTGTAAACTGATTCAAATCTGGTCTCTTCTGTTATTATTACCAAAATGTATCTCGAGTGACTTTATTATCTTATTTCCCAGGAACATGGGTTGAGTCAGTTTGTTAAAAGCTTTGTTACATTTTGTTTTACAGACGACCCTTTTGATAACTGCAAACAGATGGAGTTTTACATTGTTCAGATAACATTATCTTGCTATATGGAAAAAGAAACATCCATGGTTATTGTGCATCCAGAATAAAACTGCAACGTTGGAGATTGTCTGAAATGGATTGTTATCTGAAAAAAAAAAGAAGAATTTTAGGTACTCTAGCAGGAAAGGGGGTCCAACTATCATGCAGAAAGTAAGCAGGACATTTCTGACAGCCCACATCATTGCTGGACTTTTACTGGCACCTGGGATTCAGACATGATGATACATGTTGTCCCTCCATCGGTTATGCTCATTGAATCATGGAATGAGATTTACATGTGGTGTGAATTTAGTGGCATAGTGGACAGTGAGGAAGCTTGTTTAAGCATGCAGCAGGAGTCTGATCAGATGGAACATTGGACATAGCACTGGCAGATGTATTTTAATCCTGTCCAAGTGTGAGGTGATGTATTTTGGGAAATCAGATAGAGGTAGAAACTCCAGAGTAAATGGTAAGGTGCACAGGCATGTTGATTAACAGAGCAACCTTGGGGTTCAAGTACATAGCTCTCTGAAAGTTGCAACACAGCTGAATAGGATGCTGATGAAGGTCAGGGCATAGGTCAGAGCATAGGTCAGATAGGCTTGCCTTCATAGGTCAGAGCATAGAATATAAGAGTCATAGATTCGTAGTTGTAGTCATACAGTGTAGAAACAGGCCCTCTTGCCCGACCAACATGCCCCACCTACACTATTCCCACCTGTCTGTGGTTAGGCCATATCCCTCTAAACCTATCCTATCCATGTACTTCTCTAAATATTTCTTAAATTTTCTGCAAGTACCTGCCTCAACTACCTCCTCTAGCAGCTAGTTCCATACACCCAGCATCTTTTATGTAAAAAAGTAACCTCTCAGGTTTCTATTAAATCTCCCCCCCCCCCCCATCTTAAACCTATGTACACTGCTTCTTGATTTCCCATGGGCAATAGACTGCACGTTTACCAAATCTATTCCTATCATGATTTTGTGCACCTCGATAAGATCATTCTCACCCCTCATCCTCCTACACTCCAAGGAATAATGTCCTAGCCTGCTCAACCTCTCCCTATAGCTCAGGCCCTCGAGCCCTGGCAACATCCTCGTAAATCTTCTCTGCACCCTTTCCAGCTTAACAACATCTTTTCAATAACATGCTGACCAAAAAAATTGGAACATCATTGTTGCAACTTTACAAAAACTTTACAGTTCTGGTTGCCACATTGTGATTGTCTGGAAACAGTTCAGAGGAGATTTACCAGGATGTTACTTGTATTGGAGAATTTTAATTACGGGAGGAGGCTGTAATCGCTATCAAAACATGGGAGGGGCACAATTTGGGGGTGGACACGATTTCTTGGTGGCCGCGTGCACACACATGCGTGCAAGGTTTTGGAGGCTTTGGCCGTGGGCCCTGTGGACGGTAACATCGGGAGCTGACCTGGTTGGTGATCGACTCCAAACTCCAGCAACAGCAGCTTCATCCGCCATTTTCCTGCTGCCGGAGTATAAACAGAGGATAGTTCGGGAAGCGGCAGTGACGACAGACGTAAAGCGGTGGTCCGACCAGTCAGAGGACATGCTGCAAGATGCACTGACAGATGTCGACTGGAATATGTTTCAAGCAAGTTCCAGTGACATCAGTGAGTTCGCGGAAGCAGTCACGGACTTCATCGCAACAATAGCCGACAACATTGTCCCCGCGGTAAGGGTTAGCACCTTTCCGAATCAAAACCCTGGGTGGACAGGTCCGTTTGTGTTGCCTTGAATGCTCGCACCGCTGCCTACAACTCGGGCCTGGCATCCGGAAATATGGACGTCTACAAGGTAGGGTCCAACCGACTGCGAAGGGTGGTGAAGGACGCAAAAAGGAGGTACCGAGACAAGATGGAGTCACAGATGGAGCAGTAGGACACCAGACGCCTGTGGCAGGGGCTATTGACTGTAGCCAACTACCGGAGCAGGCCCCCCCTCAACCGGAAGTGCCGGCACCTCCCTAGCTGATGACCTGAACTCCTTCTATGCTCATTTCGAGACGAGCAACATCACCCCAGGTCTGCCGGCTAACGACAACACCGCCAGCATGCTGGCTATCGAAGCTGAAGGGAGGTCCATCGCTGGGGATGTGCACACATTCTCGTTGTCCGAGCACAACGTGAGGAGGCCTCTGACACGGGCGAACACGAGGAAAGCTGTAGGCCCAGATGGCATCTTGGGGCGAGTACTTAAGTCTTGTGCTACGCAGCTAGCTCCGGTGCTCACTGCAATATTCAATCTCTCCCTGGCCAAGTCCGTGGTCCCTGCCTGCTTCAAAAGATCCATCATTGTACCTGTACCTAAAAATGCCTCCCCAGCTTGTTTGAATGACTACCGTCCGGTGGCCCTCACCTTGGTAGTTATGAAATGCTTTGTGAGGCTGATCAAGAAACACATCTGCGCCTTCCTCCCTCACAACATGGACCCACTACAATTCGCATACCGTCCAAACAGATCCACGGACGATGCGGTCTCCCAGCTTCTGCACACCGCTCTCTCTCACCTTGACAGCCAGAAGTGAAGATGCTGTTCATAGACCAGTTCAGCCTTCAACACGATAGTCCCCACCAGACTTGCTGAGAAGCTGCTGGAATTGGGGCTCAACATCCCCCTGTGTTCCTGTGTCCTGGACTTTCTCACCGCCAGGCCCCAGGTAGTCAAGATGGGGGGAAATACATCGAAGTCCCTCACCCTGAGCTCAGGATCCCCCCAGGGTTGCGTCCACAGCCCCCTACTGTACTCCCTGTACACACATGACTGTGTGGCTAGGTTCAGCTCCAACTACATAATCAAGTTTGCTGATGACACTGCCTGATCTCCGATAACGATGAGAAGGCCTACCGGGAGGAGGTGGCTGATCTGGCACACTGGTGTCCAGACAACAGCCTCCTCTTGAATGTCAAAAAACGGAGGAGCTGATCGTGGACTTTAGGAGAGCGCAACATCCGTGGACGTACACACCATTGAGGATAAATGGGGATACTGTGGATAGGGTGAGCTGCTTTAAATACCTGGCAGTCCACATCTCAGAGGATCTGACATGGACATCACACGCTGCAGCACTGGTCAGTAAGGCAAGGCAGCGCCTTTACCATCACAGGCAACTGAGGAAATTCAGAGTGTCTCTGAGGATCCTCCAGTGCTTCTACTCAGCGGCTGTGGAAAGCATCTTGTCTGGAAACATCACAATTTGGTTTGGGAACTGCTCTGCCCAGGACAAGAAGGCTCTCCAGAGAGTAGAGCGTTTGGCCGAATGCACTATGGGAACTACACTCGCCCCCCTGCAGGAACTATACATCAGAAGCTGCAAATCCAGAGCCAACAAGATCGTGGGGTACCCCTTCCACCCCAGTAAGGGACTGTTCCAGCTGCTACGGTCAGGCAAACGCCTCCGTTGCCATGCTGTGAAAATGGAGAGGATGAGAAGGTATTTCTTCCCAGAGGCCATTAGGACTGTAAACTCCTCTCACCAGGGACTAACTTTACTGAACCAATTTACTGTTATGTGGTGTCTTTTGAAAATTGCTGTTTTTTTTCGTTTTTTTCCTCCCACAAATATGTAATATGCAAATATATGATTCTGTTCTATTCTGTTTTGAAGTTTTTTTGCACAATCTGCAAGCATTGCCACTTTTCATTTCACTGTACATCTCGTATGTGTATGTGACGAATCAACTTGACTTGAATTCTGGAGCTTGAATCGGCCCATTCGATGTGCTTTTCATCGCCCGGTGCGGTTTAAAATCGGCCGGCGGGGGCTTCAACATCGGGAGCCTCGATCCGCCTCGATGTGGCAGTTTGATTTTAAACAACGGCAGGCGATGAAAGGCCATGTGAATGGGTCAATTCAGCCCTTAGAAAGCGTGTGATACCCGCTTGAATCTTTCAAAAGCTACAATGTGATAAATAACACTTAAACAGATAAAACTGAAGCAATAATTATGTGGGGGCGGGGAGGTTTGTGGGGGAAGGGAGGGGGGGTTGTGGGAAGGGGGGTTGTGGGGGAGGGGGGTGTTTGTGGGGGAGGGGGTGTTTGTGGGGAGAAGGGGGTGGGGAGAAGGGGGGTGGGGAGAAGGGGGGTGGGGAGAAGGGGGGGTTGGGAGAAGGGGGGTTGGGAGAAGGGGGGTTGGGAGAAGGGGGGGTTGGGAGAAGGAGGGTTGGGGGATGGGGATGGAGGGGGAGGGGGAAGGGGGGTGGTCGCAGCAGACACACCTCACACTCTGCTCACCTCGCACCTTCAGCTTTCGGCCTCACGCATCAGCTCCCGGTCCCACTCTGGCTTCGCTCAGAGGCTTCCGGTTCAACTCAGCAACTTTTGGCTCGTCGTGCTGGTCTCTGCAGAAGCAGCCCGCACGTTGCTCTCTGCACGCAAGCTGCTAACTCTCCGCACACTGCTCACTCTCCACAAGCTGCTCAACACACTCCGCTCCTTTAGTTTTTTATTCTCCTCATCGCTGTATTTGCAGCTGGAGCTGGAAGGGGAGGTTTTTACGATTTTTAAGCCTTCATAACTTTTGTACTATTTCACCAATCAGAACAAAACTTATTTGACGTGCAGCACAGGAGAATGGCGAGTAAGGTGGGGGGAAATCGTGGTGCTATGGGGGATCGTTTTTGCGCAAATTTAAAACAACGCAAACCGGAAGAGGACTAGATAATAATAATAATAATGGATGGGATTTATATAGCGCCTTTCTAATACTCAAGGCGCTTTACATCGCATTATTCATTCACTCCTCAGTAACACTCGGTGGTGGTAAGCTACTTCTGTAGCCACAGCTGCCCTGGGGCAGACTGACGGAAGCGTGGCTGCCAATCTGCGCCTACGGCCCCTCCGACCACCACCAATCACTCACACACATTCACACACATTCACACACAGGCAAAGGTGGGTGAAGTGTCTTGCCCAAGGACACAACGACAGTATGCACTCCAAGCGGGATTCGAACCGGCTACCTTCCGGTTGCCAGCCGAACACTTAGCCCATTGCACCATCTGTCATCCCGATGAGAGTTTTAGTAATAGTATAGAAGTCAGATAGAAGAATATAGAAGATAGATAGATTTGAACAGGCAAAACAGTGAAAAGTGAACGCAAACATCATTAATGTAGATGAACAAAAATGTCCGCATGAATGTGGTGGGCAGAAGGGTAATTTTATGTCCATTATGACTAACTCAATTCAAAGAAGCTAATGACCAACTTTTTGCAATTTTCTTACAGGTCCACAGGGTGTCTGGAACCTTGCCACGGCATTGACAGAATGTGCTGATGTAAGCAAAGGCTTGTGTTTTATAAATTATCCATCACAATACAACTTCCCCAATAATTTTTGCAACATCTCATTGACTCTATATGTAAGCGACTCCCAGAATGACATGTTCCCTCTCCTCTCCACCACCCCACCCTCGCCCTCCCCTCCACACTCCCCCATATCCCCCTCAATGCTCCCCCTCCACGACTCCCCCATACCCTCTTCCGTGCTTTCCCTCCCCACCTCCTCCCCCATTCATGCCTCCCCCCTCCATGCCATCTCACCCTTCAAACCTTCTCCCCCCTCCCTCCTCCACCACTCCACGCCACTACCCTCTACACACCTCCCCCTTCTCCACATGTCCAGCCCCTCTTTCCTCCAACCCCATTTCCTCCTCCCCCCCTCCTCCCCCCCTGCCTCCTCCTCCACCCCCCTCCCCCCCACCCCGCCGCCCACAGAACTCCCCAACCCGCTCCCCTCCTCCATTCCCCAGCAGTCATCCTTGCTTACCTGTTTCTTCCCTATTGACGTATGCAACTCAGGAAGCAAAAGTATAAACTGCAGAGCTAGTTTCACTCCACTGGGTAACCGCCTGAGAATGTATGTTGGGACATGCTGAAGGCATAGTCTAGCTGTAATCATTCACTTATTATCAGCACTTGCAGCTGTTGTGAATTATTTATTTTAATCCACACACTGATTAGACTTGCACCATTTTCCATTCACTTTGAACTTTGCAGAGTGTAACTTTCCAGTTTAGCATAACTGAAATATTTATTGTGATCAAAATAGCAAAAAAAAATTTAAAGCACTGCAGAAAACATTGGCCAATAAACAAATGCAATGGCAATGGGCAATATCTATACCGAATCAATCTGATTTTTTCCTAATTCTTTATTCTTCTGTAAAATGTGTCAGCAAAATGGTTTTCAGAATAACTCTTTTCAAGCATTAGAAAAGCTTGATGGCTGCTCCCTTTGATGTGAAGGGAGCAGCCATAAAAATTAACCTTCACAGACACAAAACTTAAAGATTAAAATAAAGCTGTTCAAGCAATTGTTAGGTTAACAGAAGTGTAAAGGATTCACTCTTGAGCTGAGTGAGACAGATGTGGGTAGATTTTCTGCTTTAACTGTGATGCTTTTGTGCCAATAATTGGTTTAATGGGAATATAAATTCGACCAGAGAGGCATTGAGTGAATCTTCTGCTCACTTCCAAAATTACCCCTCTGAACTGATGCAGATGTCTGATTCAATTTCATCTCCATTTATGGATGTGTTACATTTAAAGACAGTGGAAGCGAACATGGGCATCACTGGAGAATTCAGCATTTATTGCCCATTACTCAATGACATTGAGAAAATGGTCATGAGATGTCCCCTTGAACCATTGCAGAACTTCTGGTGAAGATTGGCAGCTCTACGATATTGACCCACTAACAAAGAAGG
This sequence comes from Amblyraja radiata, assembly GCF_010909765.2. NCBI lineage: Eukaryota > Metazoa > Chordata > Chondrichthyes > Rajiformes > Rajidae > Amblyraja > Amblyraja radiata. The sequence goes on from NC_045956.1 coordinate 112,316,729, forward strand.
AACAGCGTTAATTTTTATTCAGGGCAATGTGCACATTGAGGGAAGATTGTAGGTGATAGTATTTGTATGCATCTGCTGTCCTTGTTCATCTCTTTGATAGGGTTGCACGGTTTAGATGAGGAACTGCAATACATTTTGTGGATGGTATGCTCTGCCATTTTGCACCGGCAGTGTAGGGAACAAATGTTTAGTGGCATGTTTGATGCAAGGTTACCTGAGATGAAGAGGACATTTATCTGCACTTCCCTTGCACACTGGTAGCTATCAGGCACTGGGTACCATTGTAAGTTTATATTGACATGGTTGTTGATGGTAATAATTGTATTGCCTAAGGATTATGTTCAATATTATCGCAGGATAAGTTCAAGTGTATTTTAAAGATTTTGCAGTGATAAATGGAATCTTGATTAACTGTTATTTTTGAAACAATATTAAGATTAATCCCTCCTTAAAAGAAAGGTTATTTCATTTCCAGCATTGAAGAGCAACTAGCAGAACTTGCAAGATAATTGTTCTTCTTTGACTGCAATTACCTTTGCTCTCAGAGATGGCAGACAAAAGATTCTGAAAACAATGTAATCAATCTCTCACTTGAAAAGCTGATGTCTGCGAACAATTAAGACCATCCATCAAATCTATCTAGGAACATCCCTACAGAGTTAGTGCAGAGATTGAGGACAACTTTGTTTCTGTTTTCTTCTGCTCTGTTTCGAACGATTTAAAAAAAGCAAATGTAAGCACACATAAAATAATTAAAGTTGAGTATGTGTAATATGGAATTAAATAAATATAAAATTCCATTCTTTTTATTCCAAGTAATTATGTTGGACACAAGTAGCCAGTATGAAGGGGCTGGAGAGTGTGGATGTTTCCACTAATGGGAATCTAGGACCAGAGAGCACAGTCTCATAATAAAAGAACATACATTTAGAAACAAAGTGAGGAGGAATTTCTTTAGCCAGAGGGTGGTGAATCTGTGGAATTCATTGCTACGAACGGCTGTGGAAACCAAGTAATTGGGTATTTTTAAAGCAGAGATTGACAGGTAAGGATGTCAAAGGTTACGGGGAGAAGGCAGGAGAATGGGATTGAAAGGGAAAGATTGATCAGCCATGATTGAATGGTGGAGTAGACGCAGTGGGCCAAAAGGTCTAATTCTGCTCCTATGACATAACCTTATGTATGTGTAACCCTCCCCATAGCTACTTACCATAAAGACAAGCCTTGTAGACAAGCAGAGATGATGCTTCAGAAAAATCAAATGGCTTGTTCCTTGACAGGAGAGAATCCAGGCACGACAAAGTGAGGTTTTAACATCATTGTGCAGTGTCTGGACAGATGTATGCGAAGGAAAGTTTAAAAGGCTACTGGTCATATGCCACCTAATAGTTCAGACACTAAGGTACTCTATCTGCAAAAATAACTAAATCCCCTCCCTGGATTAATCACTGTGTCACATTTCCATTATTCAAGCCTGTTTGTGCCTTTCCTAATTTCCCCTTTGGAGTGTGAAACACGCTTTAGTTCTGAAGAAGGGTTTCGACCCGAAACATCACCCATTCCTTTTATCCAGAGATGCTGACTGTCCCGCTGAGTTACTCTAGCTTTTTGTGTCTATCTTTGTTTTAAACAAGCATCTGCAGTTCCTTCTTACACAATTAGTTTAGTTTAGTTTAAAGATGCAGCGTGGAAACAGGCCCGCACGGACCAGCGATCCCGCACATTAACAATATCCTACACACACTAGGGACAATGTACACATTCAGCTAGAAATTAACCTACATACCTGAACGTCTTTGGAATGTGGGAGGAAACCGAAGAGCACGGTGAGAACCAATGCGATCACGGGGAGAAAGTACAAACTCCGTACAGACAGCACCCGTAGTTGGGATCGAACCCGGGTCTCTGGCGCTGCAAGCACTCTAAGGCAGCAACTCTACCACTGCGCCACCATGCCCGCCCTTTAAAGACAATCTTTCTTTGAATACAATACTTTTCAATTTACTAATATGTGTGCAGCAATTAAACTTATAATTAGTTCTGTGAAGTCCTATAAAGATAAATCTATTATCTAAAAGTGGATTACTCACCAGTTTTGGACTAGGCTTTAAGATTAAAAATATATTTTTTGCGATGATGCTATTTACAGCTATGATCATCAAAAAAATTCAGCTATTGACTTACTGATATTGTGGCGGTCCCTGGGGGGTAGGCCACTCCTTGGATTATCCCCCTCACCGATTGAGGGACAGGGGCATTGGTCTGCCACGGGGTTTCCAGAGGACCCTTGTGTGTGTGTGTGTGTGTGTGTGCTCTCGCTATGTGATTAAAGGCTACTGTTTGAACCTGCCTGGCATCTGGCCTTTTCCTGACCGCCACACTGGTGACCCCGCCATTCACCACACGTCGTGATGGATAGCAACGCTGTCGCACTTAAGCTCTCTATTCTGTGGACCAAAGAGTCTGACATCTGGTTCCAGCAGGCAGAGGCACAATTTGCTGTGCGAGGGATAACAGCGGATGAAACAAAATACTTTTACGCGGTCAGCGCGCCTGACTAAGCGACTGCGAGGCGAGTTAAGCCTTTCCTTAAAGCACCCCTGTTCACTAACAAATATAGGTGGCTTAAGGAATTCCTTATCAGGAGGTATGGCCTTGGTGAATCTGAGCGGGCAGCTCGGATTCTCCGAATGGACGGCCTGGGCGACTGCCTGCCGTCTGCCCTCCTGGAGGACATGCTCACCCTAATGGGGGACCACGAATCTTGTTTCCTATTTAAGTTGGCTTACCTGCAGTAGCTCCTGCCCGACATCCGCCTGCAGCTCGCCAGGGATCCCTTTACCGACATGCAGGCGCTGGGCGAGCAGGCCGACGAGCTGTGGATGTCTCGCCAATGGGACCTGGAAGTGCTGACCATCCTTCCCGCGGTGTTTGAAGGCTCAGAGCAGGTCGGGGCCACTATCCACCATGTCTCCGCTGCTCCCAGTCAGCCCCCGCGGCAAAATCCGGCCGTCATTGGGCATTCCACTCCAGGCACGTCTTTTCAGCACGGCGCGCCTGCAGTTCCACCCAACGCCAGCAGAGGTCGCTGGCATTCAACCCGGCCAAATTCGCTTGCAGTTCCACCAAACGGGGCCTCCTCCTCACCGCGGCCTACGGGTTTTGCACCATCTCCCTCAACTTTGGCCGCAGCTGCTTTTCGTGGGAGTTTGTCATTGCCGACGTTTCCCAGCCGCTGCTGGGCGCCGACTTCCTTCGAGCCCATTCACTGCTCGTGGATGTCAAGAAGAAGTTATACAGCTCATAGGTGCATGGCGGTTCCCAGAGAGTAATCCAACCTGTCAATTTATTTTGCAACTTATTCGCTTACATAACTATAAAAATCTAGTTTGATTCTCTTGTCACTTGCTTACATAAAGGGTCATGTATAATTCTCAATTAATTTACTAATATGCAACATCCATGCAGCCAACACCAAGAATTAGGAATGAACATGAGTCTCTGGAGCTGTAAGACAACAGCTATAACAGTTGTGTCGCAATATTGTTCTTAATTATATGAAACATTATTTAGGACATAATAAATAGAAACTGGAGTTAACCATTAAGCCCTGTGTTCCGTCTTCACTATTCAATAAAATCATGCCTGATCTCATACTTCAGCACTATTGTCTGCCTGCATTAATTCAATTTCCCTTAATTTCCTTAATATACAAAAAACTCTCAATATCAGCCTTGACTACAGTCAGCAACTGAGCCTCCACAGCCCACTAGGGCAGATAATTCCAAAGATTCACTACCTTCTTGAGTGAAGAAATCTCTCCTCAGCCATGTCCTGAACAGTTGATCTTTTTATTATAATCCTTATATCTATTCACCAAGTCTAGGAAGACTTCTACTCTTGTTTTAAGAGTTGGGTGGAGGTTTACCAGATGTCTGGATTAGGGCATATTAAATATGGGGGGAGGTTGGACTGATTGGATTGTCTATGGTGTCCAGTATTTTGTTTGTGATGGTATGTACCAGCACAGTGTTTTGGCATTTCTGAAAAGTTAAACCTCATTATTTTGTTTTCTTGACATGTATCAGCTTAATGCCACTTTTATGTCTACAAAAAAAGCACTGGTGGTGGCTAAGAAAGCATATGGTATTCTCACCTTCATTGGTTGGGGCATTGACTATGTGTCAGGAAGCCCAAATGTAGCTTTATAGGACTTTGGTTAGGCCGCATTTGGACTTTTGCATGTAGTTCTAGTTGCCCCATTACAGGACAGATGTGGAGGCTTTGGAAAAGGTGCAGCACAGGTTTACCAGAATCCTGGATGGATTAGGGGGAGAAGTTGGACAAACTTGGATTGTTTTCTCTTTGGAATTCTGGAGACTGGGGGAGACATGATAAAATAATATTAAATTATGGGAGGCATCGATAGGGTAGACAGTCAAAACCTTTTTCCCAGGTTGGAAATATCAAATACTAGAGGGCATAGGTTTAATGTGAGATGAAAGTTTAAAGGAGATGTATGGGCCATGTTTCTTAACACGGAGGGTAGTGAGTACCTGGAACGTGCAGAGAGGGTGGAAGCAGATCAAATAGTGGCATTCAAGATACCTTTACATGGGCACATAGATATGTTGGGAATGGAGGGAGATGGATTATGTGCAGACTGATCAGAGTTGTTCTTGGCATCTTGTTCAGCACTGACATTGTTAGCCAAAGGATTAGGCAGCATCTGTGGAGAAAAGGAATAGGTAACATTTTAGGTCGAATCCCTTCTTCAGACTCCAGTCAAAATGACACCTATTCCTTTTTTCCAGAGATGCTGCCTGACCCACTGAGTTCCTTCAGCATTTTGTGTTCATCTTCAGTGTAAACCATTATCTGCAGTTCCTTCCTACGTAATTGTTAGCCAAAGGGTTTGTTCCTGTGCTGTGCTGTACTGTTCTATGTTCTTTGTTCCACCTAACTGAGCAAGCCCTTTAAGAGTTCGTCACATTTTGCTTGTCATGCCTCTCATTCTTCTAAATTCTAGAGAAGACAGATCCAGCCAGCTTAACCTCTCCTCACTCGACAATCTCACCATCTCAGGACTGGGCTTGGAGAGCATTTTCAGTATTCCCTCTATCACAACATGTCCTTCCTCTAGTGGGGAGGCTGTATCTCTACACACAAAGTGCCACCATTTTTATCACCTTCATTAACATGATCACTTTTCACACATGAACAGGACCCAATAACAGGCTAAGGGGAAAGAAAGAGATGCACAGGAAAGTTATTTCAATGAGGCGATATAGACCAATGAGACAATTGGCTAACCTCCATAGCTCTAAGTTTCTATGGTTATACATCCTCTCTGTTTTCCCGAGTCATCTTTCTACCTCAGTTTCCCACTCTAGCAATGTCATTTAATATCTATTGAAAACATTATTCTGTGATTGCTTCATTAATGAACCCCACCAATGATGTATAAATCTTCCATGCTCTGCTGGGTGATTTTAATAGGCTTCTCCAAACAACAACTAACGTGACACAATGCAAGTAAACAAGGCTGGAAAAGTTTAGCACTTGATTATGAAACTTATTACCGACTGCTAATTTTCTGAGAAGCATACCTCTATTATATGCAGTCCAATTAAAGAAATGGCACACTGCAAAATGGCAAAAGTGTTTAAAGGTGTTTTTTGTCAAAGAGTATAGATTGAATTGTCATTCAACCTTATTTCCTATAAAGCAGAAGAATAATTGCACTTGTTCATTATTTGCTTTATTGAATATTTTCTTATCTATTATCTTCAGATATTAATATCTAAAATGAATCTCATATAGCTCTTCTTATAATTCGTTATTAATGCACAAAGCAATCATTCTACAACATGTCACCTGGCAATAAGCATCATGTCATCACAGCTGAGTTCACCTTAACATCAGTTGGGACGGTTCAGTTCACTGAATCCAATTCACCGTTTAATGTAAACGTTGGAGTTTACAAGATGTGTTTAAGATTTAATGCTACTAATTCATGCGAAGCTTGGTTTCTGTTGCATGTGCTGACGTTTAAAATTGACGTTTGCCATCTTTAAAAGCAATTGCAAAATGGTGGCTTGGTTTACAAACGGTCTGTTCTTGTGGCTGGATCAAACCTAAAATGTAGAGCCATCTTAATCTGCACTAAGTAAATGCTCTGTTCAGATCCTGCAGAGATCAAGCAAAATGGTTCTGCTTTTATCAACTGAATATCCGAGATCTGAGACTGAGAAGAGATAGCTGTGTCTAGTTGTTCCTCACCAAATGGTCATCTGCTATGATGGCTGCTACTCCCATTCCCAGAGTAAGGAAAGATTTATTCGATAACAAAAGCTGACCATCTCACTTTCCCCTGACTCTCAGTCTGAAGAAGGGTCTCGACCCGAAACGTCACCTCTTCCTTTTCTCCAGAGATGCTGTCTGACCCACTGAGTTACTCCTGCGTTTTCAGTCTATCTTCGGTTTAAACCAACATCTACAGTTCCTTACTACACATCTCAATTTAAATTCGGAGGAAATGGAAGAGGGATGTGGAAGTGGTTTGGGAGAGATTAAAGATTTTGATCCAGAAATGCAGTCAAGAACACCAGGTTAGTTCCTGGTCTCTGCTTTATTGTCACAAGGTTTTGGCACCGGAGTACTGAGACACTTACTTTACTGAGCATATTGGATCGGGCTCACAAGGGCATTGGAAAGGGCAGACTTTTGGGATCTGGGATTTAGTTGAGGTTGGGACTATCCCAATGTTTAAGAAACAGTTAGACAGGTACATGGTTCTGCAAAGACTCCATCCCCTACTCCCAATCCCTCCATCTATGCCACATCTATGCCCAAGATGAGGTGTTCCATACTAGAACATCCGAGATGTCCTCATTTTTTAAGGAACGGAGATTCCCCTCCCCCATTATAGAAGAGGCCCTCACTCATGTCTCCTTGGTACCCCACAGTTCCATCCTTACTCCCCCTCCCCTAAGTTGCAACAGCGACAGAGTCCCAATAGTCCTTCACTTCAACCCCATCAGCCGTTGCAGACAACACATAATCCCCAGACATTTCCGCCACATCCAACAGGATCCCACCACTAGCCACATTTTCCCATCTCAACCCCTTTCCACCTTCCACGGAGACCGTTCTTTCGCAACTCCCTGGTTAACTCATCCCTTTCCACCCAAACCACCCCCTCCCCTGGTACCTTCGCCATCAACCACAGAAGATGCAACACCTGTTGCTATACCTCCTCCCTTGACTCTGTTCAGGTACTCCGACAGTCCTTTCAGGTTAGGCAGAAGTTCACTTGCACCTCTCCAACCTCATCTACTATATCCGTTGTTCAAGATGTGGATTTATACATCGGCGAGACCCAACGCAGACTGGACGATCGTTTTGCAGAACACCCTCGCTCAGCCATCCTGAACCAATCTGATCTGCCGGTTGCTGGACACTTTAATTCTCCGTCCCATTCCTACACAGACCTTTCTGTCCTCAGTCTCCTCCATTGTCAGAGTGAGGCTGAACACAAATTTGAGTAACAGCACCTCATATTTCGCTTAGAATAGAATAGAATAGAATCTTTAATTGCCACGCAACCAGGGTTGGTGGTATTTGGGTTCGGTACATGATGGTACACTGCTTTTGTTACATACCACTAATAACACAGATCACCGTAATAAAGTGCATCCATACCACATCACAAATCACAAATCTCACCAACAATACATAGTGCAAAAGAACAAACAAAGACCATAGACAAGACACTGTATACAACAAAAGTCATATTATTGTCTGATTATTGGACGGAATTGAGAGTTCTTATTGCTGAGGGGAAGAAACTGTTTTTAAAGCGGGTGGTTTTAGTAGCAAGTGACCTGAGGCGCCTCCCCGAAGGGAGAGACTGAAAAAGGTGATTTGCTGGATGGGAGTGGTCCGAGATTTTTTGCCCGTTTTGAGGTACGTTGGAGATAACTGGAATGGATTGAGGGGAGGGGGGAGTTGATGATCCTGGAGGCCTTGGAGACAATGCGTTGTATTCTGTGTAGTGAGTGACTATCGGTGTTACCGTACCAGACTGTGATTGAGGAGGTGATGATGCTTTCAATGATTGATTGATAGAAACGGACCAGGAGGTGTTTATCGACTCTGAACTTTTTGAGCTGTCTGAGGAAATATAGGTGTTGTTGACCTTTCTTGATGACGTGGTCTGCATTGATGTGCCATTTTACATTATTGGAGATATAGGTGCCTAGAAACTTAAATGAGTTCGTGGAGGTTATGGGGTGAGAGTTGACATGGACCGGGGGTTTGTGGTTTTGATTGCGTCTGAAATCTATGATGATTTCTAAGGTTTTTGAAGTATTAAGCTGGAGGTTGTTGTCTGCGCACCATTTGACTGCGCTATCGACTGTTAGATGGTATTGTGATTCTTTGTTGTCTGAGATAAGGCCAATTATTGTTGTGTCGTCTGCATATTTAAAATTTTTAACTGAGCTGCATTGGGATGTGAGGTTGTTGGTGTAAAGTGAGAAGAGCTGGGGTGACAGAACGCACCCTTGGGGGGCTACTATGTTGAGAGTCAAAGGGCTGGAGAGTTTGGGCAACTTTCAGCCCAGTGGTATTAATATTGATTTCTCTCACTTCAGGTAGCCCCGGCATTCCCTCTCTCTCTATATATCCCCCACACAAGTCACACTTGCTTTTCATTTTCACCCTACAAACAGCTTACAATGGCCTGTTTCCTTTATCATCATCACATTTTTGCATATCTTTCATTCATAGCTCTTTATCTCTCCACATCGTCTATATCTCGTATTTCCTTTATCCCTAACCAGTCTGAAGAAGGGTCTCGACCCGAAATGTCACCCATTCCTTCTCTCCAGAGATGCTGCCTGCCCCGCTGAGTTACTCCAGTTTTTTGCATCTTACATGGATAGGACAAGTTTGGAGGGATATGGACCAAGCGCAGGCAGGTGGGACTAATATAGTTGGAACGTGTTGGCCGGAGTGGGCAGTTGTGCCTAAGGGGCCTGTTTCCATGCTGTATCACTCTATGACTTTATGAGTAATTGAATCCCTGGAGAAGGGCATTTTTAAGAAATAAATCAAGAGAACAAAAAGAGGACGTGAGATAAGATTAAGGAGAATTCAAAGAGATGTTGTAAGTATATTGAATAGAAAAGAAGTATCGAGGGAGAGAATATGGCCTCTCAAAGACCAAAGTAGAGTTGCAGCAGACGGGGTGAGGTCCTTATTGAATATGTACTAGTGGCCAGAGGATCTGGGGTGATGGAGGAACTGAAGGAAATCCACATTAGGCAGGAAATGGTGTTGGATAGACTGATGGGACTGAAGGCTGATAAATCCCCAGGGCCTGATGGTCTGCATCCCAGGGTTCTTAAGGAAGTGGCTCTAGAAACCGTGGATGCATTGGTGATAATTTTCCAATGTTCTATAGATTCAGGATCAGTTCCTGTTGATTGGAGGGTAGCTAATGTTATCCCACTTTTTAAGAAAAGTGGGAGAGAGAAAACAGGGAATTATAGACCAGTTAGCCTGACATCGGTGGTGGGGAAGATGCTGGAATCAATTATAAAAGATGAAATAGCCGCACATTTGGATAGCAGTAATAGGATCGGTCCGAGTCAGCATGGATTTACGAAGGGGAAATCATGCTTGACTAATCTTCTGGAATTTTTTGAGGATGTAACTAGGAAAATGGACAAGGGAGAGCCAGTGGATGTAGTTTACCTGGACCTTCAGAAAGCATTTGATAAGGTCCCACATAGGAAATTAGTAGGCAAAATTAGGGCACATGGTATTGGGGGGTAGAGTGCTGACATGGATAGAAAATTGGTTGGCAAACAGGAAACAAAAATTAGTGATTAACGGGTCCCTTTCAGAATGGCAGGCAGTGACTAGTGGGGTACCGCAAGGCTCGGTGCTGGGACCGCAGCTATTTACAATATACATCAATGATTTGGATGAAGGGATTCAGAGTAACATTAGCAAATTTGCAGAAGACACAAAGCTGGGTGGCAGTGTGAACTGTGAGGAGGATGCTATGAGAATGAAGGGTGACTGGACAGGTTGGGCGAGTGGGCAGATGCATGGTTTAAGCGGATAAATGTGAGGTTATCCACTTTGATATCAAAAACAGGAAGACAGATTACTATCTAAATGGCATCGTTGGGAAAAGGGGAAGTACAACGGGATCTGGGGGTCCTTGTTCATCAGTCTATGAAAGCAAGCATGTCTTTCTGTGGTTGTACAGGGCCCTAGTGAGACCACACCTGGAGTATTGTGTGCAGTTTTGGTCCCCTAATTTGAGGAAGGACATTCTTGCTATTGAGGGAGTGCATCGTAGGTTTACAAGGTTAATTCCCGGGATGCCGGGACTGTCATATGCTGAGAGAATGGAGCGGATGGGCTTGTACGCTCTGATGTTTAGAAGGAAGAGAGGGGATCTTATTGAAACATATAAGATTGTTAAGGGTTTGGACACGGTAGAGGCAGGAAACATGTTCCTGATGTTGGGGGAGGCCAGAACTGGGGGCCACAGTTTAAGAATAAGGAGTAAGCCATTTAGAACGTAGATGAGGATACACTTTTTCTCACAGAGAGTAGTGAGTCTGCCTCAGAGGGCGGTGGAGGTCGTTTCTCTGGATACTTTCAAGAGAGAACTAGATAGGGCTCTTAAAGATAGCGGAGTCAGGGGATATGGGGAGAAGGCAGGAACGGGGTACTGATTGGGGATGATCAGCCATGATCACATTGAATGTCGGTGCTGGCTCGAAGGACCGAAGGGCCGAATGGCCTACTCCTGCACCTGTTGTCTATTGTCTATTGTTCTGTTTTTCTCTGTTTTTTAGCAATGAGAAAACATGAAAACTCGGGAACATGATAAAGTTGGGGATGATTTGAGGAAGTGCTTTACAATTTGAAATGGTTCAAAGGTTCATTTATTGTCACATACACCAATTGATGTAGTGAAATTCAAGTTGCCATTGCAGCACACTAATAAGAATACAACATAACATTATAAAGGAATTTAACATAAAATATAAAAATATCCCCCCGCAATGGTTCCCACTGTTCCGGGAAGGCACAAAGTCCTGTCCCCATCCCCTTGTCCACCCATAGTCGGGCCTATTGAGGCCTCCGCAGCCGCCGCTATAGGGCCCGTAACTTCAGGCCGTTCTCGCCAGGTGATGGTGCTCCGGCGTTGGGAGAACCCTCTCAGTGGCTTGGGATGCCCAGAACGGCATTCCTTACCGGAGAGCGGGGCTTCCGAAGCCGACAGGCCGCGCTGGACGGAGCACCACCACTGGCGATCCCGGCAAGAGATCCTAGGCTCCGCGATGTTTAAAGTCAGCGCCGCCGACCGCGGCTGGCCGCTCCACAGTCCCGCAGCTCCGCAATGTTCATCGGCGGTCTCAGCACACCGGAGCTCCTGCGCGGCGACCCGGGCAAGGCATCGCCCGCACCGCTTCGCGATAGCGTTCTAGCGCTGTGCCGCGGCTGAAGCCGAGGTTCTGGCCGGTCCCAACAGGAAACGCCTCTCCAGACCCCGATGGTAGGCCGCGAGGACGGGTCGAGATGCTGCTCGGAGGAAAGTCTGCCTCTCCGACCAGGTAGGGACTGAGAAATACAGTTTCCCCCAACCCCCACACATAAAAAGAATAGACATCCAAACAACACATTTTAACGTACTAAAAAATAAAAAAAGAAGTGAAAGGACGGACAGCTGCAGGTAGGGCAGCCATACCCAACTGGACGGAGCCCCCTCATGCATGAAGGTTGATAAATATCAGGGCCTATATCTCAGAATCCTTAGGAAGTTAAAGTAGTAGTTGTGAGAGTCCTGGCTGAGGTACTTGCACCATTGTTAGACACAGCTGAGACTCTAGATGATTAAAGGGTGGCTAATACAATATGCTTTTATTTGAAAACACCTGCAAAGAACAACCTGGGAACTATAATGTAGATCGGTAAGCCTAACATCTTGTTAGATAAGTTAATGGAGGGGATTCTGAGGGATAAGATACACATGCATTTGAAAAGACTGGGTTTGATTAAGAATAGTCAGCATAGCATGGTGCATGGGAAATCGTCTCACAAATTTGATTGAATTTTTTGACGTGTATTTTGATGAGGTAACCATGAGGATTGATGAGGGCAGGGTGGGAGACTGTCTATGTGTCTAGGTGGAGTTTAATAAGTCATTTGACAAGGCTGCAGGCAGGCTAGTCTGGAAGATAAGATTGCATGCGATCCAGGGAGAGCTAGCAAACTGGATATACAATTGCTCAATGGTAGGAAGAAGAGGGTTATGGTGGCAGGTTGCTTTTCAGACTGTGATTAGTGGTGTGGCAAAGGAATCGATGACAGGTTTCATTATTGTTTGTCTTTGACATTAACAATTTGGATGAGAGTGTACAAGGCATGGTAGGTTGGTATGCAGATGACTACAATATAGGCAGTATTGTAAACAATAAAGGAGATTATCAAGAATTACCACATAATTTTATTCATTTAATAAGGGCTCCAAAGATTGGCAGATGGAGTTTAAATCAGACTGAGTTATTACATTTTCCAAAACAAATAAGGGCAGGCCCTTCAAATGAATGGTGGGATCCCGCAGAATGTTGTAGAACAGAGGATTCTGGGAATACAATCACATACTGTAGTTCCTTGAACGTGGAGCCACAGGTACACAGTGGGGTGAAAAAGTGTTTTAGCATGCTGTCCTTCTTCAGTCTGGGCATTGAGCGTAGAAGTTGCAATATTATGTTGAAGTTGTACAAGACGATAAATGGCTGTGCACTTGGAATATTGTGTTTAGGTCTGGTCACCCTGCCATGGAAAAGATCCCATTGAACTCGAGAGAGTGCAGAAAAGATTTATAAGGATTTTGCCAGGACTTGTGGGACTGAGTGATAGGGAGAGGTTGGGCAGAATAGGACTTTATCGCTTGGAGTGTAAGAGACTTTAGTATGAATTTACATGGGTGTATAAAATCATGAGCAACATCGATAAAGTGAATACACACAGTCTTTCTTTCAGTCAAAAATTAGAGGACACACAGAGAATGGTATGTATATGGAACAAGCTGCCAGAGGAAGAGCTTGAGGCAGGTACTATATAACAATTACTATTATGCAAACCTACCACAAAGCCAATTGTATATCTAGTTAGCTTGCTCTCCCTAGATCCCATGCAATCTAACCTTTCAGACATTTGGACAGGTACATGGATAGGAAAGGTTTAGTGGGATATGGGTCATATACCATACTGTTCCATTAGTTTCTCAGAGATCAGGTAAACTGAAAGCAAAAGGTAGGAGAGGGTTTTATTGGATGCTCTTTCGAATGACATTTCAGCCAACATTGTAGGCCAATACATACTGAGGGTCACACACATATCCCACACAAGGCCATTGATGTCGATTTCAAAATCACCACCTTAGATTTAAGTTTAGCTTTATTATTGTCACGTGGACCAAAATACAGTGAAAAGCTTTGTTTTGCATGCTATCCAATCAAATCAGATAATGTTATGTATAAATACAATCAAGTCAAACTCAAAATGTAGATCAAAGGTAGACATAAAATGCTGGCGTAACTCAGTAGGATGGGTAGCATCTCTGGAGAGATGGAATGGATGACGTTTTGGCTCGAGACCCTCTTCCCAACCCGAAACATCACCCATTCCTTCTCTCCAGAGATGCTGCCTGTCCCGCCGAGTTACTCCAGCATTTTGTGTTTTCATTCAAGTTAAACCAGCATCTGTAGTTCTTTCCTACACATGTAGATCAAAGGTGTCTACTGATGTTTACTGGTGTCTGTCGTGCCATACAGAATGCAGAATGTAGTTCTCAGCACTGTAGTACGCCAGTTCCATTGACAATGTCCAATTCTGCAATGGGTTAGAGGTGAATCAGACGGAAATCAAATGGAAATGTTAATAGTAATGCGAATGGAAAAGTTGTTTAGAAGTCTGACAACAGAGGGGAAGAAGCTGTTCCTGAATCTGATTGTGCGCACTTTCATGTTTCTGTATTTTCTGCCCACAGGAATGTGGAGAAAAGGAATGTCTTTGATCATGTTGGCTATTTTGCTGAGGCAACATGGTGTAGATGGAGTCAATGGTGGGGAATCAGGTCTGTGTGATGGACTAGGCTACAATTTCTTATGGCAGAGCTGTTCCCAAACCAAACTATGATACAACCCAACAGTATGTTTTCAATGCTGCACCTATGGAAGTGTGTGAGGGTCATTGGAAACATGCCAAATGTCTTCAGTCTCCTAAGAAAGTAGAGGCATTTGTGTGTCTTCTTGGCTGTCATTTCATTATAGTTGGTCCACGACACATCAGTAGTAATATTAATGCAAGGAACTTAAAGCTCTTGATCATTTTCAATTTGGCACCATTGATGCTGATAGGGATGTGTGTTCCACCCCGCTTTTGAAGTTTTTAACTAGCTCTTTCATCTTGCTGACATTAAGGGAGTGGTTCTCATCCTGAATCATGCTACTAAATTCTCTGACTCCTTCCTGTACTCCATCTCATTATTGTTGTGACCTAGATTAGATTTCCAACTACCCCACTAAAAATGCTGACCAGTCCTTACAGTGGCCCACACCCAATCACCCCACTTGATCACAGACTCTCTTCTTACTTTCACAGGATGGCACAGTGGTACTGCTGCCTTACAGCGCGAGAGACCCGGGTTCGATCCTGATGAGTGCTGTCTATACGGAATTTGTACGTTCGCCCTGTGACCCATGTTTTCCCCCACACTCCATAGACAGACACGTTTGTAGGTTAATTTGGCTTCAGTAAAAATTAAAAATTGTATGTAGGACAGTGTTCATATGCGGGGATCGCTGGTCAGCACGGACTCGGTGGGCCAAAGGGCCTATTTCCACGCTGTATTTCTAAACTCTAAACTAAACTCAGTTGTTGAGGATGGTCCACAATTATATTTTCCTGATTACCAGCCAGTTTGCCTATTTGAGCAAATTTTAATAGTAAGATTAAACGAGAACTTACCAGTTTGAAGTTTGATCATTATTTTATGAGGAGTAACTTTGAGGGATTACGTGAAGAAGAACCCCGCCAGGACGCATGCGTGTCATTCTTCAAAGCAGCGGTGTGAAATCACAGATAACTGTAATGACTAAACATAGTAAGATTAGAGAAGAGATACCAGTTGAGTATATGATCAAGGGTGGGAGCGGAGGGCACGTAATCTCTCAACGTTACTCCTCATAAAATAACGATCAAACTTCAAACTGGTAAATTCTCGTTTAATCTTACTATTTTACTTCGGAGTCACGTGAGTGACTACGTGAAGATTTTAAAGCTCTGTGATTTCATGCCGTGGAAACGAGTCCATGCATCACATCTGCCTTGATTATGGGGAGAATAGTGTTAACATCATTAGACATCAATACGATATTGAAAACTCAACGATAAATATATTAACACCAAATTATAGCCCCTATTTATGGGGTAAATTATATTACAGAACTTAAAATAGTTTCTGCAAATGTTCCAGGTTCAATGACTGGCTTGTTATAAAATCGTTGGAAAGTTTTCTCCGTTGACCATCCTGCTGCCTTGAGGATTTGGTCCATAGGAACATCCAACTTCATAGCTGCCGATGTAGCTGCAGCCCTGGTGGAGTGAGATTTAAAATGCTAGTGTCTACTCCAGCCTTTATTAGGACCTGTTTTAGCCATCTAGAGATGGTCTGGACTGTCACTGTTTTGAGTGGCTGTTTGTAGCTGATTAAAAGTGACATTTCTTTCCCTCTGATGATCTTAGTATACTCCATATATAATAGTAAGTGTGTTACAATACAGAGACGATCATCTGTCGGGTAGGCCCTGAATTCTGTTTTTAGGCCTGCTGACCCCTGTCTGTTCTGTTTGACTAATTCATTGATGTGAAAAGTTAAATTTCCAGATGAAATAGTCATGTTGTCCAGCCTTAGTTTTTGTAGTGACTGGACCCTTTGTGCCGTGACCAAGGCCATCAGCATGACTGTTTTCATAGTCAGTTTCTGTAGGGACAGAGCTGTAGCTGGAGACCAGTTTCTTAACATGGTCAGTACAATGCTCACATCCCATATTTGGGAGTACCTGGTTCTTGGGGGATTAACATTAAAAATGCCCTCATGAGTTTGGTTACCAGGGTGTGTCCCAACAGAATGCCGCTCTGTTCCTTGCCACAGGTATGTTGACAGAGCACTTCTGGCGCAGTTGATGGCACTATGACTGAGCCTCTCATTGTAATGGAGGCTTGCCATGAATTCCAGAACAGACGGGATGTTCATAGATCTGTGGGTGATGTTTATTGTTGTGACAGTACATCAAATTTCTTGCTGTACACCAAGTACTGTTTTTTGGTGGACTGTCTGTGGGCCGCTGAAATAATATCCACTGTTCGGACCGTCAGTCCCAGGTGTAGTAGAGGTGCTTTCAAACTCTATAAATTAATAGGTTTATATAATTATGGCATGGGTAACTTCCCCTTGTTGCGGGATGAACCAGTAAATTAGGTCTATGATGGATGGTGATGCATGGTTCTAATACCATGTCGAGTATCACCGGGACCCAT
Source organism: Amblyraja radiata (assembly GCF_010909765.2). Taxonomy (NCBI): domain Eukaryota; kingdom Metazoa; phylum Chordata; class Chondrichthyes; order Rajiformes; family Rajidae; genus Amblyraja; species Amblyraja radiata. The sequence continues at coordinate 112,333,367 of NC_045956.1, forward strand.
GGTTGAGTAGGCCAATCGGGTACTATCAAAATACCAGAGTCTTGCTGTATATTCCTAAATACCCGACTGATGAGGCAGAAAGGAGGGAATGCATAAATAAACAATCCCCCAATGCAGCAAAAATGCATCTGTTGCCACTGCCCCAGGTTCTGGTTCCCATGAACATAATTCGATAGCTGGTATGAGCCTGGATGCGAATAGGTCGATATCTGGTGTTCCATACCGTGCTGTAATTTCAGCAAATTCATTTTTATCCAACATCCATTCAGTGTTTTCATTGAATTTGTGTGACCTGTTGTCTGCCACTAAATTTAGTTTACCTGGTAAGTAAGTAGCTGATATCCAAATATCTCTCTCTGGATACACTATTGCCAAATTGTGTTGGCCAGATTGTCACATAATGTCGATTTGTTTCCACCCATATGGTTGATATATGCTACCGCGGTGGTGTTGTCAATTTGTAGTCTAACATGCTGGTGATATAACCCAGAACAATATGACTTAAGGCCATGTAATGCACTTAACATTCCCAGGTAGTTTATGCCCAGTGTTTGTAATAATGAGATGCCTCCTGTGCATTCCATCTCCCCCACAGCTGGAGATGGAATTGGTAGCACCCCATCCAAGTGCACTGGCATCAGTTTGTAGTTCCATAGGCGGGTAGCTGATAATGTTTGGTTTAGGGACAATGCCTAATGTTATCTTTCCACCATTTTAGTTCCATTATGGCCTCTGTTGGTAGCTTCATTGGTCTGTCAAAATGACCACCATAATTTTTGAGTGCTCGTATTTTAGCCCTCTGTAATTTTTGATAATGTAAAGGTCCGATTTGTGTGGCTGGAAACGCAGCCACTATTATGCCAATTATTCTTGCTACCAGTCTGATGGATGGTTTTGTGATGTCAACGATTTTGCTGCAAGCCTCCATTAAGGCTGTAACCTTTTCTTTCGGCAAAGTCACTGACATGTGAACTGAGTTAAGGGTGAACCCCAGATGATCCATTGTGTTAAATAACATCTGTGGTCACCTCTAATGGGTACTGTATAGTAAGCATCTCTTAAACGATGCTTGCCATGTAGTAAACTAGGAAATCAATTGCTTAGCAGTAACAAAGGTTCCCATCTAGTAATGAATATATAATACGAAAGTATTCAAATTAGTCAAATCTATGATGATGCGGCAACCACCATCTTGTTTACGATAAAGATTTTGGACACGAATTCCTGTGATTCGTGGTGGGTTTCCTCCATTACTCCTTTTTTATAAGGCCACTGTAGTTCAGCATGCGCTTTTGATTTTTCTTTGCCTGTAAGCACGAACATTCGGTTCGGTACATGCTGAGCTGGAGGATTATGTTTTTGTATAAATTTTATGGTATAACCCTATACTTCTGAAAATATAAGTGTCGGTAGTTAATTTATTCCATGCATCCAGATAGAATTGTAATCTCCCAGCAACCTCGTAAGGAACCAGACCCACCTACCTCTATGGTTACTATTGGTAGGTTTGTTACTTTTTCGGCATCCTCCGTGGACGTTGAGGCGCCGGTGTCTGGATCTGTAGTTGGGTCGGTGTTGAGGGTTAACGCATTCCCCAGGAAGACTGGTCTGGGCCATGGCCTAAAAAGACCGATGTTGAGTGTTCCTGGCCTTTGAGCTTTCACCAGTTTGTCTTGGCCGACCGGTGGAGCGTAGGGGTGCTGTTTCTGGCCGAAGTAGTTTTTAGACGTTGCTTTAATGAGCCCCAGGGTTTTACCCTCTTCGTCAAGTTCTTTTATCTGTTTTGATAAGTTGCCTCCAAATAGTAATATTGGTGGTTTGGAGGTTCCAGGTTTGCACAGGCCTGCAAATTAGGGTCTAAAGCCGGTTGGATGGCACTTCTTCCTAATGCTGTTTACTCGTATTGGTAGTTGCAAAATAAAGCCAGTGCATCCTGGTGATCTTGTGTCATGTCTTTTTCGTTTATTGTGCGGGCGAAAACCGTAATTCCCGCTGTTAGGAATTTCAGAACTTTCTGTAGTTTCAAGTCCCTGGCTCTGATTGAGGCTCCGACATGTTTGCAAATACACTGGTTGACACTGGGAACATTCAGTGATTTGCAGTTCCCTGGTGGTAAGTGTCTTGCTATGGTGTCCAATAATGCCTGTCCTTATAGCTGGTTGAATGACAAGTAGTTGATACTTGCAGCTATTTTAGGTTCCAGGTTTTGGCCAGTTTATTCGGGTTGAATAAACTGGGACACCATATCCAATAGGTTTTCTTGCACCCCATGTGCACTAGGGGTATGTTCTGCACCCCTCTTCAGGGTCAGCCCAGAATTGACCCCCTGTACTCCCCTCTGATGAGGGAGAAACACTGTGCAGCCCTACAAGTGGTACTGCTGTAGGACTTACTAGCTGCCCAATGTGACTAGTCTCCATCTCCCGGAGCCTGTCACTTTGGAGTATTTGCTCCAACAGCCGCTCCAACTGGCTCCAATGCTCTCGGGCACTGGCCACTCGCGGCTGCTCCAGTTCCTGCAGCCGCTCCAACCGGCTCCAATGCTCATGGGCACTGGCCGTCGCGGCTGTTCCAGAAGCCGCTCCTGCTCCAGTTCCTGCAGCTGCTCCAACCGGCTCCAATGCTCACGGGTACTGGCCGCTCGCGGCTGCTCTTGTTCCCCGCTCCCAGCCGCTCCAACCGGCTCCAATGCACACGGGCACTGGCCGCTCGTGGCTGCTCCTGAAGCCGCTCCAACCGGCCCCAATGCTCACGGGCACTGGCCGCTCGCGGCTATTCAGAGTCGGACTCATCGGAGTTAGTTTTTTGCTTCGCTCTACCGCCCGGCCGTGGCCGGTGCGGGAGCGAATTCGGGCACAGCTGTTCCCATTACGGGAGATTTGCGTGTCGTTGGCTGCTGCTGCTGGCTGCCCGCAACTCCGCGGTTCTCCCCCGCCAACTTTTTCGCAGCCTCTGTGGATCTGGTCCATGTCTCCACCTGTAAGGTAAGTGGAAGGAACGCAGAGTCTCCTTACCTGCTGTTCCCGGCTTTCAAATTCTGCCGCTAAGGGGAACGTCGTTCCCCCTGCTGTGACTCGTTGCAATGCGTGTAGCGATATGACACGCATGCGTCCTGGCGGGGTTTACTTACGTGGTTCTGAAGTAAAATAAGCTTTTTCTGTTATGCTTGGCAGAACATCCAGATTCTTTACTCATCTCTTCACCCTCCCTCTTGCGCTTAAATATCTTGGCATATTTCCGAAGAAGCTGCCAGCAGTAGTTCCTTTGGTCCCAAATGGTTGGGAATCCAGATTATAAATGTACCAACCAGTTTTTGGATGAGGCTTTAAACACATATTTAGTTGTCTGTATGCAGGTGCAATTTGCCTAAGATAAATGCAAAGTTCTGGAGTAACTCAGCTGGTCAGGCAGCACCTCTGGAGAAAAAGGACTAGGCTACAATTTCTTATGGTCTTGGGCAGAGCTGGATAGGTGACCTTTCGGGTCAAGACCCTTCTTCAGACCCGAAACGTCACCCATCGTTTTTCTCCAGAGATGCTGCCTAACGCATTGAGTTACTCCAGTACTTTTTGTCTGTTTTTGGTACAAACCAGCAACTGTAGTTCCTTGTTTCTACAATTGGCACAAATCATTTCCAGATTCAATATTGTTTACTGAATTCAGTGTGCATAAAATGGCCTCCTGTACATTGGGGAAACCAGTTGCAGATTGTTTTTTTGAACATAACCCACAACTCCTGCGTCTATTCTGAACCCCCAGTGAAGCTTTAGTATTCACTTAAGTGTTACTTCACAGACTTTGATGGAGATGACAAAAAGTGAAGTTATTCAGACACATTTTCAGCAGTGGAGCCGGGTATTCATCTTCAACTCACTGACCAGCAATCTTACAAGATACAATATACAAGATATATTTATTTGTCACATGTGCCAGTTGGCACAGTGAAATGTGTGTTCCCCATACAGCCATACAATTAAAAATAAAGAACACAACACACGATAGAGTCCAACATAAAACATCCCCACACAGCAGAATCAAAGTTTCTCACTGTGAGGGAAAGCACCAAAGTCAGTTCTCTTCCTCTGTTGTTCTTAATGTTCACCCGTGGTTGGGGCCCCCCGAACCCTCCGCAGTCGCCGCTACGGGTGGCCCGATATTCAGGCCCACTTGCCGGGATGGAGCTCCGACATCGGACCGGGAGAACAACCTCTGCGGCTTGGACCTCCGAATTGGCTGGTTCCTACCAGAGTCTGCGGCTCCAGGAGTCCACAGGTCGCGCTGGGCGGTGACGGCCCTCGGCAAAGGGTCCCAGGGACTCTGCGATGTTGAGGTCAGCGTCGCCCGCATTGGGAGCTCTTCAAACCTCAGTTCCACGATGTTGGAACAGTGGGCCCAGCACTCCGGAGCTTCAAACGGCGATCCAGGTATGCATCGCGCCGCTCCGTCCGCTCCACTGTGAATCCAGCACTGCGACTCCACTACTGAAGCTCTGGTCTGGGTCCCCAGCAGGAAAGGCCACTCCGATCCAGTTGGCAGGCCGCGAGGAGGGGGGGCGAGGGCGACACTCGGAGAATAATCGCGTCCTCGCCAGGAAGCGACTGAGAAGCGGTTTCCCCCTTACCGACAGATGGCACAATGGGCTAAGTGTTCGGCTGGCAGCCGGAAGGTAGCTGGTTCGAATCCCGCTTGGAGTGCATACTGTCGTTGTGTCCTTGGGCAAGACACTTCACCCACCTTTGCCTGTGTGTGTCCTTGGGCAAGACACTTCACCCACCTTTGCCTGTGTGTGTGAATGTAATTATGTGAAGCACTTTGGGGTCAATGCAAGTTGACTAAAAATGTGCTATATAAATAAAGAAATTTAAATTTTAATTAATTTACCCTACCCCCCTCCCCCACATAGAAAAAGTAAAGAAACTCCAAACACACACTTTTAAGACACACTAAAATTAAAAAAAGATGGAAAAAAACGGACAGACTGTAGGCAGAGGCTGCCTTCAATGCGGCGCCCCCTAGTGGAATTCAGTGTGACTCTGACTCATTTGGCAGAGTTGCTGAGGTTGCCCAGGTTCTAGAGTTGCCTTGATCTGGAGCAGTTATGAAAATGGCAGCAATGAGCCATGACATTTACTTGTTGTTTTTGGCAGGACATTCAACAATCGTGTGAGCATGCCTTCTCTATGCTAGATGTCTATACATTCAAACTGCATAACTGGACCACAGAAAATACTCTTCCAGCAATTAATGTGTCCATCAACATTGATGGTTATGCCTGATTATACCCAAATTATCCTTCTGAAAGCAATGCAACATTGTTTTTTAAGAATTATTGCACAGTTTAATGTATAAAGTTGTGAATATTTCAAATTTAACAAACCCCTGCTGAACACTAACTTTTAACACACTATGGAATGTATTTATTTATAAGCATGACAAATATCAGCAACTTTATATGTGTGGTTAAGATAAAGTTACTCTTGTGACAGATGGAAGTGTTTCAGACTGTAAGTCTGGCTCTAGCTTTTTTTGGTTACAAATACCACATCATCTAAGCATTTCCAAAGCTATGGAAACTATAGTGGTGCAGCGGCAGAGCTTCTACTGCTGCTGCCACACAGCGCCGGAGACTCGGGTTCGATCCTGATCTCAGGCGTTGTCTGTTCAGAGTTTGTATGTTCTCCCAGTGACCGCGTGTGTTTTCACCGGGTGCTCCCACATTCCAGTCGTCTGGTTCTGTAAGTTAATTAGCCTTTGTAAATTGCCCCTAGTTTGTAGGGCATGGAGGTGAAAGTGGGATAACGTAGAAGTAGTGTACTGGTGATCGATGGTCGGCGTGGACTCTGGGACGAAGGACCTGTTTCCGCGCTGTATCTCTAAACTAAACTGGAAATTTGGAGGCATGGAGAAATTACTGTAGATTTTTCTGCTGTTGATTTTCTAATGGGAAGTTGATGAAGGTCTTTGCTCTCCTGAACAAATCAGAAACTTCTGTAATGCATCTGTGCATAACCTAACCTGTAAAAACCAGAATGACAAACTAAGAAAGATATTGACTTTGAGTGTAAGAGGCAGACTCAGCATCAAAAGAAGATATGAGGTTGCTTTGGCAAGTAAGGTGAAAGTAAATCCAAAGGGTTTCTACAGCTATATTAATAGCAAAAGGATAACGAGGGATAAAATTGGTCCATTAGAGAGACAGAGTGGATAGAGCCAAAAGAGATGGGGGAGATATTGAACAATTTATTTTCTTCGGTATTCACCAAGGAGAAGGATATTGAATTATGTGAGGTAAGGGAAACAAGTAGAGTAGCTATGGAAACTATGAGATTCAAAGAAAAAGAAGTACTGACACTTTTGAAAAATATAAAAGTGGATAAGTCTCCAGGTCCTGACAGGATATTCCCTAGGACATTGAGGGAAGTTAGTGAAGAAATAGCAGGGGCTATGACAGAAATATTTCAAATGTCATTAGAAACGGGAATAGTGCCGGGGGATTGGCGTACTGCGCATGTTGTTCCATTGTTTAAAAAGGGTTCTAAGAGTAAACCTAGCAATTATAGACCTGTTAGTTTGACGTCAGTGGTGGGCAAATTAATGGAAAGGATACTTAGAGATAATATATATAAGCATCTGGATAAACAGGGTCTGATTAGGAACAGTCAACATGGATTTGTGCCTGGAAGGTCATGTTTGACTAATCTTCTTGAATTTTTTGAAGAGATTATTAGGGAAATTGATGAGGGTAAAGCAGTGGATGTTGTCTATATAGACTTTAGTAAGGCCTTTGACAAGGTTCCTCATGGAAGGTTGGTTAAGAAGGTTCAATTGTTGGATATTAATGCAGGCGTAGCAAAATGGATTCAACAGTGGCCGAATGGGAGATGCCAGAGAGTAATGGTGGATGGCTGTTTGTCAGGTTGGAGGCCGGTGACTAGTGGGGTGCCTCAGGGATCTGTGTTGGGTCCACTGTTGTTTGTCATGTACATCAATGATCTGGATGATGGTGTGGTAAATTGGATTAGTAAGTATGCAGATGATACTAAAATAGATGGTGTTGTGGATAATGAAGTAGATTTCCAAAGTCTACAGAGAGATTTAGGCCATTTGGAAGAATGGGCTGAAGGATGGCAGAAGGAATTTAATGCTGATAAGTGTGAGGTGCTACATCTTGGCAGGACAAATCAAAATAGGACGTACATGGTAAATGGTAGCGAATTGAGGAATGCAGTTGAACAGAGGGATCTAGGAATAACTGTGCATAGTTCCCTGAAGGTGGAATCTCATGTAGATAGGGTGGTAAAGAAAGCTTTTGATGTGCTAGCCTTTATAAATCAGAGCATTGAGTAAAGGTTGGGATGTAATGTTACAATTGTACAAGACCAATTCTGGAGCATGGTGTATAATTTTGGTCGCCCAATTATAGGAAGGATGTCAACAAAATAGATAGAGTACAGAGGAGATTTACTAGAATGTTGCCTGGGTTTCAGCAACTAAGTTACAGAGAAAGGTTGAATAAGTTAGGTCTTTATTCTTTGGAGTGCAGAAGGTTAAGGGGGGACTTGATAGAGGTCTTTAAAATGATGAGAGGGATAGACAGAGTTGACGTGGATAAGCTTTTCCCATTGAGAGTAGGGAAGATTCAAACAAGAGGACATGACTTCAGAATTAAGGGACAGAAGTTTAGGGGTAATATGAGGGGGAACTTCTTTAGTCAGAGAGTGGTAGCTGTGTGGAATGAGCTTGCAGTGGAAGTGGTGGAGGCAGGTTCGATTTTATTATTTAAAAATAAATTGGTTAGGTATATGGATGGGAAAGGAATGGAGGGTTATGGTCTGAGTGCAGGTAGATGGGACTAGGCAAAAATAAGTGTTCGGCACGGACTTGTAGGGACGAGGGCCTGTTTCCGTGCTGTAATTGTTATATGGTTATATGTTGGGGTTATATAAAGTTCAAGATGAAATACGCTGTACTGCTCTGACATTCATTTCTTGATGTAATTCAGCCCTGTGCTTAGATTTAAAGACATGACACTCCAGATAATGGCAGGTGTGAATAAACACTTCTGCTGTGAGCAAATGTCTTAAACATGAATTCATTCATCTCTGTCATCTTAAAAGAATCTCTGAATGGGAGGATGTAAGAGAATGTGTGTACAACTGAATTTAGATTGCAGCAAACTGGGTTCCAATTATTCATCTTCATGAAATGACTGCAAGTCGTTGACCTTTTAAATCTGGTTCAGTTGCCTGATAACAGCTGGAAAGAAACTATCCCTGAATCTGGAGGTGTGCATTTTCACACTTCTATACCTTTTGCCTGATGGAGAGGAGAGAAGAGGGAGTGACAGGGTGAGATTTGTCCTTGATTCTGCTGGTGGCCTTGCTGAGGCAGTGTGAGGTGTAAATGGAGGTTGGTTTGTGTGATGGTCTGGGCTGTATCCACAATTCACTGCATTGTTTTGTTCATGTCTGTTGATCATATGTCCTCACATGAAACTAAAGGCATGGAGTCATCTAATCATAGATAGATACAGCATCAAAAAAGGCCATTTGTCCCACTGAGTCAGCCTCATCCATCAAGCAGCTCCTTACACTAATCCTGGCCTAACCCCAAATAATATCTATCTGATTCACCAAGATGGAACAGTAATTATATGAAAAATGTGTAACTTCATGATATTTTACACCAGAATTAACATGTGCCAACAGTCTCATTAATACTTAAAAGTATAACTTGCTTTAACAGGAAAAAATCCAATTAACCTAGAAAAACTGCTATGAGTGCACACAGCTTAATCTCTGCTCCAATATAATCAAGCACCTGTACTCTCTATTATCATTAATTACTATATTTTTGGCTTTTATTTAATTAACCTTTGAAAAGGTGAATTATCAACAGTCAGTTGAACTGCTCATTAGTCTTTAAATCACCGCATAAAAAAAGGTAGTTGACTTAGAAATCAGGATGATGCATAAAAATTAATTTGCATACCAAATTTGGAAGCCAATATCAGTTTACTCTAACTGCAAGATGAACAAAATACCAGCACAGCCCAACAGTGAACAACTGCTCTCATGGATGGAACCAAGCCTTTGCTGGTGTTGACCCAGTTGTGGAATTTATTGAGCATGGTACTGTGCTGCAGCTATTAGAACTACCGTCTCACAGCTCCAGCAACCTGGCAGCTCATGACACCATTGCCGTTTGAATGTTCTCATTCTCCTGTGCAGGTTTCCCCGGTTTACAATGGTTAAGTCCAAAGTCCCAAGATGTGCATTTTTTATAGGTTAATTTGCTGGATAAGCTAGATACAGGAAAAAATGTTCCCAATGTTGGGCAAGTCCAGAACCAGGGGCCACAGTCTTAGAATAAAGGGGAGGTCGTTTAAGACAGGTGAGAAAAAACTTTTTCACCCAGAGAGATGTGAATTTATGGAATTCCCTGCCACAGAGGGCAATGGAGGCCAAGTCACTGGATGGATTTAAGAGAGAGTTAGATAGAGCTCTAGGGTCTAGTGGAGTCAAGGGATATGGGGAGAAGGCAGGCACGGGTTATTGATTGGGGACGATCAACCATGATCACAATGAATGTTGTGATGGCCTTCCCCAACATCGGGAGCAATCTTCCTGCATCTAGCCTGTCCAACCCCTTAAGAATTTTGTAAGTTTCTATAAGATCCCCTCTCAATCTTCTAAATTCTAGCGTGTACAAGCCGAGTCTATCCAGTCTTTCTTCATATGAAAGTCCTGCCATCCCTGGAATCAGTCTGGTGAACCTTCTCTGTACTCCATCTATGGCGAGAATATCTTTCCTCAGATTAGGAGACCAAAACTGTACGCAATACTCCAAGTGTGGTCTCACCAAGGCCCTGCAGTAGAACTTCCCTGCTCCTATACTCAAATCATTTTGCTATGAATGCTAACATACCATTCGCTTTCTTCACTGCCTGCTGCACCTGCATGCTTACTTTCAATAACCGGTGTACCATGACACCCAGGTCTCGTTGCATTCCCCGTTTCCTAATCGGCCATCATTCAGATAAAAGTCTACTTTCATGTTCTTGCCACCAAAGTGGATAACCTCACATTTATCCACATTATACTGCATCTGCCATGCATTTGCCCACTCACCCAGCCTATCCAAGTCACCTTGCAGCCTCCTAGCATCCTCCTCACAGCTAACACTGTCCCCCAGCTTCGTGTCATCCGCAAACTTGGGGATGTTGCATTCAATTCCCTCGTCCAAATCATTAATATATATTGTAAATAGCTGGGGTCCCAGCACTGAGCCTTGCGGTACCCCACTAGTCACTGCCTGCCAATCTGAAATGGACCCGTTTACTCCTACTCTTTGCTTCCTGTCTGCTAGCCAGTTCTCTATCCACATCAATACTGAACCCCCAATACTATGTGCTTTAAGTTTGCATACTAATCTCGTATGTGGGACCTTGTCAAAAGCCTTCTGAAAGTCCAGATATAACACATCTCCCTTATGTTACTAGTTACATCCTCGAAAAATTCTATAAGATTCGTCAGACATGATTTGCATTTCATAAATCCATGCTGACTTTGTCCAATGATTTCACCACTTTCCAAATGTGCTGCTATCCCATCTTTAATAACTGTCTCTAGCAGTTTCCCCACTACCAATGTTAGACTAACTGGTCTGTAATTCCCCGTTTTCTCTCGCCACCCTTTTTTAAAAAGTGGGGTTACATTAGCTACCCTCCAATCCTCAGGAACTACTCCAGAATCTAAAGAGTTTTGAAAAATTATCACTAATGCTTCCACTATTTCTGGGGCTACTTCCTTAAGCACTCTGGGATGCAGCCTAACTGGCCCTGGGGATTTATCGGCCTTTAATCCATTCAATTTACCTAACACCACTTCCCGACTAACCTGGATTTCACTCAGTTCCTCCATCTAATTTGACCCCCGGTCCCCTGCTATTTCTGGTAGATTATTTATGTCTTCCTAAGTGAAGACGGAACCAAAGTAGTTTTTCAATTGGTCTGCCATGTCCTTGTTCATCATGATCAATTTACCTGTTTCTGACTGCAAGTGACCTACATTTGTTTTAACTAATAATTTTCTCTTCACATATCTATACAAGCTTTTGCTGTCAGCTTTTATGTTCCCTGCCAGTTTTCTTTCATAATCTATTTTCCCTTTCCTAATTAAGCCCTTTATCCTCCTCTGCTGAACTCTGAATTTCTCCCAGTCCTCTGGTAGGCTGCTTTTTCTGGCTAATTTGTATGCTTCATCTTTTATTTTTGATACTATCCCTGATTTCCCTTGTTATCCACGGATGCACTACCTTCCCTGATTTATTCTTTTGCCAAACTGGGATAGTTGGTGCTTCACAGTGCCGGAGAGTCAGGTTCAATCCTGACTACAGGTATTGTCTCTATGTTCTCCCTGTGACCTCATGGGTTTTCTCCGTATGCTCAGGTTTCCTCCCACACTCCAACGATGTACAGGTTTGTAGATTAATTGGCTTCAGTAAACTTGTAAATTGTCCCCAGTCTTCTTCTTGCGAATGAAACATAAATAAACCAAAGGAATAGTTAGATCTCAAGCCGGGTGTTGAGCAGCCATGTTGTGATTCCTGTATCAATGAGTGTAGGTTAGAGCTAGTGTACGGGAAGGATACCAGATGCTGGTTGGCAAGGATTCAGTGGGCCAAAGGGCCTGTTTACATGCTATATCTCTAGTCTAAAGCCTAGAGTCTAGTCAATGGAACACCATTTCTGTAGAGGAATATCATGCAGAGCCAGGGTACAAGATTATCACCAAATTGTGACCGGGGAGAATTTCTTTGTCAGTGCGGAATGGCCCCACAGGAGGAAATGGTTGATTGAGTCGTACAGTATAAAAACAGCCCTTTGGCCCACGATGTCCATGCTGACCATTGCACTCAACCGCACTCACCTCATATATCTGCATTAGGTCCATAGACTTATATGCCATGGCTCTGAAAAGGAAATTGGACAAATATTAAAAGGCTGAGAAGAGATAAATGGATGTGATGATTGGCTTGTATATTGTATTGCTTAATTGTAACCATCTGTGTTCTGTGATCAAAGCGGATAAGGGGATCTGCAAAAAAGATGTTGCCTTCATTGCAGGTTGTACTCTATCTGCCAAGGTGTAGGACTGGTGAACCTGCAGACATTTGATCAGAGAGAAAGTTACCAAAATAACTCACCAAAATAATTGCTAAGTGCAAATTGGAAGAATTCCAGATTTAAGATGGAGACATACTTGAGGCATATTATGAACGTATATAGTATATTGTAATAATTGGGTCTTTCGCAGAATGTCACTTCTGAACTACCCAATTCCATGCTTTTAATTAAAACAATAGCATTTTTTCTATTTTAGAGTAGACCTCGTGGCTTTGTGAATCCATTCATAAGCATGACCCAATCTTCATTGCGAGATTTACTATCACTTCTGAACACAAGCAGTTTTATGACTATATCACATCAGATACTTCACTCAGTATGGTAAACATTAAAAAGGTACAATTATTGGACTGAATAAAGGACACGAGTTGAAAACAAATTGGATCAAATAATTAAATTCCACCTCTTTCAGCGGATACATAGAGCATGTCCCTATCATGGTGGGGATCGGCTTCAGGTTGTTCCTTTGTGCTGTCAAGTTCCTTGGTCAAACTCCCTATTGGTGAGCCCAAGAAGGTTGCCAAGATCAAAGAATGGAGACAGAGAGAGGGGGTGAGAAAATGAGAAAGGAGGTCAGGGAGCATTTATGGACAGAGAGACAGAATTGAGATTTCCAATTACTAATCTTTTGTTCGAGCAGAGACCATATAATGCTGGAATAAGAGACTGTTGGAGTGAGCTGTTTCTTGGTTCAAGGAAGCTGGCTCCTGCAGTGGAGATGCTTGGGATGAATTTCTGGAAGAGTTTCACTGGCATCTTGGTCTCAGTTCATGGTACAAACCATCAGCTGCATTTTTATTTTTCACAGTCATTAATATCACAAATTCCATGACATTTAGCAGATTGGCCAGCGGTGTGCCCACTCCTACAAGGTCAAAGATCCAAAGACCCAAAGGCACAATTTAACATCTTCCCTAATTTCCCCTAATTGGTCATGTAATATATCGGATTTGGTTCGGTCGGGAGTTTAAGGTAAATGAACCCCTGGAGGGTAGTGATAATAATATGAGAAAATTCAAGGGTTTAAGAGGGAGAATGAAATCAGATGTGTTGGTATTACTGATGAGTGAAGGTAACTACAGGGGCATGAAGGAGCAGTTAGTTGAAGTCGACTGGAAAGGAACCTTTGCTGGTATGCCACGAGTTTCTGGAAATAATTCGGAAGACAAAGGTTTCATCCCAAAGAGGAAGAAAGATTCTAAGGGGTGAATGAGGTGACCATGGCTGACAAGGGAAGTCAAAGACAGCACAAAATGAAAGAGAAGGCATATAATTTTGCAAAGATTACTGAAAAGATGGAGGATTGGTAAGGTTTTAAAAACCAACAGAAGGTCACTAAAAAGGCAATATAAGGAGAAAAGATGAAATATGAAGGCAAGCCAGTCAATAATCTAAAAGAGGATACCTAAGATTTCTTGAGATATATAAGGAGCAAAAGGGAGGCAAGAGTGGACATTAGACCACTGGAAAAAGATGCTGGAGGAGAAGTAATTGAGAATATGCATCAGATGTTGATGCTGACCCACTGTCCTCTTCACTTATCATGTCCAGCCTTTGTCACCATCTCCACCCTGCTCTCTCCCACCTGACACATTTACCAATCAACTCTCAATTGCCTGGATTCAACTATCACTTCACAGTTCTTGCCAATCCCTTTTCCCTCACCTCTTTCTATCAGCTGTCTCACCTTTACTTGAGTCATGAAGAAGGGTCCCGACCCTTTGAATACGCCACATTCGTTACAGACTTCAATAAGAAATGTGTGGAGGACTGCATCCCCATCAAAACCTTCCGAGTGTTTCCCAATCAGAAACCTTGGATGAACTTTGAGATCCGCACTCTTCTGAAGACCAGACATTCATGTCAGATGATTCAGTGGTCTACAAGAAGTCCAGATACGACCTTGGTAAGGCAATCAAAACGGCGAAAAGGGACCTGCTCCAAACTGGAGGATGAGACAGATGTTCGGCAACTGTGGCGGGGCCTGAATGCAATCACCTCCTACAAGGCGAAACCAGGAGGCAGCTCGAATGTCGGCGAAACATCACTCCCTGACGAGCTCAATGCGTTTTACGCACGCTTTGATAGGGAGAATACTGATGTGCCTTCCCGAGCCCCCATTCGCTGTGATGGTATCAGTCTCAGTCACAGAGGCCGACGTCAGGAAATCCTTCAGAGGGGTGAACCCCCGAAAAGCACCTGGACCTGATGGTATACCCGGTCGTGTTCTAAAAATCTGTGCGGACCAACTGGCTGGAGTTTTTACGGACATTTTCAACCTGTCACTACTGAGGTCTGAGGTTCCCACCTGCTTTAAAAGGGCATCAATTATTCCAGTGTCCAAGAAGAGTAAGGTGACGTGCCTCAATGACTACCGACCTGTGGCACTAACGCCTGTGGTGATGAAGTGCTTCGAGAAGTTGATCATGGCGAAAATCAACTTCTACCTCGACAAAAACCTGGACCCACTGCAGTTTGCTTACCGCCACAACAGATCAACGGTGGATGCGATCTCGCTGGCCCTCCACTACACTCCACTCTGGACCACTTGGACAGCAAAAACTCATACAGCTCGGCATTTAATACTATCATCGCCTCCAAGCTGGTTACCAAACTCGCAGAACTGGGTCTCTGCGCATCCCTCTGCAATTGGATCCACGACTTCCTCATCCACAGGCCACAGTCTGTTCGTATTGGTGGAAATGTGTCAGACTCGATAACTCAGCACGGGAGCACCTCAAGGCTGCGTGCTCAGCCCCCTGCTGTATTCCCTCTATACTCATGACTGCGTAGCCGGTCATAGTGCGAACTCCATCATCAAGTTCGCTGACGACACCACTGTCGTGGGACGTATCACTGATGGGGATGAGTCCGAGTATAGAAGAGAGATTGAGTAACTGTCCATATGGTGCCAGCACAATAACCTGGCCCTCAACACCAGCAAAACCAAGGAACTGATTGTGGACTTTGGAAGGAGTAGGATGGGGACCCACAGACCCGTTTATATCAACGGGTCAATGGTTGAAAGGGTCAAGAGCTTCAAATTCCTGGGCGTGCACATCTCTGAAGATCTTTCCTGGTCCGAGAACACTGATGCAATTATTAAGAAAGCTCATCAGCGCCTCTACTTCCTGAGAAGATTACGGAGAGTCGGTTTGTCAAGGAGGACTCTCTCTAACTTCTACAGGTGCACAGTAGAGAGCATGCTGACCGGTTGCATCGTGGCTTGGTTCGGCAACTTGAGTGCCCTGGAGAGGAAGAAACTACAAAAAGTAGTAAACACTGCCCAGTCCATCATCGGCTCTGACCTTCCTTCCATCGAGGGGATTTATCGAAGTCGCTGCCTCAAAAAGGCTGGCAGTATCATCAAAGACCCACAACATCCTGGCCACACACTCATTTCCCTGCTACCTTCAGGTTGAAGGTACAGGAGCCTGAAGACTGCAACGACCAAGTTCAGGAATTACTACTTCCCCACAGCCATCAGGCTATTAAACCTGGCTCGGACAAAACTCTGAACATTAATAACCCATTATCTGTCATTTTGCACTTTATCAGTTTAATTATTCATATGTTTTGTAGTCAATACCTATTATGTTCTGTGTGCTGAAGCAAAGCAAGAGTTTCATTGTCCTATCAGGGACACATGACAATAAACTTGAACTTGAACTTGGGATATGTTAGAATTATCGGTAATCGGGCCAGAGTTGCCGCTCAGGACAGACACAAAATGATGGCAGGCGTGGCCTGTTCATTATGAAAGATGGCTGATTAAACTGATTTCATAGGGTGTTTCCATTTACAGTGATCATCGGAGATATTTGGAGGCATTGCTGTGATGAGGTAATTTAACAGTATGATGACAATAAATCACTCAAAGAGGACTACTCAGTTCAAAAATACTTGTTATGTATTGTCTGGATGATATTTTGATGCCGTATTTGGCTAAAATCCACTGTTTCATTCTCAAGCTACTTGAGAAATTGGGCTCCCCTATCCAATTAAAATTAAGTTGTTATCAAATGGATAATTGGTCTGTGACTCCGCCCTGGGCAACAGATTGGAGTCAATAGAAACCTGGAACAGCCTTGTTGTTATAAAGCAGCTTTCTATTCATTAGACTAATTGGCAATGTAATAGATGTGATACAGCTGTGCAAGGGGGAGAACTGACAGCATGCTAAATGGCAAACTCTAAAGTGCCATGAAGGTCATTGATAACACACCTTTGCTATTACCAGCTGAAGCTACTAAAGTCACTATGATGGAGAAACAGTATTCAGCATTGCTCCAGTAGTTTGATCAATAAATATTTCATTATATTGCAAAATGATGCTAATGGCCTAAGGTGGGAAATTGCGAATGTCACCTCTAGTTGGAGGTGGAGGAGATTTGTATGAGTTATTAACTCTTCAGTTATTGGTATCAACTATCTACAGACCATACGTGCATTTTATGGGTTAAATAGTGATTAAGCGAATATGCATATCTGCATGCTCAACTTCATGTTGATACACTATGATGGTGGCATATGATAGTCACGTGGGTGCAATCAAGTAAAAGAATCCTGTAATAGGTACATAATCTCATTTGACACTGGAGTATCATCAAGTACAGATCAATGACAACACAGAATGGGTATTGGACCACACCGTATTTCTGAAATTCTGATTCAATGCAACACCGAATATAGATATGTTGTTTTCATGCTAATTCACAGGTTGCAAAAATATGTGGCATAACAGTGGCGAAAGATACATTCTCGCTACAAGCAGGAAGAATGTTCTTTTATGTCTTCCTCCATTTTGCTTCATCAGTCGGGTTTCAAATAAAGTCATCAAGAGCCCCCTTTAGGTTTCCTGCTGTGTGATTGGTTTATGCAGTTTGATTCCCGATTTGTCGGGAATAATAATAATGCAACCTTATATGGTTATTCTAAACGTAACTTTGCTGGTTCAGCCTGTGGCTCGGGAAATCAGCCGTTGCATGATAAAATCAATTTATGTTCTACAGATTCTCAATAGACTGCCTAAGGCTTGGGCTGTCACACCTATTCTTGTATGTATTCAGAGTGCTGGGATAGTACCAAAAAAGCAGTACTTTGCTTCTTCAGGAGATGGGAACCGTTTGTTTAATGCTCATGTTACATTTAAAATGGTACAGATTTCTGAGCTCTTGGAGTTCATTTTAAATGGTTCTTTGACAATATTGAGTTATAGGGTCATTAACTGTGCCAAGGTGCTTTCCATCAGATTTGCTGCAGCAAACGAGATCCACTTTGTTGGGTTCACCCCGGATATCGAGTTAGTAAAGGATATCTTTAACACAAGTTTTCCCAGGACAAGTACAATGCAGTATGGGATGTTGACATTGTGTTAACACTATTTCAGCTACATTCTTAGCTTTGGCCGGATCTCAATAGGTAGTTATCCTCCTGTCGCTGGTTTAGCGCAACAGGTTATTCGCTACATAATTGCGACAGGACAGGATGAATACATCTGTAAATAATATGTATAGTATTTTATGTTACAATTTATTTAAGCAAAGCAGTAGGGGTGTCAGGTCTCAAAACAGGTCAAGGCATACCCATACCCTTTCGTTATGTGAGGGCATATATACAACAATACGTCAAGGTCACCAAGAGCCTTTGAGGCTCTGAGCTAGCTATGATTGTTAGTTACAAAAACTTTATAAGAACGTATCTGTTCAGACCATTTCCAGGTGTTAAAACTGAGTTGAGTTATGCAGGAGTAGATACTGATTCCAGATCTCACTCGACCAGGGCTGCTATAACAGCAGCAGCAAGGGTTAATTACGTTCTATTGCAGCATTGTCAAACGAACGAATTTCCAAACATTTTATAATAACCCGTTGCCAAACCAGGGGTAATTGTCAACTTTATTTTACTTTCTGTTATAGGTTCCATCCAGATGAGAGATGTGACTACTATTATTACTTCATTTAACAGCATCAGCATGTTAAAATCTATGTCATGACTGTATGCATTATGAATGTTTTCCCTCATTTGTCAATTGAGCAGTTGTGGTTGTGTAGACTCGTTTCTCACGGCATGAAATCACAGAGCTTTGAAATCTTCACGTAGTCACTCATGTGACTCCGAAGTAAAATAGTAAGATTAAACGAGAACTTACCAGTTTGAAGTTTGATCTTTATTTTATGAGGAGTTACGATGACGGACTACGTGCCCTCCGCTCCCAACCCTCAAGAAGGTCATCTGGTAGTTCTAGTCTTCTCTCATCTTACTATTATACTTCAGTCACTATTATCTGTGATTTCACACCGCTGCTTTGAAGATTGACGCATGTGCGGCTGGATGAGGTTCTTCACGTAGTCCCTCATCGTAACTCCTCATAAAATAAAGATCAAACTTCACACTGGTAAGTTCTCGTTTAATCTTACTATTATATTTGTTCATTTCCTTCCATAGATGCTGCCTGACCCCTCCAGCAGTTTATTTTTATGCCCAATAATACTTTGATTTACATTCCAGAAAGTGGTGAAAATAGGCAAGGTGTCGTAAACAACCTTGACAGGCCACCTACCAGTTCATGAAACTCTTCTGACAGCTAAGTCTGTCTCTGTTACAATTCAGCTTTGACTCTGCAGTCAGTTATGATGTCCAGGAGGCTCTTGTATTATTTTACTGACAAGCCTTGTGCAACAGAGTCCACAGAAAAACATGTACAAAGGCAGCTGACCTTGATATTGACAATTGTCCCTGGGTGAAATTGCCCAGATAGCAAAGAAAGATGTTGATTGAGGTCACTTTTAGTGCCCCCTTTTCTCTAGAATTGATTATTATCAGGAAAATATCCATGTTTTTTTAATCAACATGATGATCCTAGTATTCCAGGTCTTTGAATTTGTTCCTTCATGAATTTTGAAGAATTGTAGTCAGGATTTGAAGATATTGATTTAGGTCATCCAGGGCCTTAATCACCGGGATGTTACCATTCGATTGCACTTCAACTCTGAGGGTATTGATCAACTCCACTCAAAGTAACGCCCATCACGACTTTTTATGTTCATTTTTCCCAACCATTAATCTTGTTTTGTGTCTGGTGTCGGTGTATATGTCTAAAGGGCCTGTCCCACAAGCATGCGACTGCATGCGGCAAGCGCGACCTAACGTGGTCGCTTGAGTCATACGGCCTCGCGGGGCCGGTCCCACTTCGATCGCCGGAGCCGTATGGAGTTGTGCGGAACTGGTCCCGACATCGCGCGGGGCTCCGAAAAACTGACACTGTCCAAAAATTCTGCGCGGCAACGGCCTGCAGGCCCACAGCCGCATTGATGCCGTACGCACCGCCTCGACGCACGTGTGCAGCGTCTTGACGCCGTACGCAGCGTCTTGACGCCGTATGCAGCGTCTTGACGCCGTACGTCACGCGCAAACTTTTGCGGACTTCGCTCGAACTTCACGTCAACTCGTACGGGATCACTCGACCTCCGCGCAGCCCACGCTTCCGGTTTGGTCGAGTACGGGGATCACTCGGCCTCCACACGGCCCCCGCTCATCCCCCGCATCCGGTTTGGTTGCGCTTGCCGCATGCAGTTGCATGCTCGTGGGACAGGCCCTTAAGTTCCGCTTTCCGCTAACCGGTTAGCACGCAACAAAAGCTTTTCATTGTACCTCGATACACGTGACAATGAACTAAATTAAACCAAACTTTAAAGGCCAGGCCATGATATTGACTACATAGGTGGAAGAGTGGGTATAGGTGATCTGTTAACAACAATGTGGCGAGAGTATAGATGAAAGCAATTTGACTTGACATCAATGTGTGTGTGTGTCATCAAATATATGGAGTAATTACATAACAAGGCCAAACATTGCTGTCTTGTAATTCATGTTCTGAGCATTTTATAAAGTTTAGCATGTTTAAAGCATATGTCCAGTATCCTTTTCAAATGGATAAGCATTGTCTGGCAGCAGGTGCATCCCTATAGATGCTGCAATGCACACATATCGCAGTGGGAGTCATTAGTATAGACAACACAATAGATGCAGGCGTAGATCATTCGGCTCTTCTAGCCAGCACTGTCATTCAATGTGATCTATTATCGCCATTATCTTTAAGAGCCCTATCTAGCTCTCTCTTGAAAGTATCCTGAGAACTGACCTCCACCGCCATCTGAGGCAGAGAATTCCACAGACTCACAACTCTCTGTGAGAAAAAGTGTTTCCTCATCTCCGTACTAAATGGCTTACCCCTTATTCTTAAACTGTAGCCCCTGGTTCTGGACTCCCTCAACATCGGGAACATGTTTCCTGCCTCTAGCGTGTCCAAACCCTTAATAATCTTTTAAGTTTCCATAAGATTCCCTCTCATCCTTCTAAACTCCAGAGTATACACGCCCAGCCGCTCCATTCTCTCAGCATATGACAGTCCCATCATCCCGGGAATTAACCTTGTAAACCTACGCTGCACTCCCTCAATAGCAAGAATGTCCTTCCTCAAATTGGGGGACCAAAACTGCACACAATACTCCAGGTGTGGTCTCACTAGGGCCCTGTACAACTGCAGAAAGACCTCTTTGCTCCTATACTCGACTTCTCCTGTTATAAAGGCCAACATGCCATTCGCTTTCTTCACTGCCTGCTGTACCTGCATGCTTGTTTTCATAGACTGATGAACAAGGACCCCTAGATCCTGTTGTACTTCCCCTTTTCCCAACGACGCCATTTAGATAGTAATCTGTCTTCCTGTTCTTGATACCAAAGTGGATAACCTCACATTTATCCACATTAAACTTCATGCATCTGCCAACTCCCCAAACCTGTCCAAGTCACCCTGCATACTCATAGCATCCTCCTCACAGTTCACATTGCAACCCAGCAATCTGCAAATTTGCTAATGAAAATGATTTTGAATCCCTTCATCAAAATCAATGATGTATATTGTAAATAGCTGCGGTCCCAGCACCGAGCCTTGCGGTACCCCACTAGTCACTGCCTGCCATTGTGAAAGGGACCCGTTAATCCCTACTCTTTGTTTCCTGTCTGCCAACCAATCGTCTATCGATGTCAGCACTCTACCCCCAATACCATGTGCCCTAATTTTGCCCACTAATCTCCTATGTGGGACCTTATCAAATGCTTTCTGAATGACCAAGTACACTACACCCACTGGCTCTACTTGTCCATTTTCCTAGTTGCATCCTGAAAAAATTCCAGATTAGTCAAGCATGATTTCCCCTATGTAAATCCATGCTGACTCAGACAGATCCTGTTACTGCTATCCAAATGTGCCACTATTTCATCTTTTATAATTGACTCCAGCATCTTCCCCTCCTCCGATGTCAGGCTCACTGGTCTATAATTCCCTTTTTTCTCTCTCCCGCCTTTTTAAAAATGCGGGATAACATCAGCTACCCTCCAATCCACAGGAACTGATCCTGAATATATTGAACATTGGAAAATTATCACCAATGCATCCACGATTTCTAGAGCCACTTCCTTAAGTACCCTGGGATGCAGACCATCAGGCCCTGGGGATTTATCAGCCTTCAGTCCCATCAGTCTACCCAACACCATTTCCCGCCTAATGTGGATTTCCTTCAGTTCCTCCGTCACTCCAGATCCTCTGGCCACTACTATATCCCGAAGATTGTTTGTGTCCTCCTTAAGTGAAGACGGATCCAAAGTGCCTGTTTAACTCATCTGCCATTTCCTTGTTCCCCATAATAATTTCACCTTTTTCGGTCTTCAAGGTTCCAACTTTGGACTTAACTATTTTTTTCCTCTTCATATACGTAAAGAAGCTTTTACTATCCTCCTTTATATTCTTGGGTAACTTACCTTCATACCTCATCTTTTCTCCCCGTATTGCCTTTTTAGTTATCTTCTGCTGCTCTTTAAACATTACCCAATCCTCTTGCTTCCCGCTCATCTTTGCTACGTTGTTCTTCTCTTTTATTTTTATACTGTCCCTGACTTCCCTTGTCAGCCACAGTCGCCCCTTACTCCCCTTGGAATCTTTCTTCCTCTTTGGAATGAACTGATCCTGCACATTCCCAGAAACACCTGCCGTTGTTGTTCCACTGTCATCCCTGCTGGGGTATTTTTCTAGTCAACATTAGCCAGCTCCTCCCTCATGGCTCCATATTCTCCTTTATTCAACTGTAACACTGACACCTCCGATCTACCGGTCTCCCTCTCTAATTGTAGATTAAACTTGACCATATTATGGTCACTACCTCCTAATGGCTCCTTAACCTCAAGTTCCTTTATCAAATCCGGTTCATTACATAACACTAAATCCAGAATTGCTTTCTCCCTGGTAGGCTCCAACACAAGCTGCTCTAAGAATCCATCACGGAGGCACTCCACACACTCCCTTTCTTGGGGTCCAGTACCAACCTGATTTTCCCAGTCTACCTGCATGTTGAAATCTCCCATAACAACCGTAGCATTACCATTACTACATGCCAATTTTAACTCCTAATTCAACTTGCACCCTATATCCAGGCTACTGTTTGGGGGCCTGTAGATAAGTCCCATTAGGGTCTTTTTACCCTTACAATTCCTTAGCTCTATCCATACTGACTCCACATCTCCTGTTTCAATGTCACCCCTTGTAAGGGACTGAATTTTATTCCTCACCAACAGAGCTACCCCACCCCCTTTTCCCACCTGTCTGTCTTTTCAATAGGAGGTATACCCTTGAATATTCAGTTCCTAGCCCTGGCCCTCTTGCAGCCATGTCTCTGTAATTCCCACAACATCATACTTGCCAATTTCTAACTGAGCCTCAATCTCGTCCACTTTATTTCTTATACTTTGCGCATTCATATACAACACTTTGACCTCGGTATTCACCTCCCCTCTCGCACCGCTCACAATTTGCCCTGATCTTACTCTCTTATCCCTTCTTGAACTTTCCTTCCATTAATTCGAGTCTTTTGTAACTTTTCCTGTACTCACTTCCCCTTCAACTACATCTTTGTACTCCCAATTTGTCAATCCCTCCCCCCCAACAATTTAGTTTAAACCCACACGTGTAGTCCTAGTAGAAAATGCATCACTACTACGCTTTGTCCACCAGTCATTGAATTTCATCCATCAGTACAGATATCAAGATTTTGCGATTTGGCAATTATTACTGGTTTACTGAGCTATCTTGGAACTAGAAAATATCCTTATCTTTTCCTTGGTAGACAATGGTTGGTAAAGCTATATGTCCCCTTGGTCCATCTAAATATGTGACATAAAGGCAGAAGCCCAGGGAAAATGAGCATAGGTGCTGGAGGAAGCCATTCGGCCCTTCGAGCCTGCACCACCATTCAATATGATCATGGCTGATCATCCAACTCAGTATCCTGTACCTGCCTTCTCTCCATACCCCTGATCCCTTCAGCCACAAGGGTCACATCTAACTCCCTCTTAAATATAGCCAATTAACTGGCCTCAACTACTTTCTGTGGCAGAGAATTCCACAGATTCACCACTCTCTGTGTGAAAAAAGAAATTCTCATCTCGGTCCTAAAAGACTTCCTCCTTATCCTTAAACTGTGACCCCTTGTTCTGGACTTCCCCAACATCGGCAACAATCTTCCTGCATCTAGCCTGTCCAACCACTTAAGAATTTTGTAAGTTTCTATAAGATCCCCCCTCAATCTTCTAAATTCTAGTGAGTTCAAGCCGAGTCTATCCAGTCTTTCTTCATATGAAAGTCCTGCCATCCCAGGAATCAGTCCAGAAACTCACTTCCAGGGTAAGTGCCAGTGAAGTTTCCAAGTGTTATTGTCATGTTCACTAATAACGTAGTCTGATCTTACTGAATGTTTTTGGTGATTTGTGTTTGTTTTGCTTCAGTAGTTGACCTGGTAGAGTTGCTGCCTCACAGCACCAGAGACTCAGTTCAATTGTGACCTCAGGTCCTGTCTGTGCGAGTTTACGCATTCTCCCTGTGACTGTCTGGGTTTTCCCTGGGTGCTCCGGTTTCATCTCATATCCTGAAGACGGGATCTGAGACGGGTGCAGGTTTGTAGATTAATTGGCCTCTATAATTAAAAAATTGCCGCCAGTTGATGAGAACGTTGGATAATATAGAACTAGTCTGAATGCGTGATTGTTGGGCAGCATGGACTTGGTAGTTCCATATTGTTTCACTAAACTAAACTAAACTAAACCAAACCAAACATTTGCAGGTAAATGCACAGAGGAGATGTTCGCAGCTTGTTAGTCCATGAAAATTTAGTCCATAAAACTATGTAATAGTAAATTTATATATTGCAAAATTACCTGAAAATGAAGTTCAAAAGGACATTAATAATAAAGACATTAATAATAAAATGTTTGCTTGCTGAGGAATGATTGTTCCACGCTGACGGATCCCTTAAACTAGCATATCTAGTCAGTTAGGCATGGCAATGGTCACCGGACATTTACACCATAACTGCTCAGGAATTTAGTACCTGGGACTAACTATGCTGAGTGCACCAAATTCTATATTAATTATAAAAATCATAAAATGCTGGAAACACTTAGCAGGTCAAATAAAGAAAAACACGGCTAACATTTCTGATCAAAGACTGTGGTCTGACAAGAGGGCCGCTAACATGCAAGATTAACTCGTCTTCTCCATCCATAGATGTTACGTTACCTTGACCTTCTGAGTGTTCCCAGCATTTTCTGTTTCCGTAGCTTGATAGTCAATAGAATTTCATCAAATCAAAGGCATTGCATCAGAAGTCATTCATCATTCTCCCAATGAAATCTCATTTTCTGTTATATTTATATCTAGGTAGATACTTATTTTTACAATGTGTCATGTTTTGCTTCACTGATTGAGCTTTTATACAGTGTTTGATGCCTTCCCAGTATTCTCAGCAACAACACTGGTACTGGCTAGAGAAAAAATATGATTTGTACTACTAACAATTTACATATTCTTCTGAAACACTTTAAAGTGTTTTGAAGTGTTCACCTATTGTATGCTGCCCATGATGCATGCAGGAGAGAAGCTCAATGGACAATGGCTTTGGTACCAGGTTTTTAGGTGTTTGAAAAAGTTTTCCTCATTTAACCAAAGGCTGTGCTGGCGCATTGGAGGTGGTAGCGTATTTCATTGGGAGGTGGCTCCTTGATCTGGAATTCATCCACATACTTCTGGAGCAGCAATATGTGTTTGGACTGATGAGGTTGGCGTAGTGTGGTGAGTGCTGGTTTGGTGGAGGACCTTTGTCTTGTGGATATCAAGTGCCCCTCTCCCCCCCCCCCCCCCCCCCCCCCCACCCTCCATTCTCTTACTCAGATTAGTGAAAAGACCCAAAATGCTGGAATAACTCAACGGGTCCGGCAGCATCTCTGGAGAACATGGATAGGTGACGTTTCGAGTCGGAATCCTTCATATTGTCATCAATCTTTTGGCAGCATTGTTGAAACTATGTTGGCACCTTTTCCCAGGCCAACATCCATAGCATCATGGCGCTGATCAGTGTCAATCCACTCTATCTGCGGACAGCAGAACCTTGAACCCAGCTTGTGCAAAGGAGTTGGACTGTTCACAACAACGACATTGTCTAAGTCTCTTTGATTATAAAAAAACATTTTCGACAGCTCACAGGAATTCCTGGTGCATCACTGTTCAAAATGAATAAGGAACATCTGGGAAGGTACTGAGCATTTTGAGGCTTAACCACTGGAATACACAGAATTCATGAGCAGACCATGGTGGGAGGGAGTGTACACCATCCCATCCACTCACCTTCCCACTCCATGAAACACCACCTGCCTTGCCTGTAGCAGAGTCTGCAAATCTCCTGTAGAGCTCTTTAGCCACTGCAGAATTCATAAAAATGGAATAGGTGCAAGTCATTCTCAACCCAGAGGAAGAAAGACACCTTGAAACAAGTAATGGCCCTGTCTCACGGTGTGAGTCCACCCACGAGTGATCCTGAGTATAAAACAAATCAAACTCGTGGTAATGACGTAGAATTAACGTAGCGGGGACGTCGGAACTCGTGGGCGTAACTTAGCGACTCGTAACGCTAACGGTAGGTACTCGAGAAACTTGTTAACTCGTGAAAATCTTTCAACATTGTGAAAGATTTCCACGAGTCAAATTTACCCTTGAAGCAAAAATGTTTAACTTTTAAACTCGTTGTAAGAACGTAATAGCCCGTGAGTTTACCGTAGTGACATTATTTGTATCTGTGGCAGTTGATTGTCACCCCATTCAGTTTCCCAGGGGGTCGGGACGGAACTGGAGTTGTGAGGGAAACGTGGGAGGGGGAGGGGGGAGGGGGGGGGGGGTTTGGGGTGACTTAGTATGGGAGATAAGTGTAGGAGAGGTGTACTGACTGTGTGGGCAGCCACTTTGGTAGTGATTGCCCATGGGGTTCACTGTCGAGGACTTCATAATGCAGAGAGCATTATAAACAGTTGCCGCAAACAAAGATTTTGTGTGGAACTGGTATATCTGGGCATTGAAGGCGCCTCAGGTCTGCAGTGTGCAATAGTCACCAAAATACACTGCATCTTTAGAAAGGAAAAATACAAAACATTTCAATCCCACTGGATAGGCCTTAGTCATGATGCTGTACAACACGGAAACAGGTCCTTCGGCCCAGCTTGGCTGTGCTGTCCAACTTGGCGTCTAGGGGTAGTCCTATTTACCTGCATGTGGCCCATAGCCCTCTAAACCCTTCCCTTCCATTTATCTGTCATTAATAACCTCAAGAAAATATTAAGTCTATGTGAGCCTGCTTCAGTTTCCTGTCATACACAAGAAAGGGCAGATGCTGGTTGACAGAAAGTGAACACACAGTGCTGGAGTAACACAAAGACGCAGCAGAATTTTGGAAACGTCATCTCGTCACCCATTCCTTCTCTCCAGAGATGCTGCCTGTCCCGCTGAGTTAAAGAGTGCCCACGGTAGATTCACGAGTTACTACGGTAAACTCACGGGCTACCATGTTCTTACAACAAGTTTAAAAGTTTAAATTTTTTACTTCAAAAGTAAATTTGACTCGTGGAAATCTTTCATCATGTTGAAAGATTTTCACGAGTTAACAAGTTTCCCGAGTACCTGCCGTTAGCGTTACGAGTCGCTAAGTTACGCCCACGAGTTCCGACGTTCCCGCTATGTTAATTCTACGTGGTTACCATGAGTTTGATTTGTTTTAAACTCGGGATCACTCGTGGGTGGACTCACACCGTGAGACAGGGGTTTAACTATGACAAGTTAAAAAATTCACCTGAGTTGCAAACCACAAAAAAATCTATAATTAATTACTATTAATAAATAAAAATGAAAATAAAAAAAATAAATAAAAATAAATCCATGACAGACAGTGTCTCTCAGATATCCATTGAGGTGGTTGACATAAATGATACAGCATGCATGTGACACTTTGGGAAGCAATGCCCCATGTGTAAAATCACACACACATACACATGCATGCACACACACACGTGCACATACACACACACGCACACGCACGCACACACGCACGCGCACACACACACACACACACACAAACACACAGCCCTGCCTGTATATAAATACACAATATAATCTCCATATTGACAATAGTACAATACACAATATTTGGACATTTGGACAAAATGCCATGAAGGTACCAAAAAATTATGAGAGGGCATCAACCTGAAATGTTAACTCATTGTTTCCCACCATCATTGCTGCCTGCTTTTATGACTATTTCCATAATTTTCTGTGTAGGAAAGAACTGCAGATGCTGGTTTAAATCGAAGGTAGACACAAAATTCTGGAGTAACTCAGTGGGACAGGCAGCATCTCTGATGAGAAGGAATGGGTCTCCACCCAAAACGTTACCCATTCCTCCTCTCCAGAGATGCTGCTTGTCCCTCTGAGTTACTCCAGCATTTTTGTGACTACCTTACACCATTTTCTGTCTTTATTTCAGAATTACAGCATTTGCAACATATTTTTTTCAGGAGATTCTACTTATTAGTGCAAATCATTCATTGGTGTATTTGTAAACTTGTTCCAAATATGCAGTAGGCGTGATTGTGAGACAGGTCGAAAGAATGGGTATTCCATTAAATCTACATTTTAAAACAACATTTTCAAACACTACAATAGTTTTTATTTTTTCTGTAATTAATTAACCAGGTAGACTGAATCTAAATGCAGTGACAAACAAAAAAAGATATGAGGCTTTTTGTGCATTTCTATAATCCTCCACCATGTTTCCCCAGATTGCTATCTATACAAGTTCCACTTATCAGAAAGTGCTCATGTTCATAATACGACAGCCATATACCTTTTTGTTTGTTATTGCCAGCAGACAATGGTATTCCTATTAGATACAATGTATACTGTACATATATTTTTTGAAAATTTTACTGTAGTTTTTATACAAAATGTTACAAATTTACAGGAGTGGCTAAAAAAGAGTTAATATATACACAGTCGTTGCTTTAATTTAGTAGCAGAGGGATGAATCAATGAAAATGTTTTTCCATCAACCAAATCAAACACAGTTTAATTCTCACAAATATTATGTTGTACTTTTCCATATCAGAGTATTTTTACAGGCTGTGCAAAGATTCTTTATCCAGTTCTCATTCTTAGCGGAAAATCTCAGTAAAACCCCAGGTGGTTGCACCCATTGGCAACTTTCGCAATTGACCTTCTTCAATTTGTAAAGCTGGCAGGAGTCATAGAGTCACAGAGTGATACAGTGTGGAAACAGACCCTTCGGCTCAACTTGTCCACACCGGCCAACACGTCCCAGCCACAATAGTCCCATCTGCCAGCATTTGGTCCATATCTCTCCAAACCTGCCCTATCCATGTACCTGTCTAACTGCTTCTTAAATGTTGGGAAAGTCTCTGCATCAACTTCTTCCTCTGGAAGCTTGTTGCATACACCCACCACCCTTTGTATGAAAAGGTTACCCCTCACATTCCTATTAAATCTTTTCCCGTTTACCTTAACCCTATGTCTTCTGGTCCTCGATTCACCTACTCTGGCAAGAAACCCTGTGCATCTACCCAATTTCTTTATCTCATGATCTTATACACCTCTATAAGGATACCCCTCATCCCCCTGTGTTCCAAGGAATGGTGTCCCACATTTCTGAACCTGTGCCTGTAGCTCACACCCTCTAGTCCTGGCAACTTCCTCGTAAATCTTCTCTGTACACTTTCCAGCTAGACAACATCTTTCCTATAACAGGACTGAACACAATACTCTAAATGTGGCCTCACCAACGTCTTATGCAACTGCAACATCCCAACTGCTATACTCAAGAATTGTGACTTGCCTTGGCTGACGGGTAAGGTGCACGAGCCACACCTCCAACACTTGTGTAAGCAAGTAACTATGTGCTTGGCTTTTATAGATGTGAGGTAGGAGGGGTTACATTATCCCTCTGCCCCATTCCGCAAAAAAGAACCCACCCCTCTTCCCATCATAACGTCAGCCAATCTCCCACTTGTGTGGGAACCAACCTGCAATCCCCGCACCCTGCTGGAGTCAATTAGAATCTTCTTCATTTTGCATCAATGTCCTGGCCTCCTGTACTAATGGAGCAGGAATACAGAAGTGGTTTTACTGAGTATTTCTTAAACTCAACCCCATGTTCATGTTCAGATCCCATCACCACCACTCGCGATGATGTTTATCCTGTAAGGATCAGATGGAGCTCTTATCCCTTATGCAGCAAGAAGGAAAAACCTGGAAGCAGAAGTGGTCTGGTGTGTCAGGATCCCTGCCATGTTTAATTGGACCCTGTGCCCCTTTTACCTTGGACACCTCTGGAGACCAACTGAACAAGTCTACAACAGTGGCTTGAAGAAAATAAAACTCATTACTTTCAACCAAATTCACCAAAATATACATGTATGCACAGTCACAAAAAAATCAGCGAAACACTGAAATAATAAAAAAATAATAATTAAACACCAAGTTTGAAAAGTTGTACTCTGTTGATTTCAATCAAAACTTTTGTCTGCAACATATTGTTTTTTTAAAGCTAAATTTTAAGATGGGCAATGCATGACTTGGTGAGGTCAGCCTGATGATATAGATAATGCAATTATAATTGTAGTTACTGGAGACCAATATTTCATTGCATCCTTGCAGTGTAAATATAGTCAGATAATAACAAAGGCCACATTCATAACTGACAGGATGCTATCGTTCAGCCTGATCATACTGAATTTGATTAGATACTTTGATCGGGCACTTCCATTATACTGAGATAAATCAGTCAGATTAAAAACTGGTCACTTGCCCAAAATTTAAAGTAGGACTACTGTTTTTATATCTGTACGATTGATATCCAGGTTTGTTGCAATGAGCTGAACTTACAAAACTGGGTTCAAACAACCTAATTGATTTTAAAGCTCACTTCCTTTTAGAATTCATTCACACTATTCACACTATCAATCATTCACACTATCAATCCCCTTTTTCACATTTCGCTGACATTATAACAAAAGGCCAATTTAAACAGATTTTTCTGAACTGCCTTATTTTACTTTTGAAGCAAGGAGTGATAAACATATTCATATTAAATATATTATCAAAAACTACACAAAATATATCATTAGCCCCATTCATTTATCCATTCTTTGAAATGTAGCAGAATAAGATAATCATTTTAAAGGCTTGCCAATATTCTCCGCCATATAACATAGTCTACTGCAAACAGTTCCTGCAATGCCTTACTCTCACCAACTGTCCACAGGTTTGTCTGAAGTCAGATGCTTTTGCTGCAAGCAAACTGTGGCCAAACCTCTTCAGTCAAGTTTGCTTTGGAAGTCAAACGTAATTTAACTGACAACTTTTCAAACCTGGTTTATAATTCATGAAGTTATGGTGAGTCTGACATGAGGTCTTACAACCCTTAGCCACAGTTAACAAGCCATACAGCTCCTCTCTTATAAGTAGAAAAAATGTTTTCATTTTACATAAAGCAAGAGACATAGAGTACAAAAGCACAGCTTTTGTCATTTTGGCAATATTGCAATTTTACAAACATTTGCATAGAATGTGTAAGAAAATAGTTTCCTTTATCATTCAGATTTAATTTTCCATACATAAAGAAAATGTACTTTAATGAGATTAGTAAAGAAAGGAAAGAAAAAAAAACTGGCAGGCCTGGTGTAACAGATAAAAGATGGGATGTGATGTCCTTTAGGGATGAGTACAAATTTAAATTAAGTGGTTCCGCAGAACCACTCCAAAACCAAGCTGTGCGAGGTTGAGGGAGCACCACGTTTTTGATTTGTCCTTGAATCAAATATTTAAGAAGTTGAGATTCGGAATCAATAGTTCATGATTTATTGGGTATGGTACGGCCAGATTGTAAATTCTGGATATTTTTTCACCAATTATAGGAAATGGATGTTCACTCACCAATGTCTCTGAAATGCTCTTGGTGCTGTTGTGCTGGCTAGTACCACCTGCACTCTGCGGTGTCTGGAATCTACATCACATGTTCCATTCTTTGGTTTATACCACATCACAAAAATAATCAATATCACAAAGCTATAGTTTCACCAACAAGGCCAAGAAAGAATGTGTTCATTACAGCTGAAATTATTTCTTTACACATTGGAAAACAAAAGGAACATGAACAAATGATTTGTTCATTCCTTTTCAAATGACTGACATGCAAATACCACACTTTAAATGTTCTGTCAAAATGAATTAGGAATCCCTTGTTTTTTTCTGTCTAGAACTACATGACAAAACCAAAGTCCAGTTAAATGTGAAAAAGGAAACTAAAGTTCTGAGAAATGACATTATCGTATTTGTGGTATTAAATGCTCATTCCTTTCATAACCAGGTCCTGCTAACAATAAAATATAACTATGTGCTTTACTTGGATTAGCAAAGGCACCTGTGTATTTTACCCCATCTAGAAGGAGGGTGGTATCCAGTTTGTCCTGGTGCAGGCTTGTCCTCACCCACAGTCAATACACTGACTGGTCCATTACCGTTTGAAAGGCAGCCATGTCCTCCTGCCCTGTTCCAGCAGAGGCCTTGTAGCTTCATAATGGTTCCCAATTCACTGTTACAGTTAAACAGAGCCGAGGGATAGTACCAAGAAGGCTTTTACGGTGGTAGAAGTGCAGCAGCGTCAATAGGCTCAAATCCGCAAACAGACACTGCTGCTGGACTGGCAGGTGGAACCCGCTGATACTGGCGACAGAAAGAGTTTCCCATTCGGACACACACATACTTCATAGACAGTCTGACGCAGGTTCGAAGAACTGGCTGACGGTGAAGAGGCTGAGACCTGGGGGATGTTTCCCAATCGGATTGTCTTTGCATTTAAAAATATCTGTAGAGATAAAAAAAAGGTGATTTTTTTTTAACCACGAGTTAAAGGCCATGTCCTGTGATGCAGGTGTGGCCCCGGCAACACAGACGGGACATATGCTGATGTTTATTAAATACGGCAATTAAACATCGTGGACATTTTGTTTCATTTATTTCATGCTGGTTTACAAGACAGCCTCAGTGTAGAATCACTGACAACCGTGAAATAATACATTCAGTTTTATAATGGTGTAACCTATCTTCAGGGATCTGTTATGAAACATGACATCTTTCTAGAACAGCTGATTCATCCAATTTATTTTATACATAACATCAAATAGGTTTTGTGTAGGAAAGAACTGCAGATACTGGTTTAAACCAAAGGTAGACACAAAATGGTAGAGCAACAGGCAGCATATCTGATTGTCAAATAAGTTTCCTTCCCTTTCCATATTTTGCTGACCAAATCCAACTCTCTCAGTAACCCCATGAATTCCCACTCTCTCCATCCCTCCCACACCCAAGTCACACCAGCTTTTCGTTCTCACCGAGCTAACAGCTAACAATGGCCTGTTTCCTTTATCATCCTTACTTTTTTGCATATCTTTCATTCACTTGTTCTGTATCTCTCGACATCATTGTTTATATCTCTCGTTTCCCTCTCCCGTGACTTTCAGTCTGAAGATGGGTCTTGACACAAAACGTCACCTATTCCTTCACTCCAGAGATGCTGCCGGTCCTGTTGAGTTTCTCCAGCATTTTGCGTCTATCTTCGGTTTATACCAGCATCTGCAGTTCCTTCCGACACATCTCTCAGTCTTCTATTTTATACTCTCTCATAAAAAAACGCAGCCCCGAATTTCCCAGGAGCCAGTGACAGATTCCTTGTCTGGTTTCTCCAGGTACTCAGCCTAGACTAGATACTCAAAGTCAGAACCTTATTCCCAGGGGGAAAATGTTAAGGACTCGAAAGAATAGCTTTAAGGTGAAATGGGCTACGTTTAAAGGAGATGTGTGGGGTGTTTTCTTTTTATAGAGCGTGGTGGGTGCCTGGTGTGTGCTGCTGGTGGTGGTGATGGAGGCTGGAACCATAGTGGCATTTATGCTCATAAATTCATGTCATAAGAGAAGATTTAGGCCATTTGTCCACTCTGCCATTCAATCATGGCTCTTTCCCTCTCAACCACATTCTCCTGCCTTCTCCCCATAACCCCTGACACCTATACTAATCAAGAATCTGTCAATCTCTACCTTAAAAATATCCAATGACTTGGCCTCCACAGTCTTCTGCGTCAATTAATTTCACAGATTCATCTTCCCTTTGACAAAAAAAAAAGTCCCACTAAAGAGACTTTTAAAGAGACTTCGCATCTCCTTTCTAAAGGTCCTTCCTTTTATTCTGAGGCTATGGCCTCTGGTGCTAGACTCTACCACCAGTGGAAACATCCTCTCCACATCCACTCTATCCAGGCCTTTCACTATTCGTTAAGTTTCAATGAGGTCACCCCAAATCCGTCATTTAAGAGGTTTTTAGATAGGCACATGGATATGTAGGGAATGGAAGAAGATAGCTCATGTGCAGGCTGATGAGATCAGTTTATCTTGGCAGCTTGTTCAGCACAGACATTGTGTCCTGAAGGTCGACCCAAAATGCTGGAGTAAAGGGCCAGTCCCACTTGGATGACATTTTCGGCGACCGCCTGAAAAGAGGTTGTCGCGGCATGGTCACGACATGACTCGGGGTGACGCATGTAATGACACGCGGTGTCTCCTTGCCGCCCTGGATTTTGGAATGTTCAAAATCTTTCCGCGACACCTGCGTGTCTTATCATGTCATGCGCCCTGTCGCACGCTGATATAGGCCGTCCTGCGGGTGACGCCTGGTGACACAAGGTCATGATCTCGGCTAATTCGCCTGCGTCATCATATGTCGTCATGTGTCATCATTTGTCAACCTGTTGTCCTCTGATGTCGTAGACAGTGACGCAGTCTTTCGTATCTTGCCGTATCGTGTCGCGGGTGGGTCCTGTTGACTTCGGCTGTTGCTGTTTGACGTCAGTGCAGTCGCAGGATGGTGTAGGCGCTGTCGTAGGCTGTCATATGTTGTCGCCGCTGTTGAGATCCTGGAAATTGTGACGTTGGTTGACGCATCAGTCACTGACGCCCGCTGTCGCCGAAAAAAATCACAAAGTGGGACTGGCCATTAACTCAGCGATTGAGGCAGCATCTCTGGAGAGAAGGAATGGGCGACGTTTCGGGTCAAGACCCTGAAGGGCTTGATCCTATGCCGTACTTTTCCATGTTCTATATATATGAATGCAGCATAGCATTCAGATCAAGCTGATGAGTTGATGATGGTCCTTGGTCAGAAACTGGACCATGCTTTCAGACAGAGGTGTTAGAGGATAGAATTCCCATAATGGAGTGGACGATGGCAGGAATGCAGGACTGGGCAACCTTTCATCAAACACTTTCTTTATCTTGGGCTCCCTCAGAAAGAACTGGGGTAATAGATTTGATGAAGAGGATACAGCAGGGTTCAATTCATGCTCTGGCATTCAGCTCAGAGTATTAAAATCTAAAGGTTTAAGGTAAGTAGACTTGAAAGAGTTAAGGTACAATACCTTTGGATGGAACAATTGTTCCATGAAATTAAACTGTTTTTGGATTATCTGCCCGCAGGTGCGGAATGACAAAGAGTTATTATAAAATAAAAGAGGGAAGAAAAGTCTGAGTAGTGAAGCTATCTGAGTCATTATGCGTTATCTTTCTTTCTCACTGTGGGGAAGGCATTCTAAGATATCTTGTTAATTGCTGAAAGAAACAATGAAATGTAATCTTATAAATTTTTCGGTATTAATCTTTACCAGATGCAGCAGCTTGTTAGACAATTGTGGGGTTTTTTCTATTCCTCCGTTAAAATTAGGGAAAGAATGATGTTGAACAAGGCTTTGTTTACAACTAAATTTTTCTGCAGAGTGAGTCATCAACAGTCAAAGCTTGTGCTGGCTAGAAGGTGGGGAGACGGTGTGAGTGAGGGGGAAGGTTGATTCAGAACCTTGCATAAGATGCGTTTTGCCCCAATTGCAGATTGTGGGCTAACATTAACTGGGTGCCAGGCAGGCAAATAAATCAAACATCACATCAAATAAATGTGATTCAATAATATGGGGATTGAGAAAGTTCATCTATCCCAAGAGAAATAGTTCATGTAATTTTCATCTGTAATCTGTAAACTCCTACTTAAAAGGTGTTAATTCTTGGCTGTGCTAAATATAGCCACACAACTGTAAGCAACCTGCTAATAGCATCAAACAATGTTACAGATGCACTATGAAGACAACATCAATGTTTTCTTCGGTATGGGAGCATTTGTTCGGCAGGTAAAAGTCCTTTGTGTTTCAAATTGACACAAATGTCTTGTCAGTTCTGTTGATCCAGTGTGCTGTGGTAGATCAGCCACCTGCTTAATGCCATTCAAATTAACCAACCATTCGTCTCAATCTTATGATTTATCATTCTCTGCTGCCCCACATCCTCCATGATTACACAATCAACATAGAACCTAAAGAAACTACAACATATGTGTCTCTGAAACAGTTATGTTTATGGCTCCAAATGAAAACTGCAACATCTATTTTGTTGGAGTCATATTTTTCCATTACTTCTTCAATAGTAGGGGACTTCCAGCCTCTTTGACTCTAACTCCATTCCCTGATTTTACAGATGGAGCCAGTCCATGTTAAGGGCATTTCTCTGTGTTCCCTTCCAAAATATCATTGTTCTCTTTTGATTTTAATATTGCAATGCAGAGTGTCAGTGGCACCCATTTCAGAGAAATAAAATCGGTCAGAGAGCAGGATTAATTGTAGAACTTGTGCAGAAAGTCAGTGTGGGTGTCATGACTTATGGAGACCTATAGAACAACTCCAGTACTTTATAAGAGTGGGGTGGATTGGCCTAAACAGAAAGCTATTTTGCTCCATTTATCTGCTACTATTGCAGTTTTCAGGGCAAATGCTGAACATAAATCACTTCATGGTTTGTTCCCTCGTCTTTGGTAAATTTTGTTTGGAGTCTGTTGCTCTCACCTGAGTGTTTATTAGAGTTTACTGGAAAGAATTCCCTTATGTGCCTTCATAAAGGAGAAGTGGTGAACCAAAGACACAATCAGACATTTTATCAGAAAATAATTGGAAACAAAATAAGGGACCGAATTTCAGACACAAAGTGCTAGAGTAACTCAACGGCTCATGTGGCATCTCTGGAGAGAGTGAATAGGTGATATTTAAGGTTGGGATCCTTCTCCTCAGAACTGCAGCCTGGCCCATTCTGTTACTCCAACTCAAAACCAGCATCTGCAATTCTTTATGTCTCCATCGGGCAGAGATTCAGGGGAATAGGTTTGCATTCTGCAATTAAGTCATTTGGCAGATGATTTGTTTAAGAAAGAACTGCAGATGCTGGAAAAATCAAAGGTAGCAAAAATGCTGGAGGAACTCAGCGGGTGAAGCAGCATTTATGGAGAGAAGCCGTTTCGGTTCGAGACCCTTCTTCAGACTGAAACGTCACCTATTCCTTCTCTCCATAGATGCTGCCTCACCTGCTGAGTTCCTCCAGCATTTTTGTCTACCTGCCAGGTTATTTGTTCATTCTCTATCTTCACCCCCAAATAGCCCTTTAATTGTGTCTATATAAAAGGTCATAAGGTCATAAGTGATAGGAGCAGTATTAGGCCATTCGGCCTATCAAGTCTACTCCGCCGTTCAATCGTGGCTGATCTATCTCTCACTCCTAACCCTATTCTCCTGCCTTCTCCCCATAACCATTGACATCCGTACCAATCAAGAATCAAGTTGGCGATATGCAGAGTACTGCCCTGCCGACTACAAATTCAGAAGATTCAGAAGATTCAGAAGAATCTATCTATCTCTGCCTTAAATGGACTGTCTATGGACTTCAGCTATATCTTGTTGAGGGAGGAGTAAATTAAACAGAACATGCAGTTTTTACTTCAGTGAAAAACAGTTGGAAGGAAAGGGAAACAGAGTTAATGTTTCATTTCAAAGACAAAGGAATGGGGTGCATTGTAGGTGTACATTTGTAGGGAAGGTATAGTTAAATATTGAAGAAGACCTAAATGACTGAATAATCTATGCTTGGCACGAGTTGATCAAGGATAGTCAGCATGCATTTGTTGGTGGACTTGTTAGTCCAGTCTTGCTAATTTGATTGAGTTTAGTGAAGATGTAACACAATATATATTTGAAGGCAGCGTGTTTGATATAATTTACATGAACTTCCGTGAGGCCTTTGACAAGGTTCCACATGGAAATCTTATCAAAATGGCTGGGGTCATAAGATCCAAGGCTACGGTATTGGAAGATAGATAGCTATAGTGGAAGGTTGCTTTTGCGATTGGAAGCCAGTGACCAGTGGTGGAACACATGGATTAGTGCTCG
The DNA here is from genome assembly GCF_010909765.2 of Amblyraja radiata. NCBI lineage: Eukaryota > Metazoa > Chordata > Chondrichthyes > Rajiformes > Rajidae > Amblyraja > Amblyraja radiata. Next base: position 112,371,303 of record NC_045956.1, read on the forward strand.
GACTCTTCCTGTTTGTCATGGGTAACAAAGACTGATGACTTTGATATGAATGTAGAAAGTAGGATTTATATGTTTGCAGATGATATAAAAAATTGGTGTTGTTGTGGATAGTAAAGACGATAGTCTATTAGTTGTTAAGTTGGGAGGAGCAATGGAAGGTGGAATATTATTCTGATAAGAGGAAGTTAATGCATTTCAGGAGGTGTTATAGGAGAAACTTACAAAATTCTTAAGGGGTTGGACAGGCTAGATGCAGGAAGATTGTTCCCGATGTTGGGGAAGTCCAGGACAAGGGGTCACAGCTTAAGGATAAGGGGGAAATCCTTTAAAACCGAGATGAGAAAAACTTTTTTCACACAGAGAGTGGTGAATCTCTGGAACTCTCTGCCGCAGAGGGTAGTTGAGGCCAGTTCATTGGCTATATTTAAGAGGGAGTTAGATGTGGCCCTTGTGGCTAAAGGGATCAGAGGGTATGGAGAGAAGGCAGGTACGGGATACTGAGTTGGATGATCAGCCATGATCATATTGAATGGCTGTGCAGGCTCGAAGGGCCGAATGGCCTACTCCTGCACCTAATTTCTATGTTTCTATGTAAGAGTGTGAACCATCAATGATAAAACCCAAATGAGCTATTGAGAAACAGAGGGTCCTTGGTGTAAAGGTCAGTGAATTCCTGAGGGGCAGCAGGCCAGATAGAAGTGGTGAAGAAGGCATATAGAATGCTGACCATCATTATCAGGGTATAGAATATTAAAGTCTATGGAAGTCATGGTCCAATTTTATAAAACATTGGTTGGACACAGTTGTGTGCAGCCCTCGTTCATACACTGTAGGAAGGGAATGTATTGAAGAGGATGCAGAGGAGATTTACCAAGATGTTGCATGGGGTAGAACATACGTTATAATGTTATGTATGTTATATTCAGACTGGATATGCTTGGTTTGTTTTGGGGGAAATTGATACACCGCAGTCTGTATGGAAGTTATATAGAAGAACACAAGTTATATAGAAGAACACTTAATTAAACCATTTATCAGAGCCAGCAGATGTCAGCTATTTTACATAATCAGACATCAGCTTATTATACTCAGACTCACGTGATTGTTAGCCATTTAGCAGCACGTAATTAAATCATTTATCTAGTAATCAAGGCACTAAAAAGTTACTTATTTTACTATCCTACACAAACTAGGGACAATTTACACATACACCAAGCCAATTAACCTACATACCTGTACCTCTTTGGAATGTGTGAGGAAACTGAAGATCTCTGAGAAAACCCATGCGGTCACGGGGATATGTTCAAACTCCGTACAGACAGCACCCGTAGTATTTTGTTGGAGCTGAGAATTCCCTTTTTCATGAGTTATATTATGGTTATATTATTTTCTTTCTGGGAGAGGGATATGGGTCAAATGCAGGCAGATGAGACTAGTGTAGATGGGACATGTTGGTCGGTGTGGGCGAGTTGGGCTGAAGGGCATGTTTCCACGCTATAAGAATCTATGGCTCTCTGACTTAATCTGCTGTTGAAACTTGCATCTATGGTTAATTGGAACTTCACTGCCTGAACATCTGCAATAATTGCAACATTAATTGAATCAAATATTATTTAGATGTACTCTGGGCTGTTCTTCTAGAGGAAAACAACACATATGTACCTGGCATTGGGAGCAGAGGCATCAGCTCTGATAATCATCTCCAATGTAATTTTGGATTTCCTGGGGTTTTCCAAGCAGCTGTGTCAGGCACATGTTCAGCACTGCTGTAACAATTTGCCAGGGGATGATATTTCCATCTGATTTATTTTCTCTAAATTCAATTATTTAACACCGCATAGTGTGGAATGTGTAAAGCGGTAGATTATTAGATTCTGGAAAGGTTCCAAGGCTGTTAATGAGACAAGTAAGGATAAAGTTTAATGTCAAGCTTTTCTTCTCGGTTTTTCAAGACCAAAACCCCAGCCAAGAAGTAGGCATCCCACTGGAGGCCACCCTGGGCCATAACAAGCAGTTGTGAAAGGAAAGCAAGAGGCGGCATGGTGGTACAGCGGTTGAGTCGCTGCCTTACAGTGCCAGAGACCTGTGTTCGATACTGACTCTGTGTGCTGTCTGCACGCAGTTTGTACGTTCTCCCTGTTACCACGTGGGTTTTCCCCATGTGCTCCGCTTTCTTCCCACACTCCAAAGACAAACAGATTTGTAGGTTCATTTGGTTTTTAAAAATTGTAAATTATCCCTAGCATGCAGGATAGTACTAGTGTACGGGGATCACTGGTCAGCATGGACTCAGTGGGCTGAAGGACCTGTTTCCATGATGTATCTTCAAATTAAACTAAACCAAGAGACAGATTTGTCTCTAGGAATCTAGTAGCCAAAACTAGAGGCACTATCAACACAACACACCCATCGTCAAGGGCTTGGTTATCATCCACAAGGTTCTAGATGCAGACCAAAGATCGCCCTAAATTAGATAGACTTACCACAGCAGGCAGTTATCAGTTCTTCATCCAAACCTTACTTCAGCAAACAATCCTGCTTTCATTCCTGATGACAAAGTTAAATAAAACACTTCCATTCCTTCCCATCATTTGTCGCCTGAGCAGACTTAGATCTCAATAGAATGCAAATCATCGACCTTATGATGGGCAGTAACCTATCTTATATGAAGGGTCTTGACCCGAAACATCACCCATTCCTTCTCTCCAGAGATGTTGCCTATCCCGCTGAGTTACTCCAGCCTTTTGTGTCTATCTTCGGTTTAAACCAGCATCTGCAGTTCCTTCCTACACATTATAACCACATGCAATCTACTGTGCAGGTCTCTGTCTGTCTCTCTATTCTCCAGAGAAGGATCTACCCTGGCATCTGCCATCAACCGTGCAAACCATTATTGCGCCTTTTCCAGGGCTTACGCATAATTTCCGTGCAATCTCACTGCATAACTGTTGTTATTGGCTACCTGGGTTTGTGTTCTGCTTCTCTATAAATCAACCACAGTATATCATTTACAGTTTTTTTACTCCGACTCATGTCCAATTACTATCTTGATAAAAGGAAAGAGAGTCAATCTGGAGCAAGACCCAAATTCAAAATCTCCCTCTGAAGAAGAGCTTACCTCCCCATCTGTAGACTGGAGCTCAAGTTCTCTTCGACAGGTAGCCTTGAGACCCCCTTCCGTTGCAGTGATATATACTCCCTTTGGGGCTTCCATTGTCAGACTCCGGGTCGGAGATTCCAGCCTACAAATTCCATTCGGAAAACAAATTTATGAGGAACAAAGCACCCACTAATATCAAGGCTTTTCCTTCACATTTCTGGAACTGTGAACAATGGATTGAATTGCCAGATTATACAGTTGATTACTGAGACTGCTGAAAGAGGAATGGTGATGGGTTAATTCAGGAAGCTGCACACATTTTAATCAAGCTTTAGATCAAAATATCACCAGGGTTTATTTTGGGCAAGTTTCAGATGTATTTAGAAAAGAAAAAGTGTTTCAAGAAGCTCATTTATATTCAGAGAACATTCTGGCAGATACAAGCAACTGAAAAATAAACAATTTTGAAAAAAAGTAAGGTTCACAGTTTGATTTAGAAGGTTTTCTTTTAAGTTAAGAATAAACAAGATCATAAGAACATAACAACTGGGAGCTAAAGGAAACTCACAGCCCATGTTTTCTATTCAGTAAGGCCATGTCTGCTCTGATGTTGGACTCAATTCCACTAACCTGCTTGTTCCCCATTATTCAAAGTCACCCTAAACGCTGCTGATATTGTGGGTTTAGAACTGAATTGCTGATTTGGTAAATTATATAGCAACAGCTATTGTTTCTACTTTGAACAAATTATTTTAATATAACTGAGAATTCTCTCTCCATAATATATGGTTGAGTCATCGAGTCATAGCGTGGAAATAAGCCCATCAGCTCAACTAACCCACACTGATCAACATGTTCCATCTATACTAGTCCCACCTGCCTGTGTTTGGTCCATATCCCTTTAAAAGCATCCTATCAATTAGTATCCTATCAATCCTAAGTTTAGATTCTAGAGATAGAGCTTAGAAACAGGCCCTTCAGCCCACCGAGCCCATGCTGATCATCAATCACTCGATCACACTAGTTATATGGTATCCAAATCCACTCCCTACACTCTTGGGCAATTTACAGAGGTCAATTAACCTACAAATCCGCACATCTTTAGGACGTCAGAGGAAACCAGAACATCCAGACGAAATCCACGTTGTCACAGGGAGAACATGCAAAAATATTAACCGATAATTTATTGTATTATGTAAAACATAAAGTGAAAGACTAACTCAGCAGGTCCAGCAGCTTCTGTGGGGGAAATTGGTAGGTGACATTACAGGTCAGGACCCTTCTTCAGATCCCATTCCTTCCACAGATGCTGCCTGATCTGCTGAGCAACTCCAGCACTTAGTGTAGCAATGTTACAAAATTTTGAGATTTTAAAAATCAAGTCTGTAATTTATCCCATCAGATAAAGCATAAAAATAAGTTTAATTTGACATCTAATTCACTTTCATATCTCAAGTATTTAAAAAGTTATGGCCATTTTCATACTCGGAAATGAGCATCTTGTTCCCTATTGATTTTCTATGGACATAACAAAAAAGTTGTGATCGTGAACAGTCAAAAGCCCATAACTTTCTTAAAAATTAAGAGAACTGAATGAAATTTTCAGTTATCATAGATTGAAGCATTCTGAAACAAATATAAAATAATCTTACTTGAATGACCTGAAATTAAAGCATATAATTAGTTAGTTACCTAATTGTAGCTAATTTCAGACTTCAATTACTAGATCTCAACATCTATCCATTTCTTAATAAATGATTAACATTTTTAAATAGCCTAAATGTCCAAATAATATTCACAAATAATTCACAATAAAACATGATTTTAAAATCTCATTTACATTAATTTATAGGCCAAATGGAAGGAATTCAGTGTTCAATTGCTGTAAATAAATGCCCATTTAAATCAGCTTTCTAGCGGGATCCTGTGGAACGCGCTGGTTTAGAACGTTCACATTGCAGTAGATTTGTGCCTCAAATGCCGAGAAAAATACTGCGCGATATAATGGGCCCAAATTGAGCTACTCGCAATATTAAATTTTGTATAAAAGGATCTTTAGAAGCCCTTTTGAATGTAAAAATATACAACCTACCTTCTGCTATTTTCTTTATGAGACTCTGCGGTTGCTGACGGTCGCGGGTTTAAAGATTGATTTTTAAACTACTATAACTATTATTCAAGGCCTTTAAACCTAATAATAGCTTTTGCGACGGGGTCTATCAGCGATTTTTCGTTAATAATTAACTAGGCTGAACATTTTCGATTGGAACAGCTTAGAGAAAATCGCGTTTTAAACCCGCCCCCTCTAAACGGCGCCAAAATCGCGCACAACCTCAGCGGCAGATCTTCAACGACGCTTCAGGTAGGCTTTGCAACATACCTACTTAGTGTTTTATTCAAGATTTCAGCATTGCAGTTCCTCGTGTCTCTATGTATGGTACTATTATTTATTGTATATTTATTGGTTGTGTTTGTTGCATAAATAGAAACATAGAAACGTAGAAAATAGGTGCAGGAGGAGGCCATTCGGCCCTTCGAGCCAGCACCGCCATTCATTGTGATCATGGCTGATCGACCCCTATCAATAACCCGTGCCTGCCTTTTCCCCATATCCCTTGACTCCACTAGCCCCTAGAGCTCTATCTAACTCTCTCTTAAATCCATCCAGTGATTTGGCCTCCACTGCCCTCTGTGGCAGGGAATTTCATAAATTCACAACTCTCTGGGTGAAAAAGTTTTTTCTCACCTCAGTCTTAAATGACCTCCCTTTATTCTAAGACTGTGGCCCCTGGTTCTGGACTCGCCCAACATTGGGAACATTTTTCCTGCATCTAGCTTGTCCAGCCTTTTTATAATTTTATATGTATAAATGTGTCTGCAAAAGCTGCAGCAAGTAATAATGTCATTGTTCTGTTCTTGGTGCACCTGACAATGAAACACTCTTGATTATTGATTGTTTTACTGAAATAATACATTTCATTCACAGTCAGCTGAGCAAATTAAAAACTTGGATGGCAAAGTGAAAAACACATTACTTTGTATTTCCTGTCAGCTGTAATTAGAACAGGCTCGAAGGCTGTAATGCGGTGCAGGCTCGAAGGGCCGAATGGCCTACTCCTGCACCTAATTTCTATGTTTCTATGTAACAATCTCAGATATTTTCCATTTGCATTATTATTTTGCAATTGACTTCCACTTGCAATCAATATGGAAACAAAAACTAGATGTAAGCAAGAGGTTGTGAGAATTGTCTAAGATCGCTGATATTATTCCACACAATTGAGTTGTCTCCTACACTGCCTATTGTAATGAAGGCACAAAACACAAGGACATATTTGGCTGGTTCGGGAATACCTGTGTGCGGAGAAACAGAGTTGGTGCTTTAGGTCAAGGCCCTTTCCTCTGCACGTTGAATCTTAGTATTCCTGTTAGATCCCACACTGAGAAGACAATTAATTAAACTGAAATACTGAAATATCCCCCGGTATCTCAATAAATGAAAGCACATGGATGGTGCTGGGTAATTCACATTAAGAACTGCTCAGATTTCAACCAGAGCAACAGTCATAATCACTTTCCTCAGACTTGAGGGGGAATATTGGGATTTGCAGCAATTTTGATCATTATCTAGCAAAGGTTATGGAGAATGCACCGAGACGATTAAAATCAATGAAGACCCAAGCGGCAGCACGCTGGAAATTGAGCAAAAAACTAATTGCTGGAGAAACCTGCGGCTTGGCAGCACCTACTCAAACGGATTGTTGACTTTGGGAAGGGACAGCTGGGTATCCACAAACCTGTCTTCATTGAGGGAACAGTGGTGGAGTGAGTCAACAGTTTCAAGTTCCTTGATGTACATACCTTTGAAGATCTAACCTGGGCCCAGCTTATCGATGCAATCACAAATAAAGCTCATCAATGCTTCTACTTTCTTCGATGCTTGAGGATAATTTGTTGTGTCAATGAATATTCTATCGAACCTTTACAGGTATATGGAAATGACTGGTTGTAACACAACCTGGTTAGGCAACTCGAATGCCCAGAAATGAAGGAGACTGCAGAGAATGGTAGACATTGCCTGGACAAACACAGGTACTTATCTCCCCACCATAGAAGCAATCCACAATAGACACTGCCTGAATAGGTTGGCCAATATCCTCGAAGACCCATGCCACCCAAGACATGCTGTCATTTCACGACTTCCTCCTGGAATGAGGTAGAGGAGCCTGAAAACCATGCCACCGGGTTCAAGAAAAGCTTCTTCTCAGCAACCATCAGGCTCTTGAGCACTGCATAACACAAACCACTACCTCAGCAATTATGATCTTCCATGGACTGTGTCTTCAGTTGCACTATGAACTTTATTTTTTGCTTTCAAATTTAGCTCCAGTGTATTTTTATGGTCAGGAATATTGGTCTCATAGTGTAGTATAACAATTTATTGCAAACTGTGCAGTTGAAAAAAAGGATTAGTTTCTAAAACATATCTCTCGCATCCTCAGGATATACCAAGCCATTTAATAGATGATGAAATACTTTAAATTGCAGTCTTTATTGGTAGTTTGTTTGGTTGTTTGTTTGTTTGTCTTTTTGCACAAAGTCTGCGAGCATTGCCACTTTTCATTTCACTGCACATCTCGTATGTGTATGTGACGAATAAACTTGACTTGACTTGACTTGACTTGACTTGACTTGACTTGACTTGACAAAGCATCAGACATTTTATGCACAGCAACATCACACAAACAGCAGACAGCCTGTTGTACTGTATCCTGCAGATGCTGGTTTAAACCGAAGATAGACACAAAAAGCTGCAGTAACTCAGCGGGACAGGCAGCGGGACTATTCCGAAGAAGGGTCTCGACCAGAAACATCACCCATTCTTTCTCTTCTGAGATGCTGCCTGAGAAGGACCATGCTTGTAGAGTTACTCCAGCTTTTTGTGGCTAACCCGTTGCAGTGATTCAATTGAAGAATAAGTATTTGCCAGGAAGCTGGGGAGAACCTCCCTGCTGTCATTTGTAACAGTGCAACGGGATGATTGCACATTAAAAAGCGTGGGTGGTTGAAATTCATTTCAGAGGTAGCCCACATCTAGAAAAGATGGGATGTTATTTCAAATTGATATTTTCATTTTTTTTAAGTTCTTTTCAGTGAAGTTTATCCCAAAACACTTTGTTTACTACAAATATGATTACTGTATAACTAGCTTAGCTTCTAGCTTTGGCTTCTAGCTATATAAACACACACATACCCCCAAAAGAGTAGCTTAACTCTATGTCTATACTCCGGGACAATTGAAGTTCATTCAAGAAACCTAAGATTGAAACTTCAAGGCTGTCGAATTTTTGGGTGTATCATAATCCAGCTGCAAATGTGATGTCTATAAGACTGGCTTAAGGGCCTGTCCCATTTAGGCGACTTTTCAGCGGACTGCCTGCGACTTTCAAGCTCGCGGCACTCGCCTGAAAAACCGCGAACTGGAACGGCGACCGTCAGAGCGGAACACACGCACAAACACACACACACACACACACAAACACATCGCAAAGGCAGGGGCCAGGGAAAGCGGCGGGAGCGCTGTCTGAAATTCACACGGCGCAAAGCCAAGGTGATACAGACACACACCGCGATGTACAGGAAGTTTAAAGACGGCTAGCACAGTGTACGGAAGTCCATTAAAAGAGCGGGGAGGGGAGGGGAGAAGGGGGGGCGAAGGTGGGAGAAGGGGGGAGAAAGGGGGGGGGGGGAGAAGGAGTGGAGACACTTTTAAGAAGCAAGACAACTTTTAATGCCAGAGATACACATCTGTGAAGTTTAGCGGGCATTTAACATTACCGGTCGGTTTTCCTTGGAGGCTGTGGACCGATGAGCTTTTTCGTTTAGTTTCGTGACCCAACTCACAGAACTACCTGAATTTTTAACATATTATATAAATCATACCTGAAATACGTCAAGACCAAAACCTGCACATTTTTAAGAAATATGAGAAAAACCTAACATTTTCTGAGTAGTAATTGCCCAATCAATGCCGTTGGACATTGAGGTCAGACGCAAATTGGCCAATCCCGCGCTTTGTTTTATGGTCGTTAGGCAGCGAGGATGCTGGGATCATGGCTGCCTCCTCATCAATAGCAATAGCAAGGTTTCCAAGGATAAAGGTAATGCTCACCTTGCTGATAATTTTGTTTTTCATTTGATTTATCGTGATAATGTGTACTGGTAAATAAAAATGATAAATAACAAATGTAGAGCTAGGGTTAGGATTAGGGTCAGTCGGTATGTCAGTCTGTTTGTCTGTCTGTCTGTCTGTCTGCCTGTCTGTCTGTCTGTCTGTCTGTCTGTCTGTCTGTCTGTCTGTCTGTCTGTCTGTCTGTCTGTCTGTCTGTCTGTCTGTCTGTCTGTAGTCTGTCTGTCTGTCAGGCCTCTGCCAGGCCTCTGCCGGGAGGTGAGTGTTGGGCCGGGGTTCCTCCGGGAGGTGATGGTTGGGCCACTGGGAGGTGAGGGTTGGGCCGGGCCTCCGGTGAGTGCTGCGAGGAGCCAGTCGGGCTGTCAGCCAGCCGGCCGTTGTTGCAGCAAGCGAGCGGGTGGTCTGATGGAGCCGGCACTATCTGGGTGCTGAAGGCGGCCCGGGCGACATGCATGGCAGTGCTGCCCCTCTCCATCGCCACCACCAGACGGGCATGCTGGCCGAGATGGACAAGCTGCGGGGCCACAGTACGGAGCCCGCAGCCGGTCCCAAAGCGGCTCCAGCTCCAGCCTTGGGCAGCTCTGGGAGGGGGGCGAGTTAGGGTTAGGGTTAGGCGTTTTCCTGCCTTAGCCTTCCCCCAGCCTGGCACTGCCCCAGTCCCACTATGGCCGAGACCCCCACTCTGCACACTGGCAGTCAGTGGGGTTCAGTAAATGGGGGAACCCTGAAGAACTGCCCTGACCTATTAATTAGGCTAGTTCAAAAGGACCTCTGCGGCAGTCTCATTAAAAAAAACCCACTCACAATTATATTCATTACTAGACTAAGTGGGACCTGTTGGGTCCCAGCATCACACGAGAGGGCTGGTCACCAACGCAATATTCCACCTCTCCTATTCCAATATTGCTCGCCAGTGGGGGGGGGGGGGGGGAAGGGGGGGCTTTCTGGTGCGCTAGTATGGGTGTTGCGGGCCGAAGGTACTGGTTTCCAGAGGGCTAGTATAGACATTGTGGACCGAATGGATTATTGGACTGGCAGCCAACTGTTTCAACAATTTTAAAAGCCAAGCCGAGGCAAACAATTTGGCTGCAGCCACCCGACAACCAAAATTCATTTTGTGAACACAAACTTTTTGTAAAAGGCGAGGCAAACAATTGGGCAGCAACCACCCGACAACCAAAATTCATTTTGTGAACACAAACTTGTTAAAAAAGGAGAGGCAAACAATTGGGCAGCAGCCACCCGACAACCAAAATTCATTTTGTGAACACAAAATTGTTTAAAAGGCGAGGCAAACAATTGGGCTGAAGCCACCTGACAACCAAAATTAATTTTGTGAACACAAACTTGTTAAAAAGGCAAGGCAAACAATTGGGCTGCAGCCACCTGAAAATCAAAATTCATTTTGTGAACACAAACCTTTTAAAAAGGCGAGGCAAACAATTGGGCTGCAGCCACCCGACAACCAAAATTCATTTTGTGAACACAAACTTTTTAAAAAGGCGAGGCAAACAATTGGGCTGCAGCCACTTTACAGCTGCATCGAGGGGACTCACCATGGAGTAGACGTACGTTTAGTGTTATTCGCAGCTCAGAGAGCCGTGACCCTGTCGCTTCCTGGTCTGGCAGAGACTGAGTGAGGCACTACAGTTCCGGGTTTTATAGTCCCTCCCCTTGCCGCCAGCGGGAGCAGCAGAGATAATGGGGATTTTAAAAAAACATTAATATCTCTCTGATTTTTCATCAATGGGAAAAGTCCTCTGGTTCAGGAAGGCGGAGGGGGGCTCTGAGCTAGGTGGTCAAAAATGACGGCCGTTGGTGGCGGCGTTCTCTCGGAAATCGCAGCACAGTGGGCCAAAAGCGGTCAAGATCAGACTTTTAGTAATATAGATATTAATTTTATAGAATACAATTATACATAATTGTATATGATTACAGTCATATTCACAGGTCATATATATATATAGATGGTATAAAAATATAGTTTAAATAGACTACAACATGGAAATAGGCTCCCCATGGTGTAATATGGGCATTGGACACTAGATGGCGCTTACTTATCCGATCTAATGTGCAACTTTTGGCACTGACGAGTTATGACTTCCTTCTCAATTATATGACTTCCTTCTCAACATGTTGAAACATTTCCTGCGACCATACTGACGCCATGACTAATTCCCAGAATGCTGGAACTCCTCTCCAACATGAAGGGGACTCACCAGAGACCGCCAGCGAACATGTGGCGACCATGTGGTGATCATGTGGTGAGCGCAGTCTCGTGCACTCGCCTAAAAAGTCAGCTAAGTGCGACAGGCCCTTTAATGATTTTGGTTGGCTCCCTTTCTTAACAGGTTTAATTCAGAAGTCAATTTGTAGTCAATGCCTACTATGTTCTGTTGTGCTGAAGCAAAGCATGAATGTCATTGTCCTATCAGCAACACATGACAATAAACTCACTTGAGCTTGAACTTGAATTACTCAGTATGTTTTAGTTGCTTTCATTCAGTGTACACTAATGACCGGAATGTTTATAGCTGTTCTCCTCCAAGCCAGATCTGATCATCGCACTTCTGTTGTGAGCTTTGAGAGAAGGAAGTTTGGTTAATCTCTGTAAGGACCATGTTTCTAGACATGCACACTCAGTGGGCTTAAGGAAAATAAATATATTTCCCATGTTCAAAACTTAGGGTTTAACTATTATGTATTTCAAGAAAGCATATAGTCATAATAGCGATTAGATGCAAATGAAACTCTGTACCCAATATCCTTCATAACGTTGGAATACTAATACTAGCTGGGATCTCGATGTTATGATGAGCAAATTGGAGACTGCAAGAGTCAAAGTTAGTTGGTTTCTGTTTAAACTTTACACTTTTGAGAAAGAGTGCAGAAACAGGCCCTTTTGCCCACCGCTGCGCCACTGTGCCGCCTGTTGTGATTGACGGCTAATACGCTGCGCCACTGTGCCGCCCCTAACAGAGTTAATTTCAGAAGTCAATTGCTGTTGATGAATAGAAAATCCTGAAATAAAAGAGCCTACATAATCGCAAATGCTTCATGAAATCCTGAACCCTTCAGAGAGTCGGACTAAGAAAAAAAAAACAGCCTATGATCAAACCCTACTTCGCAAACTGTACCTGATTTGTTTTTGCAATCTCTGCTTGGGATTGTGTGCTCCTTTTAGTTTCAGAGGTCCTTTAATGTGTGTTTTTATTCTACACTGAAATAGGTGGATAGCAAATAATTTTCTTTGGTGGGGTGGTGGGGGTGTTCCTATGTGCTGCACATGTGTGGCGGTTAGTTTCATGGATGTCAGCTCATTGCATGATTTTTTGTGTAGGTATGTATGAGTGTGTGTGAAAATGTGTGTGTGAAAACGTGTGCTTGCATGCGGTAAAGCAGCAAATATAAGACGTTCCTTTGTTACTTCAACCATTGGTAGTTAACTTCTTATTTTGTACGCCTAATAACATGTTGATTCGTTTTTTAACAATGTACCTTCAGTGTATAAGTTGTTTGATTAAGTGTGGTCATGTAGAACAGAAGCAAGGATGAGAACAATACCCTTGGGACTTTTGCTATCTTACTACAAAGCCGTTGCAAGAAATTGTGAAACACACCAGATTATCCAGAGGGATTTACGCAATGAAATAGTCTGTAGCATTTGATAACGCGATCAATAAATTTGAAATTTGAGAGAAATGAAATACATTTTAATTACTAGAAAGACCCAAGGTTTAATGTCTGGTCTGTGCTGAAATTATTAATCCCAACTGGGAAATTAGCAAAGAATCCCAAAGAAGAAAAATATTTTTTGATTAATTATTCACATTTAAAATATTTGCCTACAAATTAGCTTTTCGGCATTTTTGTTTTTGCTATCAAATGCAAAGCCCCCTATGTTTAAGACATAGAGATATACTCACCTTAACAAACCAATATACTAGGTTGCTTCACGTAAAAGCCTTAAAATTTAACATGCGTGTTTTGTAGTTGGCAGGTAGGAATAGGGAATAGAAATACTCTATTGTCACATGTGCCTTGGCACAGTGAGATTCTTTGCTTGCATAAACAATGTATACAAATAGCAGCCACCTACGGCACTGACAAAGTTACAAAGCACGCAGGCTCCCCTTTGGTCCCCCCCCTCCAGCGGTTTCCCCACGCAGGTTCCCCATTGTCCTTTGTTCTCCCCCCCCCCCCGCCTATTGTCCATTGTTCCCCCCCCCCCCCCCCCCCCGCCTATTGTCCATTGTTCTCCTCCCCCCCCCTCCCCGCCTACTGTCCATTGTTCTCCTCCCACCTCCCTCACGACAGTCCCCCCACGCCGGGTCCTCCATTGTTCTTCCCGCCTCCCCCCTCACAACGGTCCTCCACGCTCTCATTGACTGTCGACCACGGGTTGACCCGTGAGGTGTTGCCACCGCTGTGAGGCTTCACCACTGCCGAGGCCCCATCATCGCGAGGTTTCACTGCTGCCACCGAAGCCTCACAGCTACTGCTGCCCCATTTCACGCCTCCGTGGTGCCGACCCGGGCCCCAACCATGATCACATTGAATGGCGGTGCTGGCTCGAAGGGCCGAATGGCCTACTCCTGCATCTATTGTCTATTGTCTAACATCAATGGAATTAAATCTTTTGTTTTCTCCCCAGATACTAGCTGATCTACATTTCCAGAATTCTCAGTTTTTCATTTATGTGGAATAATTGGGCAATGTTCCAATCATTGATTGTTCACTAAGCTTCATGGTTACTATGTTGGTTGTCAAATGCTTTGGGAAAGATACCAGATTAAATTTTAAACTCTTTTTATTTTACCCATTGATGCCTATACTATTGAACACTATAAGTGTTGGTGTCAAGGCTCTTGGCTGGCTTGGTGGTAAATTACCCACAATTGAACGAGATTGGCAGGGATTATTGAAATGTTTAAGAAACATTTACACAGGTACATGGATAGGATTGGTTTGGAGGAATATGGGAGAAATGCAGGCCGGTGCGACTAGTGTAAATGGGATATGTTGGTCGCTGTGGGCGTTGAGCCGGAGGGCCTGTTTCCACGCTATATTACTCTCTGACTCTCTAAGATACCAGTGTTCAATGGTTAAGGTGAACCAACCATCTGAGGTAAAGATAACTTGTGAATAGTACAGTGGTGGGACCTGCCCGGCAGGCTACATTCATGTCGTAGAAGGTAAACTGAGCCAACATGATTAATTTGTTGGTACCCAAAAATGCTGGAGAAACTCAGCGGGTGCAGCAGCATCTATGGAGCGAAGGAAATAGGCAACGTTTCGGGCCGAAACCCTTCTTCAGAAGAAGTCTGCACCCGCTGAGTTTCTCCAGCATTTTTGTGTACCTTCGATTTTCCAGCATCTGCAGTTCCTTCTTAAACATGATTAATTTGTTAATCTACATGTTTAAAGTTTAATGCTGAAAGCAGTGAACCTAGTTGAGATGTCCTGCAGCATTTATATTGACTTGCCTGGTGGAAGTCATTGCTCAGTTCAAAAACAGAGAAGATCCAAAAGTTTACAGCACATACAATTTTGGAATGTTTTCTGATCCTCGCAAAATGGATATGAAATGGAATGGACAGAAAGCCCAAGAAGTGGGAGAAATTCGTGAGGGACACTGTCATTTCTAATGTCAGACACTGTGCTTCTGGAAATTAGGAGCTAGTTGATAGGGAAATCCAAGCTACCAAGGATAGGAGAAGAATACAAGCAAAACTGAGGATTACCAAAGAATGAAGAAATGGATGCAGGAAGATATAAGAGAACAACATTGTATATCAACTAAGTGACTAATCATATAAAAATCTGTGAATATATTTAAAGCACATCATTAGGGCAATAAAGTATTTGCACTGCAGAATCAAATATTCTGACCCACTATGTCTTGGCCAGAATTGATGTTCCATCTGAGTATTTTCCTGTTCTCCTACGCTCAAGCCCATCAACATAACATTTCATTGTTTTTCCTGTCATATGCTTACCTAACTTTCCCTTGTTTAAAGTAATAAAGTATACCTAAAGAGACAACAGTGCTGTGCCTGGACGTGACCTGCAGCGGCACAGAGTCATGGAGCAGCAGTAGAGGTCACCAATGGCTTCACTTGGCCAGGCCAGCCCTGCAGCGCTGCCAGGACAATGGGCCTTTATGGCCAGGCTAGGAGCTCTGCACTTATAACAACTTGGACTTGAAAATGGCGCCAAAACCTGTCGACTCTTGTATGTTGTGTAACAATGAACTGCAGATGCTGGTTTAAACCGAAGATAAACACAAAATGCTGGAGTAACAGCAGGACAGGCAGCATCTCTGGAGAGAAGGAATGGGTGACGTTTCGGGTTGAGACCTTTCTTCAGACTGTTTTATATTGTCTCAGTGTACTATTCCTATACGCTTGAACTGAATCTAAGATTTTGCTTATGTAAAGTAACAATTTTTCTGAACGGTATACATAAAGAATTTCACTGTACTTCGGTACATGTGACAATAAATTGCCATTGAACAATTGTATTCATCTCAAACAACCCTTGCTGTGGGAATTTCACATTTTAAGTAGACTGGAGGATGTTTCTCTTGACCTTGATTGGATCTTCGTGGCAATCTTATATTTATCATGCGCATGTGGAAAATGTATCTATAAACTTACTATCAAAGCTTTTCCTTATTCTAAAGACATCTATTTGGTTGCCAATCAACGCTCTTTTCCATAGAAAAGAGTCACATCCTGATCAATATATTCTGAAGGAATTATCCTTTCAGTTGTGGTCTTACTTTAGTAATTTTTATTTTGAATATGTCACACTAAAAATATTTTCATTCACATAACAAAGTACTTTCTAAATCTAGGTGCTTCCCTTGGTAGACGGAAGTAACGTGGAGAACAATATAAGGTTTTTTCTGCTTTCAATGCAAAATAAGGTAGCTACTATCAAAAGAAAATCATTACGGCAGTTCACCCACCTCCCCTGCCTCCTTCTTTACAGTGGATTTAGCAAGAGCATTACTAATTCTGACTGGAAGAAAATTAATTGAACACAATTACACTTTAAACTTTATCTCTATAATGTACCTCAGAAGCAGTGATAAATGACGAACAAAGTAATTTACTTCACGGGAAGGGCAAATAATGTGAACTCGATCGCATTCTACTGAGCTGCAGTGGTGAAGGAGGATCTCAGTGCATTAACTAGGAAAGGGAGAATTTAATGGAATGTAACTACTAGCCAAAAGCAATTTGTATTATTGCATCCACTGCATATTTAATGTCATTATAGAAATGTCCAATTTTAGGATTCTATATCTCCTCCATCTATATTTCTTTAATGGCATTACCCTCAGACACTTTAATATAACTTGCTTCCTGCAAGATGGTTCATTTCATTAAATTCTCCCTTCCTATTCCTCCTTCACTGTTTGCTTGAAAATGGGACTCAATAGCACAAAACAAGTTCATGGTATTTGCCCTTTAATTGTAGTAACGTACACACAAATATTAGAGAAACTAGATGAATTCCTCTTGTGTATTCTAGAGGTAAAATTATAATTATAATTGTGTTCAATTAGTTTTCCTCCAGCCAGACTTAGTCATATTCTTACAAAATCAATTCTAAAAGATTACAATAACCTACAGTAATGGCTTCTAGGATGATATGTTTGTTCACCCTATTTAATTTATTGAAAGAAAATAAGATTGTTTCTTTCCCTCAGATAACATTATGACATGAGAAAATGTTTTTAATTTGATCATAATCAACAGATGCTTCAAGTAAAATAATAAAACATCTGTGGAATATATTTTACCAAGGTCACTGCAGTGACTTCAACATTGGATAACAGATTATAATAATATTGAATCAATCATCAGTTAGACATCTCTCATTTTTATTTCGAAAGGTAACGTGAAAGTCATAAATTCTGGCACCATTTCAGACAAGCGTTAAATGTAGACTGCCACTTGAGGGAGTGCTGCACAGTTGCACGTTTTTGTTTCTTAATGAGACTCTGATAGTGGAAGTAAAAGGAAACTATCACTCGTTAATTTTTAAAAAGTGTCAAGGTCATTTGAAAAGTTATCTCTTAACCTATAATACCAAAGCAAATAACCTAGTTAGTTATCTCATTGCTACCCAACGGATCTATCAAACTGGAGCCTAAGAAGAGCATGGTGACCTGCCTCAATGACGACTGACTGGTAGCACTTACATCCTGCAACATTAAGCAAATCAACATGTAGTGTTGCATCTCCTGCAGTTGTTGGGGAAGGTACCTGGGGAAGGGGCAGTTTGGGTGGGAAGGGATGAGTTAACCAGGGAGTTGCGGAAGGAATGGTCTCTGTGGAAGACGGAAAGGGGAGGATATGGAAAGGTGAAGGTGGCAAAAATGTCAGAGGTTATGTGCTGTATGCAATGGCTGATAGGGTGAAAGGTAAGGACTAGGGGTACTCTGTCCCTGTTGCGACTAGCAAGGGCAGAGCTGCAGAGGTACTGAGGAGACACATGTGAGGGCCTCATATGTGATGGCTGAGGGGGACCCCCTTTCCCTAAAGAATAAGGACATCTCAGATGTCCTGGTATGGAACACCTCATCTTGGGCGCAGATGCAGCGTAAACGGAGGAATGGGAGTAGGGGGATAGAGTCTTTGCAGGAATCAGGGTGGGAAGAAGGGTAGTCAAGATAGTTGTGAGAGTCAGTGGGTTTGTAATAAATGTCAGTTGATGGTCTATCTCCTGTGATGGAGACGGTGAGATCAAGAAAGGGGAGGGAGGTGTCAGAGATGGTCCAAGTGAAATGTTATCTGGCTTGTTTTCCATTCTGCTCTGGATCATCTGAATAACAGGTACACATATATTACACTGCTGTTCATTGACTGCAGCTCGGCATTCAAAATTATCATCCCCTTCAAAATCACCAAACTACAGGACTTGGGCCTCTGTAACTCCCAATGCAACTGGATTCTTGACTTCCTCATGGACCGACCTATTCATTTTAGTTTATTATCACGTGTACTGAGGTACAGTGAAAAGCTTTTGTTTATTCCTCAATAACCTCAATGTGTATTCCTCAATGACCTCAATCAATATGGATTGGTAACAACGTCGTCAACTCACTGTTCATCAACATGTCTCAACGTTGTGTGGGCAGAATCTGCTCTACTCTCTCTAAACTAAGCACAGCTCTAATGCCATCTGTAAATTCACCAACAATGCCACTTTAGATAGGTGAATCATGGGTGGTAATGACTCAGCAGATGGGAGAGAGATAGAACATGCGGGTGAGAGGTGCCAACCTTTCGCTCAATATCAACAAAACCAAGGGACTAATCGCTGACTTTAGAAAGTTATTATTTATGAGAGGCCAAGCACGAGTTTTCATTGGTGGGTAGAATTTGCAGCTTCAAATACCTTTAAAGTATGTATAGAATGCCTCAGGATTATCTTTAATCATACGTATAGCCCTCCTGATTGCCTGTTTAATGTCTCTCTTGCTTCCTTTATATTCCTCAAGGGACCTATCCAAATTTAACCTCTTAAATCTTCGGTATGGTTTATTTTATTTTTTGGCTAAATTTGTAACACCATTCCTCATCCACTCTCCCATCCGTTTCTTTCTTCTTCACAGGAACATGCCAATTGTGCCCAGCTGGCCTATAAACAACTCCCACATGGCAGATGTGAGCTTACCCTATAACAACTGCCGCCAATCTACTCTCCCTGTAAATAGCTCATTCTAAGCTTCCCTCCAGTCTAGTTTCAGTCAAAAACCACTGAATCAAGCACTTACACAACTAATCTTTATTTTGACAAAACACAATTACAGTTCAACTACTATATCTAACCACCGTGGGTTCGATTCTCGTATCTTCCTGCAAGCCCTCTAGGCCTCGCTCAAACAGAGAAATTCCAGAAAGTCACGCAGTCCCAAGCGCTCTCCCAGAAGATCGACACAGGACCTCGTGGCAGCGGACTTTTATATGTCCCCGAACTTTGAGGGGTTGAACCACATGGGGGTGGTCTCTTTACAATGCAATTACAGATGTCGGTTAACCCCATATGTGAGAGAAATTTCCCTAACCTAATAATACAATGGCTAATACATTGTATTTCTCAGAGGAAGTGAACCTTGCAACATTTACCCTGATATGCAGGAAAACCAGACGGCTCAATACCTCGTCCAATCAGCAATCAGCCAAGTAAAGCTTTGCAACATTATTTGCAAGGTGTATGTCTGGTTTGCATTCATCCAATCCATTCTATGCATTTTGCACCTAATTGCCAGGGTCTGCAGATGTTCCCATTCTCTTCCTGCAGCTCAGATCTAGGCTCCAGACAAACTGGCACCACTCTGCCGCTTGTCCCAGTTCTACAGAGAGCACTTTTAAATTGACCAAATGGCCCAGCAGCCCTGAAGCTTTTACTCAATTTTAGAGTCCTAGCCTCCCCAATCTGGCCATGACTGACATTCCCAGCTCCTTCCTGACACTGTTGCAATTAGCCTTAATAATAATGATAATTTAGGGATTTCAAGGTTACTATTATTAAAACATCCCACGTTTTTCTTTCAGTTTTCTCCTCTTATAGATCTAAATCTTCAAGTTCATCACAAATGATTTTCTATACTATCTACAACACACTTAAGACTGCTGCTAAATAGTTCTGGCATCAGTCACAAACAATATGAATCACTGGGGGCCATAAGAAAACAACAGCCATCTGAACCACTACCTAATTTCTTACACAGAAAGTGTGAAGAATCTTGTCCGAAAAATATATGGTTAAAACTTATTTGTGAAGATGTTGTATCTTCCATCTTACTGGAATTTTGGTCCATGTTCCCCTGTTTCCACAACATTTTGACAGTTCAAAAACCCCAAATATACATTGGGGTTCATATTTGTTCAAATGATCAGCAGAAGGCTCATCTGATTTTTCTGAAAGAGGACAAATGAAACAAGGAATGCGGTTACCGTTCGAATTATGACAAATAGCTTCTTGCCCTGTTTTAAGGATGCCAAAGAGGGGGTGGGAATCTGCAAGGGCGGTACTGTGGCACAGTGGTAGAGTTGCTGCCTTACAGCACCAGAGGGCCGGGTTCGATCCTCACTACAGGTGCTGTCTGTATAAAGTTTGTACTTTCTCTGTGTGACCGCCTGGGTTTTCTCTGGGTGCTCCAGTTCCCACACTCCAAAATCATGCAGGTTTGCAGGTTAATTGGCTTTGGTATGAAGTAAAATTGTAATTTGTCCCTGGTCTGTAGGATAGGGTTAGTATACGGCATGATTGCTGGTCGGCCGTCTGAAGAGCGTGGTTCCACGCTGTATCCTATGGACGACGTCTAAAGTAAAGATGCTACCTGGAATGGAGCTATCAGCTATCACCTTCAACGTGAGTGTGCAGCATCGGCAAAGCTTGGTTTGGTTTTTTAGTTTAGAGATGCCGTGCGGAAACAAGTCCTTCGGCCCACCGGGTCCCCACCGACCAGCGATCCTCTGACATTAACATCATCCCACACACACTAGGGACAATTTTACATTTATACCAAGCCATTTAACCTACAAATCTGTACATCTTTGGAGTGTGAGAGGAAATCGAAGATCTCAGAGAAACCACATGATCACGGGGAGAACATACAAACTTGTTGAGGAGGAATGACTTTTGTAGGCACAGGAACACACATGCAAACAAAGCATTTTGAGTGACCTCCAGATCTGTTTGCTTGGATTCTCCATGTTAAGATTCATTGGGTGGGACTTTTCTGAGAGTGCAATGTTGATGAGAGTGAAAAAGGAGAGGCAAGGTAGTATTTAGTGATTTTGGTTTGACCATATTCACAGCCCCATTGGAAAAGAAAATGTTAAAATAATAAGACTACAATCAGTCTTTAATGTGTAATATCAAAAAGCATTGGCCAGAAGTGTTAATTCTGTTTCTCCCTGAACACATGGTGCTTGGTCTGTTGAATATTCTCAGCTTTCACTGCTGTAAGTTTTTAATGTACAGGTACTGACTTTTGCTAAAATGTGCATTTGGTTCATGTGAATTAGTAACAGGACAATTCCCTTCAAGGCCAATCCACCATTTGGAAAATATAATGGCTCAATGGTTCTTCCATTATTACGTGTACCAAGGACAGTGATTTGTTTTGCATATAGATCAGTAAGATTATTGCCAAGCCTAATTATAATCCCCAGTTATGTACATGATGCACAGACATGGCCTACTATATGCAATAGTTGCCAGATTTTGGCGTTGTTTCACAGTTCCAGTTGCAGCTGGCCACAAGGCCCTTTACAGCCATCTCCTCCATCCGGCCGACCTGCAAACTATCATCCCTCTCCTTTCCTTCAAACTTTGTGCCCCAAGGGTGTCTCCACCAGCCAACCTTGAAGGCATGGAAGATAAGACAGTTCTTCCTACTGTCACTTGTCCAGCCGATCGCCACCGTCGCCAACTCCATCCACCTCCTCTCCTGTCCCGGTCTTTGGGGGCAGAGTCCAGGGACCCCGAGAGTCCTTTCAGGTGAGGCAGAGGTTCACTTGCACCTTCTCCAACGTCATCTACTGTATCCGCTGTTCCAGGTGTGGACTTCTATATATTGGCAAGACCAAGTGCAGACTCGTTAATCGTTTCACTGAACACCTTTGTTCAGTCTGCCTCGGCCTACATGATCTACCGGTTGGCAAACACTTTAACTCCCCTTCCCATTGCCCTATTGACCTTTCCGTCCTGGCCATCCTCCATTGTCAGAGTGAGGCCAAACAAAAATTGGAGGAACAGCACCTCATATTTTGTTTGGCGAGCTTACAACTCAGCGGTATGAATATTGATTTCTCTAACTTCAGGTAACCCTTGCATCCCCTCTTCCTCCGTCCCTCCAACACCCTAGTCATCGTACTAGTTTTACAGTCTTCGTGTTGAGCTCCACTGTCTGTATAACTCGTTATTACCAATCCCACAGCCAACAATGGACCATTGTGGGCTCCACATTTCCTTGATTATCATTGCTTTTTGCATGTTTCCATTCATTGTCCTCTGTACCATCTATATCTCATTTCCCTTTCCCCTGACACTGAAGAAGAGTCTAGACCTGAAATGTTACCTATTCCTTTTCGCCAGAGATGCTGTCTGACCCGCTTAGTTACTCCAGCTTTTTGTGTCTGTCTGTCTGTCTGGCTGGCAGATTTAAACCAGCATCTGCAGTCCCTCTCCACACAAAATAGTTTATGATATTCTGTTATCTTTCTTCATTTATCATTGCTAAACCGGCTATTAAATTTTGCAAATCTTGCACTGGATGCATGTACGTAATAAAATCCTAAAATTCTGCATTTGTTCATCATTTAGATAATATGATTCTTCATTTTTCTTGCCAAAGAAGACAATTTCATTACTTTGTCAAGTTATGGGGATTCAGTTGGACCCCCACACATTGGTCTTGTCAACCTCTTCACTGCTGAAGGATGGTGCACATAGATGATGTTTCTCCTATCTCTTGACCACTCTGCTGCTTCTGAAGAAGGGTCTCGATCCGTAACATCACCTCCAAGATCCAAGATCCAAGAGAGTTTATTGTCATGTGTCCCTGATGGGACAATGAAATTCTTGCTTTGCTTCAGCACAACAGAACATAGTAGGCATTGACTACAAAACAGATCAGTGTGTCCATATACCATTATATATATATATACACACATGAATAAATAAACTGATCAAGTGTAAATAACAGATAATGAGCTATTAATGTTTAGAGTTTTGTCCGAGCCAAGTTTAATACCCTGATGGCTGTGGGGAAGTAGCTATTCCTGAACCTGGTCGTTGCAGTCTTCAGGCACCTGTACCTTCTACCTGAAGGTAACAGGGAGATGAATGCGTGGCCAGGATGGAGTGGGTCCTTGATGATACTGCCAGCATTTTTGAGGCAGCGACTGCGATAAATCCCCTCGATGGAAAGGAGGTCAGAGCCGATGATGGACTGGGCAGGGTTTACTACTTTTTGTAGTCTTTTCCTCTCCAGGGCGCTCAAGTTGCCGAACCAAGCCACGATGCAACCGGTCAGCATGCTCTCTACTGTGGCATATTCGTTCAAGTCCGTTGCTGAGTCCTTGAACATTGCCCAGTCTACAGACTCCAAACAGTCCTGTAGTTGTTCCTCTGCTCCCCCTGACCAGCTCTGTATTGTCCTCACCTCTGGGGGTGCGCTCTTTAATTGCTGCCAGTAGGCAGGAAGAAGCAGCACTGCGGTATGGTCGGATTTCCCAAAGTGAGGGCGAGGGATAGAGCGATAGGCTTTCTTGATGGTGGTGTAGCAGTGGTCGAGGGTATTTGGTCCTGTTCCTTTTGTCCAGAGATGCTGTCTGACCCGCTGAGTTACTTCAGATTTTTGTGTATATCTGCTGTTTCTGGTGTTGGCTCCTTTCTTCCTATCTATACTTGTGCTTGTTCTACACCGCTCTAAATTCCTCCGTTAGGCAAGTACACATTGGTTTCCATGACCAATCTCCAGCATTCTGCTCGCATATTTATATACTCTTGTACTTATAATAATTGCTGCTTGTTCTACTGATTTAAACATTAAAATGCCTATTAGAGCTGGGAATGTCATTTAATCTACTTTAACTGCTAACTGTTGTTACAATTCTGGCTTTCTTCACACACCATTTCCAATTAATGCTTACAGCGGTAAAGCATTTGAAGCACCCCTCCCTGCTCCGCTGTGTGCTGATATTCTATCACAACTCTCCCTAAACAAACTCTGCTTTCTCATGGGCATCATTAGCAAAGAGTTACTTGAAGATAAGTAGTCCTCCAAAATAGCTGCTAATGGACTATTGACATTGACAACTAGACAAAAAAACACATTCTTACAGGATGCATTGATGGTGTTAAACTGAGTTTTATTCCCAATGCAATCTTCAGGTAACATTTTTAAAACAAATGTTTTCTGCTATTATATATATATTTAGTATATTCACCAGTTCTATTATATAAAGGAATTCAACCAATTTGGTAAACGAGTAATCATTGTTTTTTTGTTTCGGAAGGAACTCCAGATGTTGGTTCATCCTGAAGATAGACACACAATATACCGCGGGGGAAACGTCCATTGGGTGGTGCCGTACAAAGGCAGCCTCGCCAACAGTCTGTCTCGTCCTTTTCTTCTTTTGTTGTTTTAAGTCTGTTGTTAAATGTATATTTTAGTGTATCTTTAATTTTGTATTATGTAGGGGGTGGGGGGGGGGGGAGGAACTTTTTTAATCTCTTGTGATTCTGAATAATTGAAATTTTCTTCAAAATTACATTGTAATAATACAATTAATTCCAGTAGGTCACACTATTAAACCCAAATTGACAAAATGAAAAAATATCTGTCAAAGTTAAGAGGCTGATAACTGTTAAAAACAGGAGATTATGTGGTGTAATTAATCCCTTTGCAGTCCTAACACAAAACTCAACCCATTCTTTATCAAGATATCAACATTGAACTCTAACAAACTGCACTGTTGAATGCATTTGTGCATCAGTTCGAGTGGCTAACACTAAATCGAGCTAGATTTGTTCGCTAAGTTCCCACAGAAACCTCTGAACATATTATTGCATTATAGTTGCAACAAATGATGAAAGACATTCTAGAGTGTCTTGCTCAGTGCCACCACACCTCAAATTTTATTTTCCTTAAATAGAATCCCAAACTTCCTGGAATTTGATGGTATCACCTGAAATTTCCAAAAATGATTCCTGCGTGCTATTTGTTTGTTGATTATTTTCGCAGGCACACGTTAACAACACAAAGAAGAACAAGGCAAAACAGATCTATGTAACTACACCGTATCTGCCTGCTTCTGTTACTCACTCGCTTGTACAGTGTAATGCAAGGCAGCTTTCGTTGCCTCCAACAGCTTTCGTTGTTTTCGTTTTTTCAACCTGCTCTCATGTGTCTCAGTCTCTGCTCTCTCTCTCTCCCACTCTCCCTCCCTCCCTCTCTCCCTCTCTTCATCACTACCTCTCTCTCCCTCCCTCTCTCTCTCTCCCTCCTGCCCTCCTTCTCTCTCCCTCTCCCTCCCTTCCTCTCCTTCCCTCCCTCTCTCCCTCCCTCTCTCCATCCCTCTCTCCATCCCTCTCTCCTTTCCCCTCTCTCCCTCCCTCCCTCTCTCCCTCCCTCTCTCCCTCCCTTTCTCGCTCCCACTCTCTCTCCCTCTCCCTCCCTCCTCCCTCTCTCCCTCCATCCCCCTCTCTCCCTCTCAGCCCCTTGAGCCCACCCACCATTCTGTAAAATCAAGGCCAATCCCAATGTAACTGCAATCCCACCGCCCACTGGTAACTTTTCACAATGCCTGAAAAATTAATCAAAGGCTCAACTTCCACCGAGAAAGAGAATTCCAAAGACGAGAATTTGTTATACGAGAATTGTTATCTTGTTATACGTGAATTTTCCCAAACAGTCTGTGACCCATAGCGCTGTGGCCATAGAGCTATGTTTAAAGCCCATAGCACTCCAGCCGGTAGCGCTATATTTAGAACCCATAGCGCTACAGCCGACAGCTCTTTGCTTAAATTCCCACATGTTAAACTGACAGCGCTCTGTTTAACTATTTGAGCGCCAAACCGGCAGTGCTGTGTGTATTACCTTTACACCCCTTCGCGGGCCGGCTGCGGAAATTTCCCAAAATTATTCAATTTCCATAAAATTACCCGAAGGCAACCAGAATTTCCCGAATTTCGGGT
Organism: Amblyraja radiata; assembly: GCF_010909765.2. Lineage (NCBI taxonomy): Eukaryota > Metazoa > Chordata > Chondrichthyes > Rajiformes > Rajidae > Amblyraja > Amblyraja radiata. Next base: position 112,397,324 of record NC_045956.1, read on the forward strand.
AATTTCCTTCAAAGTGGAAACACTGGTCTTGCTATTAGAGATGCCACAACTTTGGAGACTCCATGCAGAGGATCAGAGCTGTGTAGTCTACCTCTGTTCTTGTGCAAAGCAGTGATAGTGCAGAGGCCCTGCCCATTCAGTGTGGCAATGGCTGCAAAGGAAAGGTGCCTGTTGTGTTCTCACAAGGGGAGGGCAAAGGGGAGAGCACACCAACTCCTCTATTTTCCTAGAACACCAGCATAGAAGTGTGAAAATGCCCACCTCCAGATTCAGGGACAGTTTCTTCCCAGCTGTTACCAGGCAACTGGATCATCCTACCACAACAAGAGAGCAGTCCTGAACTACTATCTAACTCATTGGAGACCCTCAGACTATCCTTGACTTGACTTTGCTAGCTTTACACTGCACTAAACGTTATTCCCTTATCATACACTGTAAATAGCTCGATTGTCAAGGTTAGCACGCAACAAAAGCATTTTACTATACCTCGGTACACGTGACAATAAATCAATCTGAACTGAGTTTGCTGTACTATCAACCTTTGAATCAATGGTCTTGTTCAGAGCAGATAGCTCCCTAACTTGTCATGGCACAAGTTGGAGTGGGAATCTCAAGGACCCAGAGCATAACACCAGCAACAATCCCAACTTCCAAACTGCATCCGTTGGGAAACATCTTGTTCGAGAAACAGTACAGATAACTGAGCTGACAAGGCTATTATTTGCCCATTGTTACAAGCATGATCTGTACTACCACTTGTCAAATTAAAGCTGGAACATTTATATGTAAAAACTGAAAATAAATGAATTTGCATTGTTAAACTTGTAGGTATTCATAATGTTGCTGCTGTAACAGGAACACGCATGCAATTGTACTGTTTGAGAACATTGGTGCAGTTATTTTGGGAATGGGTTGGGAGAAAGAGTGCTCTGAGGAAAGCAAAGATGGTTTAGGAGAATCTCTTCTCGATATTTTTTTTTAAATACACTTAGAAGATTGCAGTGGTGCTGGTTCTTGCTCCAGAACTTCCTCTGCAGCATCAGGATCCTCGCCATTATCATGCCCCACCACTTCCTCCAAGGCAACCTCCCCCACCCCCTTTATATTACTCATGACCCAAGTATTACTCTTGATGCAGTGGATCCATGGTGCCAGCTTGTCATTCAGAACTTTGCCATAGAGGATCTTCATTATACCATTGATCGTTGACCTTGCCTTTCACTTAGAAAGGATTACAAGACATTTAGTGAGAAGATGGACCTTAAGCTCCAATGGTTGACCTGTTACTCAATGGTCCAGGTGGAAGTGTATGGTTCTAAGGACTGAAAACATTTGTCAGAACACAGGCACAAGGATGTGCTTATAGTTCATGAGGAGAAAAATCAACAGCTGTAAATAAGTTGGAAATATTAAGGAATTTAAATCAGAAGCAAAACCACACAGACAAATCTGTGACTTAAAGGCTGGGACATCCAGAGCTAGAAATTACTGTGTTCTAAAAAAAGATTTGCATGATGCAGAACATTGTGCCAATTGAAGAAACAAACAGACACGAAAGACCTAAAAGAAGACACAATGTGCTGGAGTAATTCAGTGGGCCAGGATGCATCTCTGGAGAACATGGACAAGTGACGTTTTTGGTAGGGACCCTTCTTCAGAATTCTTCAGAATTTACTGGAGGATGCTACCTGACTGGCTAAGTTATTCTAGCACTTTGAGTCTTCCACTGAGTAAATTAAATCCTGTCCAGTTAAGAAGTGTATTTGTTCCCTGGTTGGAGGAGGTCCATCTGCCTGTGGTGCTGCGCTCCTACATGAATCCAGCATTATGAGAAATTGCAATGCCCTTTCTCCTTGGTTATTAGCTGTCCTGGGAAAGATAATCGCCCATTGTAATTGAAGAACAGTTCAGGATAAATTTGCAGGAACACAAGATGAAATTAAACCAGTAAAGTAACTTAATGCCAAATGAATACAACATTTGCTTTTGTTAGTCAAACTCAGTGATCTCAATGCATAGTCAATTTTGTCACTTTGCAAGTAGTTCATCTGGGGTTTGTTGAATCGCTGAAATAAATTGCTGATGTTACTGAAACATTATTAAAATGTGGGGACTATGTATAAACACTGCTGTACTTTCTCTATGGTGAAACCAAAATGCGTAGAAATGGCCTTTATTAAACTTTGACAATTTGCACTTTAACCACGTGTGATTTCTTCTATTACAAATTTCAAATTGTGAAGTACAGAGGCAAATAAATAAATGATGGGTCTTTGTCCCAAACATTAAGGAGGGCACTGTACTTTAGGCCCTTGCCTGGCAACATCCTTGTCAATCTTCTCTTCATTCTTTGCAGTTTAATGGGAACTTTCCCAGACCATGGTGATCAAAACTAAACACCACAGAAGGATTTGAGAGCAGCGGAATCTTGATCAGTTGGGCAGGTGGGCTGTGGAATTCGTAACAGAGATTAATGCAGATGTGTGAGATGTTGCATTTTGGGAAGTCAAACCAGGGTAGAACCTTCGTGAATGGCGGAGATCTGGGGAGTGTTGCAGAGCAGACAGATCTAGGAGTTCAGGTACAATGTTCCTTGAAAGTGGTGCTACAGGTAGATAGGTGAACAAGAAGGCTTTTGGCACTTTGGCCTTCATCAGTGAAGGTATGGAATAAAGAAGTTGGGTTGTTATGTTACAATCGTACAAGACATTAGTGAGGCTACCTTTGGAGTATTGTGTTCAGTTTTGGTCATCGTGTTAGAGGAAAGATGTAAATTAGGAAAAAAGTATAGAGAAGATTTAGGAGGATTTTGCCAGGACTCAAGGACCTGAGCAATAGGGAGAGGTTGAGTGGGCAAGGACTTTATTCCTTGGAGCGCAGAAGAATGAGGGTTGTTCTTATCGAGGTGTAGTTTAGTTTAGAAAAGATAAATGCAAAGAGTTTTTACCAAATCTCCTCAATCTTCTAATGAAATAAAGGCGTTTATGGGCTTTATGTTTGTATTAATGTTCTGAGTCCAAATCTGATCTTCAGAGATATGCAGGCTCAGAAACTTGAAATTGTTGACTCTATCCACCACTGACCAGTTGATGAAGACAGGATAGCGGATCCTCGTCCTTCATCTTCCAAAGTTATTAATCATTTCCTTGGTTTTGCTGACATTGAGAGAAAGGTTGTTGTTCTGGCACCATTCAGTCAGGCAATCGATCTCCCTCCTTTACTCTGACTCATCATTATCCGTAATTCGAATTTAATGAGAGAACCATATCTGGCCACACAGCCATGGGTATAGAGTGTAGAGAGGATATGGATGATAAACTGGCATGGACCCAACGTTGATCCCTGAGGTACACCAATAGTCACAAGTCTCCAGTCTCATAAACAACCTTCCACCACCAGCCTCTGCTTCCTACTATGAAGCCAATTTGATATCCAGTTAGCCAGCACTCCCTTGGTCCCGTGCAATCTCACCTTCCCGAACAGCCTCCCATGCACAAACTTATCAAAGGCCTTGCTGAAATAAGATCTTAGGAATACTGCTTGTGAAAACCACTTTGTAACATTTCTCATTAAGACCTACTGGGAAAGCTTAAAATTAACATTATGTGCTTGCTCCGACATCAGTTCAAAAATAATCCTGACTCAAGCACAAGCTTTATTAACATGTATGAAGCACACTTATATTTGTTTTACATGGCCACCATGTTTGCCTATGAGTCTCTAAACTATCGTAGCAACAGTCACACTTCTGATGTTGAATCAGACTTTGAGGCATGTGCAAGGTGCTAAAACCAGTCATTTTAGCCCTGAATGACCAAACCCTTAAGTCATAGAGTTTTCAAAGTGTGTTACTTAGTCTGATTAACGAAACATCACCCATCCCTTCTCTCCAGAGATGCTGCCTGTCCCGCTGAGTTACTCCCGCATTTTGAGTCTTTCCACATTATTTCCAAGATACTTTACAGTTTTTGACTCTTTAATGATTACTTACTTATTTTAATACCTAGTTTGTAACATTGTTTTTAAATTGTGTCCTGTGTTTTTATGTTTGTATATTATGCACCAATGGAGTGGCAACAACAATTTAGTTGTATGCATACGTTTCCAAGGATAGATTGTCTAAAGTGGGCCCCATGGGGAAAGCTACTGTTGCAGGAGTGAATTCCTCCAATAATGTGTATGAAATCATGAGAGGAATAGATTAGGTAGACACACAGAATCTGTTGTCCAGAGTAGGGGAATCGAGAACCAGAGGACATTTTCACACAAAGGGTGATGGGTGTATGGAACAAGCTGCCATAGGAGGTAGTTGTAGCTGGGACTATCCCAACATTTAAGAAACAGTTAGACAGGTACATGTATAGGACAGGTTTGGAGGGATATGGACCAAACACAGGCAGGTGGGACTAGTGTAGCGAAATGTTGGCCGGTGTGGGCAAGTTGGGCAGAAAGGCCTGTTTCCACACTGTATCATTTTATGACTGTAACATGGAATTCAATTAATGGATGTCATACTTTATTGTGCCTTTGTCAATCTTGTATCACAAAAAGGTTGCTTAAACAATGGAAGCTGCAGAAAATATATAATTAAAATAAATACTGGAGTAAGTTATTCTGAAAGAAAATGCCTGTGTGATGAAGAGCAGCAGCGAATAATTCAAGCAAAGCTGTAAATTAAATATAAGCATGAAAGGGAGGGAAAAGGATGAAATTTTGCACCTGATAAGGGCTAATTTTATTTGCAAGCAAAACAGAAAGTGTTGGAGCAACTCATCGGGCCAGGCATCATCTGTGGAGAGAATGGACCCTTCTTCACCTTCTGTGAAACATCACCTATCAATTCCTTTCACCGATGCTGCCTGACCCGCCCGCCTTACTCCATCACTTTGTGTTTTGCTTAAAATTCCAATATCTGCGGTTCCTTGTGCCTGTAAATTTTATTGAAAAGTTGAAGTACAATTGGAATGGATTTTTGGTTATGTCAATTCAGAGCAAACCCTTGGAATTATTTCAGAACTAGTAGGATTACTGGCTGTCATTATGAGTAGGAAAGTAAAAAATCAGGCTGCAGCTTTCCTCATCCATTCTTATCCTGGGATATACAACTGTAGAATTGTTAAACGTATGGGTGAAAACACTAAACACTATGCTCAAACGCGTTGAATCCACAGGCAATTAAATATACTCACAAATAGATTGATATCAGACTATGTTCAGGTTAATTTATTTGGATCTTACAATCATCATCATGTATTCATCATATACCCTTCATTTTATCAGGTTGCATTTCTGAAACTCACTTTCAATATCAAGACTAAACAATTATCGATGTCTTACATGGATTATCTTTTGATATATCATGGATAAAGGCAAGATACCAATATAGTTTTAAAAACCTTGTGAATTAAGGTGGAAAACAAAAATAAAATTTCTGTGACCGCACCGGATTTGGAAGAATGAAGAATGTTGCAGTGACAGGTTCAGATATTGAATGGGGAAACATGTTTTTTTCTGCTCTTAAAATGTTTTTACCTTCGCTTTCAAGCAGAGGAACTATTATTTGAGATTATTCGTGCAATAAAACTTGCAGTTTTCTTTTAATAAAAACATTTAATGTTAATTTTGTTACATTTATGTTTCTTTATTGCATACAAGAATGCTAGGCTCTCAGAACAATCACATACCCTCACTATTTATTGTAACCTATTCTCTCTCATATTAACACCCCAATCCTCCACCAGACAGTAGGTCAATTTATAGCAGCCAATTAACCAAGTACCAACATGTCCTTGGAATGTGAGGGAGACTGGAGGACTGGAGGACAAAAAGAAAACCCATACTACTGCAAGGAGAATGTGCAAACTCCACAGAGATGACCAGCGGTTAGAATCAAACCTGGATTGCTGGAACTGTGTGGCAGCAGCAATACCTGCAAAGCCATTTAGACAGATACATGGATAGCATAGGTTTAGAGGGATATTGGCCAAATGCAGGCAGCTGGGACTAGAATAGATGGGGCATGTCGGTCAGCATGGGCAAGTTGGGTGAAGGGCCTGTTTCCACGCTGTAGGACTCTATTACTCTATCATAGAAAGAAGAGTTTGAAGAAATCTGAATTCTCCAGGCTGAAGAAGGGTCCTGACCTGAAGCATCTTACATTAGCATCGGTATCTCACATTTATCCATGTTCTCCAGAGATGTTGTCTGACCCGTTGAGTTACTCCAATACTTTGTGTCTATATTTTTATTCCAAATGGATTGATGCTTGGTGAGTTACATTGATATGGAAGTGACTGATGTAGAAATGCAGGCTTACAATGCTGAATCACTCTGGGAAGGCTTCAGTGAATATCCAGCTTGACACCGAATGATTTGGAAATGGAAGCTACTATATTTCACTCCTGAAATGATCAATTTTTCATCATGCAAAGTTTGTTTTAAATTTGAATGACCACATTTCTGACCCACTGATCCTAGCGTTCAAATCTTTGATCTGCATTCCTGTTGCATAAAGCTCGTTTGGTTCACTAATGTTTAATTTTACCTTCATCACTTAGAAGATACATATTAATTGATCTGTGCAATCTCAAGGCATTTGCGAAAGAGCCTTTGAGCCTTTAGTGATTAAATACCATTTTGGATTAATGCAGAATGATATTGTACATGGAAAATTCTTCATTGGCAATGATTTTAGTTTAAATATAAATTTATTTTCACTTCCAACATCTTAATTGACACATCTGTCCAATAATTTCACTGCTTGAGAATGGGAACACCTCTTCTTTTTTTATATGTTATTACTAGGCTACTATTTTCTAGTGAAATTCTTGTTATAACTTTCTGTTATTTGATTTGTTCCTTTTAATGTTGATGCTATAATTTATTTGGTATCAGGTCTATTTATTCAGTTCTCAAAGTCATTGTCAGATGAAATTATGTGTAAATATCAGAGGTTAGCTGTAACAAAGGAGGGCAGAATACTAACAAGCAGACCATCTGGTAATCAACATATGGTGGATGCTGAATATCTAAATTAACAAAAGGAAATATTAAAAATATTCAGCAGGGCAAACTGCATCTGTGGCAATAGAAAAATTAATTAACATTTCAGGCCTAATATCTTTCATGACATGTTACTTCACCCTTGGAGAGTTTCATATCTCTTTTTGCCATTATCCAGGCTGGATAATCCAGCATAAATTGATTTGCGGTTAAACTATCATGATGTGTAGGAAGGAATTGCAGATGTTGGTTTATGCTGAAGATAGGCACAAAATGCTGAAGTTACTCAGCAGGTCAGGCATCATCTCTGGAGAAAAGGGACGTGATGTTTTGGGTTGATTGATGATGTCTATTTTGCCAAGGTTTGGTGATATGATCAGAAGAAAACTACAGTCTGGAAATGTTCTGACTTGGCTGGTATCTAGCTGTCAGTTTTTAGTTATGGTGAGGTGGTAAAAGTTTTGCTGGCATTCGGGCAACTTGTCTACCTGTAAACATTTGCAGTTTTAGTGGTCAACTCTGTAGATCCAGGATCGGTTTACTGAATCCATTCGGAAATGATCCATCCACAAACATGGTTAAGATTATTCTCAAGTAGATGGATTGCCACCAGCAAATGATCTTGTCAAAGAAATCATTGAGCAAAAAACATGCTTTGCATGATGTGTTAAGCACGATAGAAATGGAGTTCTGAGCTTTGCGTCATTCATACCAATTAAGTGATCGGTCAGATTTTTCTTTAGTGATCATTTATCATTAAATTAATTTACTGTAATTGCCCATGTCGCTTTGGCGGCTAGTTGCAAACAAGAGTTAACCCTTTTTTTAAGTAAGAACAATTATATTCCCCATAGAAAGTTTAATCCAGACCACCAGTAAAACAAACAAGCAGTCAAACTTTAAAGCTGCTTGCAGAATCCTTTGTGTACAAAAGGCTTGAATAGAGTAGATGTAGAGAGGATGTTTCCGCTTGTGAGAGAGTTTAGGACTAGAGGTCATAGCCTCAGAATTAAAGGACGTTATTTTAGGAAGGAGATGAGGAGAAACTTCTGTAGTTAGAGGCAGGTGAATCAATGGAATTCCTTGCCACAGAAGGCTGTGGAGGCCATCAGTGGATATTTTTAAGGCGGAGATAGACAGATTCTTGATTAGTACAAGTGTCAGAGGTTATAGGGAGAAACATAGAAACATAGAAACATAGAAATTAGGTGCAGGAGTAGGCCATTCGGCCCTTCGAGTCTGCACCGCCATTCAATATGATCATGGCTGATCATCCAACTCAGTATCCCGTACCTGCCTTCTCTCCATACCCTCTGATCCCCTTAGCCACAAGGGCCACATCTAACTCCCTCTTAAATATAGCCAATGAACTGGCCTCGACTACCCTCTGTGGCAGGGAGTTCCAGAGATTCACCACTCTCTGTGTGAAAAAAGTTCTTCTCATCTCGGTTTTAAAGGATTTCCCCCTTATCCTTAAGCTGTGACCCCTTGTCCTGGACTTCCCCAACATCGGGAGCAATCTTCTTGCATCTAGCCTGTCCAACCCCTTAAGAATTTTGTAAGTTTCTATAAGATCCCCTCTCAAGCTCCTAAATTCTAGAGAGTATAAACCAAGTCTATCCAGTCTTTCTTCATAAGACAGTCCTGACATCCCAGGAATCAGTCTGGTGAACCTTCTCTGCACTCCCTCTATGGCAATAATGTCCTTCCTCAGATTTGGAGACCAAAACTGTACGCAATGCTCCAGGTGTGGTCTCACCAAGACCCTGTACAACTGCAGTAGAACCTCCCTGCTCCTATACTCAAATTCTTTTGCTATGAAAGCTAACATACCATTCGCTTTCTTCACTGCCTGCTGCACCTGCATGCCCACTTTCAATGACTGGTGTACCATGACACCCAGGTCTCGCTGCATCTCCCCTTTTCCTAGTCGGCCACCATTTAGATAATAGTCTGCTTTCCTGTTTTTGCCACCAAAATGGAGAACCTCACATTTATCCACATTATACTTCATTTGCCAAACATTTGCCCACTCACCCAGCCTATCCAAGTCACCTTGCAGTCTCCTAGCATCCTCCTCACAGCTAACACTGCCCCCCAGCTTAGTGTCATCCGCAAACTTGGAGATATTGCCTTCAATTCCCTCATCCAGATCATTAATATATATTGTAAATAGCTGGGGTCCCAGCACTGAGCCTTGCGGTACCCCACTAGTCACTGCCTGCCATTGTGAAAAGGACCCGTTTACTCCTACTCTTTGCTTCCTGTTTGCCAGCCAGTTCTCTATCCACATCAATACTGAACCCCCAATGCCGTGTGCTTTAAGTTTGTAAACTAATCTCTTATGTGGGACCTTGTCGAAAGCCTTCTGGAAGTCCAGATACACCACATCCACTGGTTCTCCCCTATCCACGCTACTAGTTACATCCTCGAAAAATTCTATAAGATTCGTCAGACATGATTTACCTTTTGTAAATCCATGCTGACTTTGTCCAATGATTTCACCACTTTCCAAATGTGCTGCTATCCCATCTTTAATAACTGACTCTAGCAGTTTCCCCACTACCGATGTTAGACTAACTGGTCTGTAATTCCCCGTTTTCTCTCTCCCTCCCTTCTTAAAAAGTGGGGTTACGTTTGCTACCCGCCAATCCTCAGGAACTACTCCAGAATCTAAAGAGTTTTGAAAGATTATTACTAATGCATCCACTATTTCTGGAGCTACTTCCTTAAGTACTCTGGGATGCAGCCTATCTGGCCCTGGGGATTTATCGGCCTTTAATCCATTTAATTTACCCAACACCACTTCCCGGCTAACCTGGATTTCACTCAATTCCTCCAACTCCTTTGACCCGCGGTCCCCTGCTATTTCCGGCAGATTATTTATGTCTTCCTTAGTGAAGATGGAACCAAAGTAGTTATTCAATTGGTCCGCCATATCCTTGTTCCCCATGATCAACTCACCCGTTTCTGACTGCAAGGGACCCACATTTGTTTTAACTAATCTCTTTCTTTTCACATATCTATAAAAACTTTTGCAGTCAGTTTTTATGTTCCCTGCCAGTTTTCTTTCATAATCTATTTTTCCTTTCCTAATTAAGCCCTTTGTCCTCCTCTGCTGGTCTCTGAATTTCTCCCAGTCCTCCGGTATGCTGCTTTTTCTGGCTAATTTGTACGCATCATCCTTCGCTTTGATACTATCCCTGATTTCCCTTGTTATCCACGGATGCACTACCTTCCCTGATTTATTCTTTTGCCAAACTGGGATGAACAATTTTTGTAGTTCATCCATGCAGTCTTTAAATGTCTTCCATTGCATATCCACCGTCAACCCTTTTAGAATTAATTGCCAGTCAATCTTGGCCAATTCACGTCTCATACCCTCAAAGTTACCTTTCTTTAAGTTCAGAACCATTGTTTCTGAATTAACAATGTCACTCTCCATCCTAATGAAGAACTCAACCATATTATGGTCACTCTTGCCCAAGGGGGCACGTACAACAAGACTGCTAACTAACCCTTCCTCATTACTCAATACCCAGTCTAAAATAGCCTGCTCTCTCGTTGGTTCCTCTACATGTTGATTTAGATAACTATCCCGCATACATTCCAAAAAATCCTCTTCCTCAGCACCCCTGCCAATTTGATTCACCCAATCTATATGTAGATTGAAGTCACCCATTATAACGGTTTTGCCTTTGTCGCACGCATTTCTAATTTCCTGTTTGATACCATCTCCAACTTCACTACTACTGTTAGGTGGCCTGTACACAACACCCACCAGCGTTTTCTGCCCCTTAGTGTTTCGCAGCTCTACCCATACCGATTCCACATCCTGCAAACTAATGTCCTTCCTTTCCATTGCGTTAATCTCCTCTCTAATCAGCAACGCTACCCCACCTCCTTTTCCTTTCTCTCTATCCCTCCTGAATATTGAATATCCCTGGATGTTCAGCTCCCAGCCTTGGTCACCCTGGAGCCATGTCTCCGTGATCCCAACTATATCATAGTCATTAATAGCTATCTGCACATTCAACTCATCCACCTTATTACGAATGCTCCTTGCATTGAGACACAAAGCCTTCAGGCTTGTTTTTACAACACTCTTACCCCTTATACAATTTTGTTGAAAAGTGGCCCTTTTTGATTTTTGCCCTGGATTTTCCGGCCTGCCACTTTTACTTTTCGCCTTGCTACCTATTGCTTCTACCCTCATTTTACACCCCTCTGTCTCTACGCTCACACATTTAAGAAACCCTTTCCCTTTAACTCCATCCTCCACTAGCCCATTCGACACCCCACCCCCCTTATTCAGTTTAAAACCACCCGTGTAGCAGTGGCAAACCTGCCTGCCAGAATGCTGGTCCCACACCTGTTAAGATGCAATCCGTCCTTTTTGTACAGTTCCCCCTTACCCCAAAACAGATCCCAGTGATCTAAGAATCTAAATCCCTGCCCCGTGCACCAGTTCCTCAGCCACACGTTCAGGTCCCGTATCTCCCTGTTCCTGTTCTCGCCAGCACGAGGAACTGGAAGCAAACCGGAGATAACAACCCTGGAGGTCCTGCTTTTCAGCATTTTTCCGAGCTCTCTAAAGTCACGCTGCAGAATATTCATCCCCTTCTTTCCGACATCGTTTGTGCCGACATGCACTACCACTTCCGGATGTTCACCTTCGCCCTTGAGGATTTTCTGCACTCTGTCCGTGACATCCTGGATCCTGGCACCAGGAAGGCAGCACACCATCCTCGCATCCCGTCTGTTGCCGCAGAAACCCCTGTCCGTACCTCTCACAATGGAGTCTCCCACTACAATGGCGTTGCCTGCCTTAGGCCTTTTTGGTTCTGGCTCAACTGCCCTATTCGCATCGCAAGCCAGTCCGCCGCTCAGTGTAAACACGTCTTCTGTCCCGACAGCTTCTAAGTGGGTGAACCTGTTCACAAGAGGTACAACCGCCGGGGACGTTGGCATTCCATGCTTCCCTCCCTTTCTCACTGTCTCCCACCTTCTCTCTTCCAGTACCTTAGGTGTAACAATCGTACTGTAGGACTTGTCAAGGAACGACTTCGTTTCTCGGACGAACCGGAGGTCATCCACTTGCTTCTCCAGTTTCCCAACACGGCCCTTCAGGAGCTCTACCTGGATGCACCTCTCGCATTTGTAGCAGCCAGAGGCACCAGCGGTGTCCTTGACCTCCCACATACTGCAAGCAAGGCAGGAAAATGGGAGTAGGAGGAAGAGATAGATCAGCTATGATTAAATGGCGAGGTAGACTTGATGGGTCGAATGGCCTAATTCTACACCTATCACTTATCACCAAATGACCTTATGACCTTATCCACTGTGTTGGCTGATAAAACAATAGTGACCATTGGCAAGAATGCATTTGATAAGCAAAGATAAACCTTTGGCAAGAATGCATTTTGGGGATATCGTGTAATCAGGGAAATTGCAGATTTACACGTCCTTTATTTCCAGCCATGTAGACCCAAATAGGTTAATATAATTTAATGTATAAACATTTCCTGTAAATTTTGAGACATTGATCACAGCAATAAATAATCCACTAATGTGTTGGCCCACAATTTTTGTTTTCACAGATTCTAACTACACCTACTGCAAGACTGGACTGGGCTTTGTATGTTAAGATTTTACATTTTTCTAAATGAAATTATCGAACAGGTTGCAGCAATTATCTGATTCCTTAATCAATCAGATCAAATTAGGAGGGAAATGAGAGAGAAAGTGTTAATTAAAGCAGATCATTTTGATATTTTGTTTACTTGGAAGAAAATAAAGTAGAGAGAAATTTGATATTAAAAGGGTTAGGAAAAAGAAAGTGAATGGAATAAAAGATCTAAATTGAATATTAAGACTTCTAACAAACATTAAACCATGAAGAAATGTTCTGTAACAAGGGGGCTGATTGACAGTAATAAAGACATTAAGCATTTAAAATGGCAAAATAAATTGAATTGACAAAACTGAAGTTCCGGTGTTGAATTGGTGCTTTGGATACCAAGAGAGTGGGCCGGATTGGTTCAATAGTCCCACACCCAGAATTAACACCTTTGGTCCAACCACATCTGGACTTATCTGTGTAAGGTTCGGAGAACCCATTTAGGTGGCCTGGAGTCTCATTGCATGGTCCAGAGTGGAACTGGGCCATGAGTGGTAATCCGAGGAGGACTTACTCCTAAAATTCCCTGTCAACCTTTGGAAGCCGGAAAAGCCGGGGAATAGATTTGCCAATGGTGAAAGCTGTAATTGATTGTAATAGTTTTTTTTAATTCTCTCTCTTGGGTGGCACGGTGGCACAGTGGTAGAGTAGCTGCCTTACAGCGCTTGCAGTGCCAGAGACCCGGGTTCGATCCCAACCACGGGTGCTGTCTGTACAGAGTTTGTATTTTTTCCAAGTGGGTGTTCTCCAAGATCTTCGGTTTCCTCCCACACTCCAAAAGACATACAGGTATGTAGGTTAATCGGCTTGGTGTAATTGTAAATTGTCCCCAGTGTGTGTAGGATAGTGTTAGTGTGCAAGTATGCAAACTTAAAGCACACATTATTGGGGGTTCAGTATTGATGTGGATAGAGAACTGGCTGGCAGACAGGAAGCAAAGAGTAGGAGTAAACGGGTCCTTTTCAGAATGGCAGGCAGTGACTAGTGGGGTACCGCAAGGTTCAGTGCTGGGACCCCAGCTATTTACAATATATATTAATGATCTGGATGAGGGAATTGAATGCAACATCTCCAAGTTTGCGGATGACACGAAGCTGGGGGGGCAGTGTTAGCTGTGAGGAGGATGCTAGGAGGCGGCAAGTTGACTTGGATAGGTTGGGTGAGTGGGCAAATGCATGGCAGATGCAATATAATGTGGATAAATGTGAGGTTATGCACTTTGGTGGCAAAAACAGGAAAGTAGACTAATATCTGAATGGTGGCCGATTAGGAAAAGGGGAGATGCAACGAGACCTGGGTGTCATGGTACACCAGTCATTGAAAGTAGGCATGCAGGTGCAGCAGGCAGTGAAGAAAGCAAATGGTATGTTAGCATTCATAGCAAAAGGATTTGAGTATAAGAGCAGGGAGGTTCTACTGCAGTTGTACAGGGTCTTGGTGAGACCACACCTGGAGTATTGCGTACAGTTTTGGTCTCCTAATCTGAGGAAATACATTCTTGCCATAGAGGGAGTACAGAGAAGGTTCACCAGACTGATTCCTGGGATGGCAGGACTTTCATATGAAGAAAGACTGGATAGACTCGGCTTGTACATGCTAGAATTTAGAAGAATGAGAGGGGATCTTATAGAAATTTACAAAATTCTTAAGGGGTTGGACTGGCTAGATGCAGGAAGATTATTCTCGATGTTGGGGAAGTCCAGAACTAGGGGTCACAGTTTACGGATAAGAGGGAAGTCTTTTAGGACCGAGATGAGAAAATCATTTTTTACACAGAGAGTGGTGAATCTGTGGAATTCTCTGCCAAAGAAGGTAGTTGAGGCCAGTTCATTTACTATATTTAAGGGGTAGATGTGGCCCTTGTGGCTAAAGGGATCAGGGGGTACGGAGAGAAGGCAGGGATGGGTTACTGAGTTGGATGATCAGCCATATTGAATGGCGGTGCAGGCTCGAAGGGCCGAATGGCCTACTCCTGCACCTATTTTCTATGTTTCTATGTTTCTATGTGCGGGGATCGCTGGTCGGTGCGGACTCGGTGGGCTGAAGGGCCTGTTTCCGCGCTGTATCTCTGAACTAAACTAAACTAAAAAATGAAACTAACATTTCCCTTGGTGTCCTATATCCTTTCACCACAAATCCAATGGAAGTGAATATGTTCGGAAATCCTGCACCAGGTCACCATCCTGGCTCAAGACTGAGAGGGAAGTCCCATCACAATGTTTGGGGCATCCAGCATGGCATGGGAATCCATCAATATCGTTGCTCCATGAACACAGAAGCATGGATCTCACCAGTTTCACTGCATGACTACTGTTGAGTCTGGATGGTTAAACTCACTATGTACTCACCCAGTAAATAATCACCTTGCAAGAGCAAAATACTTCAGAAAACAAAGTGAATGGAATAAAAGGTCTAGATTGAATATTATGTTATTAAGATCTCCAACAAAAATTAAAACCTGATGTGATTTTAAGAAATCAGAAATTTGTACTAAAGGTTCAGGAAATGCTAAGGAAGCCAGGCAGCATCTGTGAAGAGTATCGCAGAATTAACATTGTGTGGAGGAAAGAACTGCAGATGCTGGGTTAAATCTAAGGTAGACACAAAATGCTGGAGTAACTCAGCGGGACAGGCAGCATCTCTGGAGAGAAGGAATGGGTGACGTTTCGGGTCGAGACCCTTATTCAGACTCAAAGAAGACCCTTCTTCAGTCAGAAGCAGAATAACATTGCCCGTCCATAGCCTTTCATCAAAATAATTCTCAATTTCTCTCTTTGTAGATGCTACCTAACCTTTGGTGTGGTGGAGGACCACAAATATGATTTTTGAGTTTAATCCCTTGCCAATTGTTTCTGCATAATGTGAGCATAAATAATAGTGAGCGTCTTCAGACATAAAGTTGCTGCAACAATCACAATGGATCACATTGATCAACTGGGTACTGATCTCAAAAGAAGCAGCTATCTTAATGATAATTTCAACAAAAGAAGATTTAGATGCATTTTTGTTGCAAATCACATCTTTTTAATTGGTCGATATCAAATAATACTCTATTTTGTATTGCAGCGTCGTCAAAATGCTCTTTTACTCAATCTGGTGCTCTGTTTTGATATTTCTAATGTGCCATTTCTCTGTCAGGGCACATACAAATTGAAAACTATTCCTAATATTGAAATGAATAATGCGCAATGATTTCAATGGAAAAGCTGCATTAACAACAACAGGTTAAAAAAATGGCATAAAACTAGAGCAGTTAGAGCTATAAATATTGAAATTATTATTCTCAAAATATTATTTTAGTCATTGAATGATACAGCACAGAAACAGGCTCTTCTGCCCAACTTGACCTACCGACCAAGGTGCCTACCTGAGCTATTCCCATTTGCCTGTATTTGCCCCATATCCCTCTAACACCTTACTTTCCAAATGCCTTTAAAATTTTGCCCACTTCTATCACTTCCTCTAGCAGTTCATTCCTATTCACTCTCCAGTTCTGGGGAAATAGGATTGGGGAAATTAGAGAATGTTGTTTCTCTTGTCAGTTCAGTCAGCTTGCATGTTGTCAACACTCTAACTTGGAGCTGTCTGCCTTCACAATTAAGGTAGGTATCTCAAATACAATACAGACAATAAAATATTCCAGAAGCTGCAGACAATGCCAGCCATGGGAAGCCTGCTGCCCTGCACATAGTGTTTATTAAGTGACATTTGGATGAACACTAACAGCAATGCTACATGCAATAAGAGAAAATAAAAATATCTGAGGGTAATCTATCTGGAGACAACACAAAATGAAAAAAGCAGAGTTGTAATGTCATCGTCATCCTTGGAATATGTTCCCCTTCCTGACACCTATTTCTTTGTACACATCAACCAAGACAGCCTTTCTTAACATTTCAAAACATTGCTCGCAAAAAAGACAGCACAGAGCTGCTTGATAGGAATAGTAATATTCTGGTATAAAATGGGCACAATCCTCAGCTTCAGGAACTTTTATTTGTATAAATTTATGAGAACTGTATAAGGCATTAATACATTTACAGTCAGCAGGTTTGAAGCCATACATTTGAAACTTGGGTAATATTGGCTCAGTCAACACTTGCATTTCCCCTCATCTAAACTCACGTGGCTGGATCTTGCTGTCTCTCCATATTCCAAAGTCTAGAGGCATGGTCTTTCGTAGAGGCTTCCTCCTAAAACATTCCTGATAACTATTGACATTACTCAAAGCTGGGAGGCCCCTCAGTGTGGTCTCTAGTCTGAAGAAAGGTCATTACCCGAAACATCATCTCTCCTTTCCCTTCATTAAGTTATTTCAGCACTTTGTGCTTCACTTAATGTTCCAGCATCTGCAGTTTCTTGTCTCAAGTGGACACCCTCAGCTATAAAGCTGTAATTGATTGTAATGAGAGTTAACTGTGTCTACCATTACGAAATTTAAAAAAACCGATTACATTTAAAACAAAGAACATGAAAAAAGTGGTTAGTCAGTAATGCAACGAACACAAGTAATTAAACAAGACAACTTAAAATACAATAACTGAATGACCCTTTCCTTCTAAATATTTGTTTGACAATATTCATTGAACTTGAAGGGAGATGAAGGGAGGGGAGGGGAGGGAGGGGGGGGGGGAGTTGGGAACGTACATGAGGGGAGGGAATCTCATTGAAACCCACCAAATTATGCATAACCTAGATAAACCTCCTCTGGCAGCTTGTTCCACACACCCACCACACTTCGTGTGAAAATATTACCCTGCCTGTTCCTATTAAACCTTTCTCCCTTCATCTTAAACCTACGACTTCTCGATTCCCCTGCTCTGCGTATCTACACAATCTATTCCTCTCATGATTTTACACACCTTTATAAGATCACCCCTCATCCCACCCTCAAGTCCATTGCTTTGAACAGCACTCCGCAATTTTTGGCAAACATTTAATTGATTTCTGTTAACCAATATTACCTCTGATATGCTTGGCAATTAAAAAATGAACCATGGAAATCATTTAAGCACCTCTATGAGGATTAGGCCAGCTTCTTTCTCTCAACAAATTGTTGGGATCAAGACTATCCAAGATGAGTGCCCTGCTTATTCAGGTGTCTTGAGTTCACAAGGATGGCTCAGCATTTATCAGCAGGTTGGTGCAGGTAGAATAGAATAAATAGATACAGACATTTAAAAATGTGTCTCATAAAAGATTTTGTAGAAAAGAATCAGGCCGTATTCAGACAAAGACTTAGAAAAAGAAGCTGCATGCACAAACATTTCTTAATGTACTCATAATGTTACCATTAATGTATATTGATAAATTAGACTAGAAAATTTAGGAAATTGCCCCAAAACTACTGATAATGCGAAATGAAGAGGCAGGAGAAATAACTGGAAATATGTATAATTTCAGGATGGCAGAGAATTATTAGCTAAATTAAAAAACTTTTTCATTTTTTGTTTTTGCATTTTCATTGTTATTTTCTTTTCAGCGGTTTCAACAGCTGGTGTGCAATATCCATCATGGTTTAGTGTGTTATTGTTCATTTCCTTTGCTACTTTTGTGCAAAGGAGATAGCATTCTTTATCCTATTTAGTTAGTTGCGTTGAGCTGCATTAATGTTTCTGAAGAAAGGCATTGTGCTGAAAGCTCAATTTATTTTCTCTCGATGAATACGCTTGTCTTCTTGTTTAATTCCAGATTTTTAATTTTTTTTTTTTTAATTTCAAGTGAGAGCCTGTTTAGGAAATCAAGTCAAGTCAAGTTTATTTGTCACATACACATACAAGATGTGCAGTGAAATGAAAGTGGCAATGCCTACGGATTGTGCAAAAACTACAGAACAGAATAGAACAGAATCAGTATTTACATGTTAGAAAAAAAACAACATTTTTAAAAAGACACAACACAACAGTAAATTAATACAGTAAATTAGTCCCTGGTGAGATAAGAGTTTACAGTCCTGATTGCCTGTGGGAAGAAACTCCGTCTCATCCTTTCTGTTTTCACGGCATGACAGCGGAAGCATTTGCCTGACCGTAGCAGCTGGAACAGTCCATTGCTGGGGGTGGTAGGGGTCCCCCATACTGTTGCTGGCTCTAGATCTGCACCTTCTGATGTATAGGTCCTGCAGGGAGGGCGAGTGTAGTACCCATATTGCGTTCGGCCGAATGCACTACTCTCTGCAGAGCCTTCGTGTCCTGGGCAAAGCAGTTCCCAAACAAGATTGTGATGTTGCCGGACAAGATGCTTTCTACAGCCCCAGAGTAGAAGCACTGAAGGATCATCAGGGAGACTCTGAATTTCCTCAGCTGCCTGAGGTGGTAAAGGAACTGCCTTGCCTTACTCACCAGTGCGGCAGCGTGTGTTGTCCATGTCAGATCCTCTATCCTCTATGATGTGGACTCCCAGGTATTTAAAGCAGCTCACCCTATCCACAGTATCCCCATTTATCTCCAGTGGTGTGTACGTCCTCGGATGTTGTGCCCTTCTAAAGTCCACAATCAGCTTCTTAGTTTTTATGACATTCAAGAGGAGGCTGTTGTCCTGACACCAGAGTGCCAGATCAGCCATCTCCTTCCGGTAGACCTTCTCATTGTTATTGTAGATCAGGCCCACCACCACAGTGTCATCAGCAAACTTGATTATAGAGTTGGAGCTGAACCTAGCCACACAGTCATGTGTGTACAGGGAGTACAGTAGGGGGCTGAGGACGCAACCCTGGGGGGATCCTGTGTTCAAGGTGAGGGTGTTCGATGTATGTCTTCCCATCTTGACTACCTGGGGCCTGGCAATGAGAAAGTCCAGGACCCAGGCACACAGGGGAGTGTTAAGCCCCAGTTCCAGCAGCTTTTCAGCAATTCTGGTGGGGACTATCGTGTTGAAGGCTGAACTGAAGTCTATAAACAGCATCCTCACATAGCCCCCCTTCTGACTGTCAAGGTGAGAGAGAGCGATGCGCATCGTCCGTGGATCTGTTCGGATAGTATGCAAATTGTAGCGGGTCCATGCTGTGAGGGAGGAAGGCGCAGATGTGGTTCTTGATCAGCCTCTCGAAGCATTTCATGACTACCGAGGTGAGGGCCACTGGTCGGTAGTCATTCAAACAAGCTGGAGAGGCATTCTTTGGTACAGGTACAAATGCAAAGTCTTTCCACTCTTCTATATTATATTAGAATTGAATTTCATAACTGGAAGTTCTGGTTTTAAAGCTTGTGAATGAAAAATACCTATTTATCCTAACTTATTTTCCAAATGATCACTGGTCTTTCAAATAGCTGTGTATTAAGTGAAAATTGAAACAATTGGCATTCGATCGAAGAAAGATGACTACAAATATCCAAGGCAATCACTTACTTGAGCTCTTGTGAAGACTCAGCTCTGACATGAGGCGTTTCCACTGATTGTTCAAATACTACACCTTCTGAACCTGCGGAAGAAATGCAAGGGAAGCCATAAATACGCACCATCTAATGTAACATATGCTCTGGGTCAAAATTAATCTCAGCTAGAAACAATCATCTGTATTCTCATTTAATAAGATCAGTGTATCTGAACATCACTTAAATTATTAAGATACATCCTCTCATTTATTTTGTGGGCATTTCGGGGAAGGCCAGCATGGATTGACCTTGGCCAAATGCCCTTGAAAGGCTGGTGATCATGACATCTCCAGAAATGCTGCCTGACCAGCTGAGTTGCACCAGGATTTTGTGGCAATCTCACACAAATGATATGTTTGGTTCAGACTCATAAACAGACAAAACCCCACAGCACTTAGGTTGGTTATAAAACAAAATCTATAATGTGATAGAAACACTATCTTTGGACGGACATGATCAATGCCAAGCTCACAAATGCAGATACTAATGTTTCCTTAATTAGAATTTTATCAATACCAATTATTACAACATTTATATTTCAGAGGAAAGTATCAATTTACAGTAAATGCCCAGAAACAAACGAGCCTCTACTTGTGTTTTACATACTTAATTGAGTTTTTTGAAGAAGTGATAAAGGAGATTGGTGAAGGTAGGATGGTGGATGTTGTGTAGATGGAATTTAGTCAGGCTTTTGTTAATGTCTATCATGTGGGATCATCTTCATCTTGCGTATGGCGTGCACAGCCTAAAGTTGTACGACAACTTGTTCTATTTGATCTTATTTAATTGTACACGCCGGGTTGATTGCATTCGTCGAAACAGGGCGGACCACGAGAAAGTTGCAATCTCCCACCCCTATCATGTGGGATGATCCAGATTAAGATGTTGGGGATTCAAGATGCTGTGGCCATATGCATTCAGAATTGGCATATTCATAGAAGACAGAGGGTGGTGGTGGAAGATAGATATTCTGGCTTGAGGTCTGTGACGTGGAGTTCCGCAAGGATCTGTACTGGAAACTCTGTTGTTTGTGATATATATATATATATATATATATAATTGACATAGACGTTAATGTAGGTGAGTTGATGAGTAATTTTGCGGATGAAACCAAAATTGGAGGAATTACAGACAGTGAGGAATGCTGTCAGAAGATATAGCAATGATATAGATCAGCTGTAGAAATTGGCAGAGATATGGCAGATGGAAGTTAACCGAGCAAGTGTTAACCGAGCAAGTTATGAGGTGTTGCACTTTGGGAGTTTGAATATAAGGTGAGAGTATACAGTTAATGGCAAGACACTTAACACCATTGATGTACAGAGAGATCTTGGGGAGTCCAAATTCATAGCTCACTGAAGGTGGTAACCCAAGAAAATTGGGTGAAAAAGAATGCATATTGTATGCTTGTCTTCATAGCTAGGGTCATTTAATATAAGGGTCAGGAAGTCATGATGCAGCTCTATAGGACTTTGGTTAGGCCGCATTTGGAGTATTTCAGGCAGTTCTGATTGCCCCATTACAGGAAAGATGTGGAAGCTTTGGTGAGGGTGCAGAAGAGGTTTACAAGAATGCAGCCTGTATTCTGCTACAGGGAGAGTTTGGATAGACCTGGATAGTGTTATCTAGAACATCAGTGGTTCAAGGGAGATGCTAGAAGTTTATAAAATTATGAGGCATAAATAGGATGAAGTCAGAACTTTTTCCCCAGGATGGAAATATCCAACACTAGAGGAGAGAGGGAAAATGTTGAATGGAGATGTACGGGGCAAGTTTTTTTACACAGAGAGTAGTGGGGACCTGGAACGCCTGGCCATAGTTGGTGGAGGAGGCAGATATGATAGTGGCATTTAAGGGACCTTTAGATAGGCACATGGAAGTGCAGGGAATAGAAGGATAAGGATAATGTACAGGCAAATGAGATCAGTTTAACTTGGCATCATGTTCGGCACAAACATTGTGGGCCGAAAGGCTTATTCCTATGCTGTACTGTTCTATGTCAAGAAAGTAGTTGATGTAGCCTGGTCTATTATGGGTAGTAATCTCCCCACCATCAAAGGGATCTGCAGGAAGTGCTGCCTCGAAAAGCAGCTAACAACATCAAAGACCCACATTGCCCAGGCCACACTTTCATCTTGCTATTATCATTGGGGAGAAGGAGCCTGAAAACCTCCAAGTTCAAGAACAGCTTCTTCTCGGTAGTGGGGAAAATGCTAGTCAGTTATTAAAGATGGGATAGCAGCACATTGGAAAGTGGTGAAATCATTGGACAAAGTCAGCATGGATTTATGTACGGTAAATCATGTCTGACGAATCATAGAATTTTTTCGAGGATGTGACTAGTAGAGTGGATAAGGGAGAACCAGTGGATGTGTTATATCTGGACATTCAGAAGGCTTTTGACAAGGCCCCACATAAGAGATTAGTATGCAAACTTAAAGCACACGGTATTGGGGGTTCAGTATTGATGTGGATAGAGAACTGGCTGGCAGACATGAAGCAAAGAGTAGGAGTATGCGGGTCCTTTTCAGAATGGCAGGCAGTGACTAGTGGGGTACCGCAAGGTTCAGTGCTGGGACCCCAGGTATTTACAATACATATTAATGATTTGGACGAGGGAATTGAAGGCAACATCTCCAAGTTTGCAGATGACGAAGCTGGGGGACAGTGTTAGCTGTGAGGAGGATGCTAGGAGGCTGCAAGGTGACTTGGATAGGTTGGGTGAGTGGGCAAATGCATGGCAGATGCAGTATAATGTGGATAAATGTGAGGTTATCCACTTTGGTGGCAAGAACAGGAAAGTAGACTATTATCTGAATGGTGGCCGATTAGGAAATGGGGAGATGCAACGAGACCTGGGTGTCATAGTACACCAGTCATTGAAAGTAGGCATGCAGGTGCAGCAGGCAGTGAAGAAAGCGAATGGTATGTTAGCATTCATAGCAAAAGGATTTGAGTATATGAGCAGGGAGGTTCTACTGCAGTTGTACAGGGCCTTGGTAAGACCACACCTGGAGTATTGTGTACAGTTTTGGTCTCCTAATCTGAGGAAAGAAATTCTTGCCATAGAGGGAGTACAGAGAAGGTTCACCAGTGATTCCTGGGATGGCAGGACTTTCATATGAAGAAAGACTGGATAGACTCGGCTTGTACGCGCTGGAATTTAGAAGATTGAGTGGGGATCTTGTAGAAACTTACAAAATTCTTAAGGCGTTGTCTATTGTCTAATGGGCCTGAAAGCAGCAGCAAATAATAATCTCACTGTTTCCTTGCTGGTCCACATGACAATTAAACACTTTTGACTGTTGACTCTCCTATCTCTTGATCTTCCCTGGATCCATTAATTACAGCACCCACCATAATGTTTGGGACAAAGACCCATCATTTATTTATTTGCTTCTGTACTCCACAATTTAAAAATTGAACGTGGTTAAAGTGCACATTGTCAGATTTTAATAAAGGTCATTTTTATACATTTTGGTTTCACCATGTAGAAATTACAGCAGTGTTTATACATAGTCCCCCCCATTTCAGGGCACCATAATGTTTGGGACACAGCAATGTCATGTAAATAAAAGTAGTCATGTTTAGTATTTTGTTGCATATCCTTTGCATGCAATGACTGCTTGAAGTCTGCGATTCATGAACATCATCAGTTGCTGGGTGTCTTCTCTGCCAGGCCTGTATTGCAGCCATCTTAACTTTTGCTTGTTTTGGGGGCCAGTCCCCTTCAGCTTTCTCTTCAGCATATAAAAAGCATGCTCAATTGGGTTCAGATCATGTGATTGACGGCCACTCAAGAATTGACCATTTTTTCGCTTTGAAAAACTCTTTGTTGCTTTAGCGCTATGTTTGCGATCATTGTCTTGCTGTAGAATGAACTGCCGGCCAATGAGTTTTGAGGCATTTGTTTGAACTTGAGCAGATAGGATGTGTCTATACATTTCAGAATTCATTGTGCTACTACCCTCAGCAGTTGTATCATCAATGAAGATAAGTGAGCCAATACCTTCTGCACCCATACATGCCCAGGCCATAACACCCCCACCACCGTGATTCACAGATGAGGTGGTATGCTTTGGATCTTGGGCTGTTCCTTCTCCCTTCCATACTTTGCTCTTGCCATCATTCTGATATGTTAATCTTCATCTCATCTGTCAACAAGACCTTTTTCCAGAACAGAGGTTGCTCTTTTAAGTACTTCTTGGCAAACTGTAAGCCGGCTATCTTATTTTTGCAGCTAAGTTTGCATCTTGCAGTGTAGCCTCTGTATTTCTGTTCATGAAGTCTTCTGCGGACAATGGTCATTGACAAATCCACACCTGACTCATGATGAGTGTTTCTGACTGTCAGACAGGTGTTTGGGTTTTTTTTCTTTATTATAGAGATAATTATTTTGTCATCAGCTGTGGAGGTTTTCCTTGGCCTGCCAGTCCCTTTGCGATTAGAAAGCTCACCAGTGCTCTCTTTCTTCTTAACAATGTTCCAAACAGTTGATTTTGGTAAGCCTAATGTTTGGTGGTTGTCCCAACAGTTTTATTCTTGTTCCTCAGTCTCATAATGGCTTGTTTGACTTTCATTGGCACAACTTTTGTCCTCATGTTGATAAACAGCAATAAATGTTTCCAAAGGTGATGGAAAGACTGGAGGAAAGACTAGGCGCTGAGAGCTCTCTTATACCTGCATTAAGGAAGCAATTAAACACACCTGAGCAATTACAAACGCCTGTGAAGTCATGTGTCCCAAACATTATGGTGCCCTGAAATGGGGGGGGGGGGGGGGGGGGGGGGGACTATGTATAAACACAGCTGTAATTTCTACATGGTGAAACCAAAATGTATAAAAATACCCTTTAATGAAATCTGACAATGTGCACTATAACCACATGTGATATTTTCTATTACAAATCTCAAATTGTGGAGTACAGAGGCAAATAAATTAATGATGGGTCTTTGTCCCAAACATTATGGAGGGCCCTGTATATGCCAGCTCTTGTCCCACCCCTTACCATAACTCTTTCTACCAGCTATCTCCCGTCTACACCAGTCAGGAAGAAGAGCCCTAAGTTGAAACAGCATCTGTCTATTTCCCACCACTGCTTCTGCCTGACTCACTGAGTTCCTCAAACAGTTTTTTTTTGGCTCAAAATTTCAGAACCTGCTGACTCCAGTGTCTCCATTTAATGTTCAAATGCATATTTGCTGCTCAATTTTAGTCAATATTAATGAAATCAATGCATCTTCTCTTATGAGAATAGGTCATATGGGAATTGTATAAATAAATGTCTCCATTAAAAGGACTGGGTTTAATGATAATGATAAGTCAGTAAATGTCAAACCACCACTGGATTCTATGGGGCACTGTTGCACAAAGTTTAATTATTATGGCTACCTATCAGTTGTCCCATGTAAAATGCTAATGGCCACATGATACCAGAATAAAAGTCTGCCTCATCACATTAGTGAAATAAACAAATCCATAAGGTTAATTTTGAGAAGTTAAATTCTGCACCCAGTAGTCCCATAGCTCCTTGTTGTAAACAAGCTACTTTGAAAATTATTTTAAAAAATCCTGCATGCATATATTTGGACAAGATTTTGCAGTGGGAACTCTTGTGACCACAGTGCACTGACCATGTAGAAAACAAGGCTAGGCCTTGTCAATAGACCGAGCTATTTCACCATCAGGCAACTGACCAAGTCTCTGCCAATCACTCACCCAATAGTTAAACTTCACCCCAGTTCGTACCCATTTCACTCCAAATCAGCAGGTGTGTTTATCTCCGGTCCTCCTCCATTTAGTATTTTGAAGGATATCAATAATAAGCACATACTCTCACAAAGAGGGTATCAACTAAACATCTTGTTTGAATGGTAATTAAGTGATTCACACTGAAATTCATGTACTGTTTCTCAACAAGTAAACTGACAAGTACACATGAACCAAACAGCTCAGTCAATGACAAATCAATAGAGCATCTAACTTATCCCTAATGGTGAAACTGTCAGCAACAAGATATTGTAAGAAAATATAGTGAAAACAATTTCAGATTACGCACACTGTTAACTAAACTGTTGTACCTTACTATAATGAACACAAGAAAAAAAAAAGACAACCAGTAATAGTTTAGATACTTTTACATAGTTCTCACAGAATATTGTTTGAAATATTTATTAATTAGGAAGGGGAAAAAAAGATTAACAATGGAACACTATTGGATTTCATTGATTGTTAAATGGCACTTATTGTACTAAATCAGCTAAACCTCTATCAGGGTTTCCAGAGGAATTCACTGACCATCACCTCCTTCTCTCTGAGCAGGTTGTTTCTGTACGTTGAGGAATGGAAGAAAGAGATAAGCAAGGAGGCAAACACTACTATAATAGTCCAAAGGCAAAGCACAAATATACTGAAAAGAGAAGCCAGATGTACTTCGCATCAGGCTCCTCAGTTTTATGCCAGGATTGTCCAACAAACCATGACACCATTCATTTGACCCTTATTGACCCTTATTGACCCTTCGTTAAAGATGGCTAAACGTTCTTGTTTTACTTATTTCAATTCCTCTCTATCATTGTAAAGTGTTTTATTAACAAATCTAAACACTGTTTAATATTCTCTGCCCAATAGAGTTATTAAAGCGGTTCCAATGGGCTTTGGCGCCGTGGCACTCTGGGGATAGAGCTTCTTTATCCGTACCCCGAGGCCCACTCACAGTACTGAGCCTACTCTTGTCAGATATCCAGATGCCTCTGGCATACGCAGGCTCAGCTCGGATGGCCCACTGTGTCGGGAACAGATTGCTGTGAGCGGATGGGCAGGCACAATGGGTGGTAGGTTTAGCAAGCAGGCCAGATCCAGTCTGATCTGATCAAGCAATAGCTGCACGATAACTGCACGGTTGATTTTGATGCTTCAAATTCCATGAAGTGAAAGGAATTAAACCACCCAGGGACACAACATAAATCTCCTGAATTATTTAAGGAAACATGAAATCTAATGTTATTCTGTGCAATGCTATCTGAATGAATGTGATGCATTAAAATAAATGCATTATTACATGAAGTAAATTCATGAAGATATTTTATAAAGATCTTCTAGCTTGTAATCTCAAACATTTAGCACCCATCCTTTTGCACTTGCCATCACTTTTATTAAGCAGAAATTTAACAGTCAATTTATCAAAATTCCAGATGCCACTGCACTTGATAAATTGGAAGAAACAGGGTACTCATTTATACTCATCCCTGTTCAATTGATTCTATGTAATTCTACAGCAATCCAACATCCTCCATAAGAAAAAAGTATGTTCCAAAGTTTCTGTATGATTGTGCTGTGGTTAGGAAGATGATGTGAATGTTTTTCCACAGTTATCTATCCACCGATATATTCGAGTTTCACTGCACCTTAATTGATGGATTAAATTAATAGACAATAAACAGACCTTCGAACCTTTGAACTTCTCTGGTGAAACAGCAATTAGGTATCTGTCTCTGCATGCTCAACTTCCACTTTTCAGTTGTACAATGTCTAACTTCGGCCAATTTTCCATGAAATGGAGATAAATTATGTATCTTTTGCATTGATTTAAATCCAACATAAATCCTCCAGTGATGGATGTTTGGACTGGATAAACTCCAAGAAGTTTACTGAAAAAGTAAGCTTACATCTATTTAGAAATTTTTCTGTTGATGAATAATAGCCAAGCTGACTTCCAAATGGAACCTTGGGAGGGTTGGGTGAATATTATCAGGGACTGCATTTCTTCTAACTTTACCCCTTAAGTTGTAAAGCCCCTAATGTGACAGGTTGGACAGTCTTAGCTAGAAAAACAAAACAGTAGGGAGCTTGACAGCGTTCCTTATTAGTCAGCAAAATTTTTATATTCAATTCATTCAATTCAATTCAATTCAACTTTAATGTCATTGCACAAATACTGAGTATGGGTACAACGAAATGCAGTTTTGCATCAGTCCGTAGTAGTAGTGCATATAGAAATTTAAAAAAAAAGAAGATACAGAATAATCAAAAATACAGAATAATTAAACAATGGGGACGGAGGGACCGGAGAAATCTATCGGCGGGACTCCGAGTTCAGCAATGTGATGGTATAATTGTAGAAGCTGTTCCTCATCCTACTGGTACGAGACCTGAGGCTCCTGTACCGCCTCCCTGATTGGAGGAGGGCAAACAGTCCATGGTTGGGGTGGGAGGGGTCTTTAATGATCTTCCCAGCCCGTCTCAGACACCGTTTTCAGTGGAGGGCATCCATGGCAGGGAGCGGGGCACCGATGATGTGCTGCGCAGTTTTCACCACCCGTTGTAGTGCCTTCCTGTCCGCAACAGTGCAGCTGCTGTACCATACTGTGAAGCAGGTGGTCAGGATGCTCTCGATGGTACAGCGGTAGAAGTTGGTCAGGATCTGGGGGGACAGGTGGGCTTTCTTGAGCCTCCTCAGGAAGTAAAGGCACTGCTGTGCCTTTTTGATCAGCTTGGAGGTGTTGAGGGACCAGGACAAATCCTCCGAGATGTGTACCCCGAGGAATTTGTAGTTGGAGACGCGCTCCACCTCAGTCCCGTTTATATGGATGGGGGTATGACTGCCTCCTCTGACCTTCCTGAAGTCGACAATAATTTCCTTCGTCTTCTTGGAGTTGAGGACGAGGTTATTGTTGGCACACCAGGTTGTCAGGTGCTGGACCTCCTCTCTGTAGGCTGACTCATCGTTGTCACTGATCAGTCCTACCACCGTGGTGTCGTCAGCAAACTTAATGATGGCGTTGGATCCGTACTTAGGGATGCAGTCGTGGGTGAAGAGGGAGTAGAGGAGAGGGCTGAGCACACTGGGCAGACTTGGACCCCCAACCCACAGCTTTGCAAATCAACATCTAGTTCTCTGAATGCAATGGGATCCAATAGTGAGAAAAGAATGGGTGACGTTATCGGGTCGAGACCCTTTTTAAAACAGTGGGAAGCCCAGAAATTGGAGAGAAGGGAGCCGGTGATGACAGACGCGAGGAGCAAGGACGGTAGGAGAGTGAACGGGGTCTGGCCTTATGTGCTCTCAAGGTTGTCTGTGGGAGGCGCTCCCAGGGTACAAAGGTAGACAGATGACAAGAAGGACGTTGGTGTGCTGAACGATCCAGGCATCCAAGGAGCGCAATGGCTGGAGGCCCTGCAGCAGCCTGGTGCTCATGTGGATCAGGCGCTGCTCATAAGACCTGAAGCATGGACTGGACTTTGAAAACGGTGCCAATACTTGGCGAACCTTTGCATGCAGTCACAGTGGATTATTTCTGTACACTTTGCTAATCTCGGATTGAGGTAAGGTATGGCAATACTTTACTGAACTGTATGTGAAAAAAAGAATTTCACTGTACATTCGCAAATGTGACAATAAAGCACCATTGATCATCGAACGTGTTCAATATCAATAACAATAAAAATGAGCAGATGTGAAGAAGAAGCCATGGAGCAATGTTAACTCAGGTCGATACAGACATGATGACCTGAATGGTTTTCATCTATTCTGTACTGTTCTATTGTTATCTTTAAAAGATTCATAAATGGAACTTTATTTTATGAGATGCTTCAGCGGTGACCACAGAAGCACAATCTGAATTTTCGCAGTTGAAAAAAATTCCAATTTTTTTCTGAAATAATTTTGCCCGCTGACATCACCGTGTTGCTTCCACCTCGAATAATTTTTTCATATTTGGAATTTTCAAAGAAGTATCAGTTTGAATTTATGCATCTTTCCCAACATCTAGATTAAAGCAAATGTCCGAGCACTACCTTAAAAAATAAGGATAATTCCATTACTGAAAATATACAGGAATAATATGGAAAAGTAATATAATTATTAGCTAACATTCAGGTGACATGTCAACTCAAGGTTCCTTTCTCGTTTCAAGAGCATTTGCAGGAAACTTATCCTAATATATTTCAACAGAGGCACATTTAAAATTCACAGAACAGGACATACTCTGAATTAAAAAAAAGGATGCTTATTATTATAATTCTCATGGTTATTTTCCAATCTCTGTAATTAGAAGATATCAATTATTTCTAACAGTTATAATCATTATTCTGAAATTCTCAATTAATCATAAGTTTCAATGTTTTATAACAATAATGGTGGCATAGCAGCGCGGCTGGTTGAGATACACTCTCACAGCGCCAGAGAACTTGGTTCGATCTTGAACTTGGTTGTTGTCTGTGTTGATTTTACATGTGTAGAAAAGAGCTGCAGATGCTGGTTTAAATCAAAGGTCGACACAAAATGCTGGAGTGACTCAGCAGGACAGACATCATCTCTGGAGAGAAGGAATGGGTGACGTTTCGGGTCGAGACCCTTCTTCAGACTGAACAAGAGGAATCGAGTATAGGAGCAAAGAGGTCCTTCTGCAGTTGTACAGGGCCCTAGTGAGACCACACCTGGAGTATTGTGTGCAGTTTTGGTCCCCTAATTTGAGGAAGGACATTCTTGCTATTGAGGGAATGCAGCGTAGGTTTACAAGGTTAATTCCCGGGATGGCGGGACTGTCATATGCTGAGAGAATGGAGCAGCTGGGCTTGTACACTCTGGAGTTTAGAAGGATGAGAGGGTATCTCATTGAAACATAAGATTGTTAAGGGCTTGGACACACTAGAAGCAGGAAACATGTTCCCGATGTTGGGGGAGTCCAGAATCAGGGGCCACAGTTTAAGAATAAGGAGTAAGCCATTTAGAACAGAGACGAGGAAACACTTTTTCTCACAGAGAGTGGTGAGTCTGTGGAATTCTCTGCCTCAGAGGACTGTGGAGGCAGGTTCTCTGGATACTTTCAAGAGAGAGCTAGATGGGGCTGTTAAAAATAGCGGAGTCAGGGGATATGGGGAGAAGGCAGGAATGGGGTACTGATTAGGAATGATCAGCCATGATCACATTGAATGGCGGTGGTGGCTCGAAGGGCCAAATGGCCTACTCCTGCACCTATTGTCTATTCTATTGTTGCTCCGTAACGTCACCCATTCCTTCTCTCCAGAGATGCTTCCTGTCCCGCTGAGTTACTCCAGCATTTTGTGTCTACTTTGAATTTACATGTTCACCCTATGTGGATTTACTCCGAGTGCTCTAGTTTCCTCCAATCTCCCAAGGAAATAGGGTTTGTTGGCCTTTGTAAATTGCCTCTAGTGTGTAGGGACAGAATGTGAATGTTGGATAACAAAGAACTAGTGTGAATTGTTGATCGATGTACAGTGGGCCGAAGGGCCTGTTTCTATGCTGTACCTGTCAATCAATCAATCTGTCAATCAATCACTTAATCAGTCAATTAATGTCAATCGTTAGCAAGTGTGGACTTATTTACAGAAATCAGGAAGTGATTACATCAAACAACTTCGTAACATTTGCAAAACTGTACAATAAAGCCCCTGTCTCACAACGCGAGTTTACCCAAGAGCTCTCCCGAGTTTAAAAAAAATCGAACTCGTGGTAAGTACGTAGAATGTACGTAGCAGGTACGTCGGTGCTCGTGGATGTCTCGTAGCGGCTCGTAATGCTAACGGCAGGTACTCAGGAAATGCGGAAACTCATGAAGTTTTTTAAACAGTGTGAAAAATTTCCAAGAGTAAAACAACACTCGTGATGAAGAACCACAAAGTTGATTTTCTTTAAACTCGGGAGAGCTCTTGGGTAAACTCGCATCGTGGGACAGGGGCTTAAGTTAGCAGTAAATATTTCTGAATTATAGGTTTAGGTAAGTGATGCAATAAATCATCATTCCATTTATGCACAACCAAATTTTGAAAGACTATGCTTTCCTTATGCTAAATAAAAATGCCGATAAATATATCAATTATTTTTTGAATTTGCACTACATTTGTATTATCTGCCTGTTCGAGAACTTCATACCAAATCAATGTGTGAAAATATTATCAGCAATTAATAATTGTTTTTACTCAAAACATAATTTTATTTGGAGACCCCAGACTGCAAATGCTGGAATCTGGACCAATAAACAAACAGCTGCCTGACCCGCTGAGTTGTTGCAGCACTGTCTGCCTTCAAAGGATTTCAAATTATATTTAACAATTTGTGAATCTTCTTCTTAGGATCAGGGGGACTGCTAATCCAGTTTTGTGGATTCTGAGTCAATGTGGAAACTGCAGACTCTTCCATAGACAGAGAGGTGGTGTTTGAAAGGTCAGCTTGGTGTGGAGTTTGTCTCACAATACACATCTTTTGTCATTCTTGCTTGACCTCTCTGCACTCTTGAAGCACAGTCTTGTGGTTATTAAAAATGTAAAACCATAAATCATACAAAATCATAACTATCACTGCATCTCCACTGCAGTTGTAGGCCAGGTATCCGCACATCCTAGAATATGTTTCTCCATCGGCTTGGTCATTTCTGCTCATGACATAGGTTGGAACAGTTTGTTTGTTTCAGGCTCTGGTGATGATGTGATATCTGACAATAGCTGGCAATTATAGCTGACAAGTGCAATTAGAAAACTGGATACTGCGAATAGCTTCTGATCATCTTGATAGTTTAATTGTTCATATCCCTTTGTTATCACCTATTCCACTGTCAACAATGGACCATTGAGGGCTCCACCTTTCCCGAGTCATCAGTGCAAGCTCTGATTTGTTCTGTACCTCTTCATACTAGTTTCCCTCTCCCCTGACTCTATGTCTGCGGTAGGGTCTCAACCCAAAACGTCACCAATTCCTTTTCTCCAGAGATGCAGTCTGACCCGTTGGATTACTCCAGCAGTTTGTCCATCTACTGGGAATGTCTGTCTGGGGGAGGATACTGACATTGATACACTAATCCTGGTTCAGTGCATTTGGATGCTTCTGCTGAGAGAACATTGGTGTCATCTTTCCAGTGTCTTGAGTTGCCTACAGTCTGGAGTCTATGTGTCAGAAGCCTCTGAAAGGGTTGGGATTATTGTTGTCTGATAGACCATGAATTAAAAGCCAAGGTCTTGATCTTCATTATCCCTTTTCCTAAATCGATCAAACACTGTGTTTCTAAATTGACGGCAATAGTGAATTTCATCGTCAATGGCTGCCCTCTCTGAAAGTTGGCCACCAAGATGTGTTTTACCATGATGTGCGGTTCAGTGTCACAGCAACTATCACTATTGCCTGAGAGCTGTTAGATTGATGCTGACCTTAAGTGCTGTTTTTATGGAGTCTGCACATTCTCTGTCGCTCTCTTAGCTTTGCTTAGATACCTCTGCTTCCTCCTTCATGAAAAAAATATGTGCTGGCAGATTAATTGGCCACTAAATTATCCCTTAGTATAGATTAATGGCCAAAATAATCAAATGGGAGCCAATGGACACACGAGAGAGAGAACATGTTGGAGAAGTTCAGGGAATTAAGGAGAGGGGGAATTGCTCTCCTGTCAGCTGTCATGGACCTGGTGGGCTGACTAACTTCCTTCTGCATCACTATTTATCTGTATTTGAAGCAAAGATTGCTGGTCAAATGATAAAAAGTGCAATTACCAATATATATGGAATGTAAACATTGTAAGGTCAGAGGGGAAAGATTTCATGGGAACCTGAGACACAATTTTTTACATGGAGATAGTGAGTATATGGACCGAGATGCCAGACGAGGTAATTGATGCAGGGACTATAAAAACATTTTAATGACATTTGGACAGGTACACGGATAGGAAAGATTTAGAGGGATATGAGCTAAACACGGGCAGGTGGGGCTGATTTAGATGGGGCAACTTGGTCGTCGGGGGCAAGTTGGGCCGAAGGGTGGGTGTCCGTACTGCATATCTGACAGACTAATTTGTACTTTGCCAAACACAGATTAAACAGACATGAACAACAACTACTGAGATATTCTTTTTAAAGATTTCTAGGTAACCACTCTCTTGAGAATTATTCTTATCAATCACAAGAGAGATTGGGTCAAGCGTGATTCCACATGAATAGGAGTTTGAGTGTCTGCTGTTTATATCCTTCAACTGAAGCCGCTTGAGTTTACACAAAATACACACTGTGTGATAAATATGGAGATTCCCTGTAAAGGCTACTTGTCAGCAAGCCAACTCTAATTATTGAATTCAGGCTCTGCATTGTGGTTCAGTTAATGAAGTTGATGCTAACTGCAACTAGTGACTCTCTACATTCCTTCATAAGGAGGCATGAGAAATTGAAGTGATCCAACAACCACAGGTACAATGGTTGAGGACAAACCACACTAAAACGCTGTAACATTTATTATATTTAATTTGTAAATAACCATATCCTTAAATACGCTTAGAATGGAATGGAATTTTGGAAAGTTTTATCAAAAATTAAAATAGGAAAGCGTTGAAAATGAAAAGCCTATTAACTCAACCATTGATGTTTCAATCAGAATTAATTCTAAAAAGGGAAATGATAATGGGCAAGTTTCATTGTTTAAGTAAATGTTTTTAAGTTTTAATTTTTAGTTTTAAATTGTGTGTTTTATATTAACTTTGATTTCTTTTCAGTTTTGTTAAATAAATATTTTTTAATTATTTGGAGACATAGAATCATACAGCACAGAAAGCAGGCCCTTCGGCCCAATTTGCCCATGCCGACCAAGATGCCCCATCTACACTAGTCCCATCTGCCATAAATGACCCATAGCCCTCTAACCCTATCCTATTCATGTATCCCGTCCAAATGTATTTTAAATGTTGTTATGGTACCTACCTCAACTACCCCCATTGGCAGCTTGTTCCATATATCCACTACACTGTGAAAAAGTTGCCCCTCAGGGACTTCCTAAAATACAACACTTCTCACATCAGCATTAAACTCCATTAACTATTCCTCAGCCCCCTTGCCCAAATGGTCAATATCCTGCTGTAAATTTTGATAACCATCTTTGCTCTCTACAATACCACCCACTTTAGTGTCATCTAAAAACTTAGTAATCTTGCTTTCTACATTCTCATCCAAATCATTGATGTGAACTTCAATTTACTTGAATTTTATTAGTTTTCAAATGCTGATAATTGTCAGAG
This sequence comes from Amblyraja radiata, assembly GCF_010909765.2. Classification (NCBI taxonomy): domain Eukaryota; kingdom Metazoa; phylum Chordata; class Chondrichthyes; order Rajiformes; family Rajidae; genus Amblyraja; species Amblyraja radiata. The sequence goes on from NC_045956.1 coordinate 112,432,390, forward strand.
ATTTTCAGGAAACAATTAAAAATATCTATGCTCTTGACAGGCACCAAAGTCTCTAGCTTTGCCTTTCATCGAAGCCTGTTGGGGCACTCAGGAAGGCAGACCCTCAGAACAACCCAAAGCGTAGTCACTATTCAACGCTCGTCATCCAACGGGTAACTGTGGACATGCAGGAAACACAGGCATTTATCACTGGTTTGGTTAATTTTTTTAGTTTAGAGATACAACGCAGAAACAAGACCTTCGGCCCACCGAGTCCGCGCCGACCAGCAATACACGCACATTAACACTAACCTACACACACTAGGGACAATTTTACATTTATACCAAGTCAATTAACCTACAAACCTGTACATCTTTGGAGTGTGGGAGGAAACCGAAGATCTCGGAGAAAACCCACGCAGGTCACGGGGAGAATGTACAAACTCCGTACTGATAGCAACCGTAGTCAGGATCGGACCCAGGTGTCTGGTGCTGTAAGGCAGCAACTCTACTGCTACACCACTATGCTGCTCTATTACTTACAATCATTATTTGGTATAACTTTAAAAGCTGCATGTTTGCTCTTCAAAATTATTAGAATACTGATGGCTGGGAACCATGAATAATGAGACTAGGCAATGTGCTGGATACAGCTCAATGCATCCCAAAACAATAAAAATAAATAAACAATAAAAATAAATAAATGACCAAATTCATGATTAGTACGGGTGTCAATCGTTATGAGAAGAAGGCAGGAGAATAGGTTTGAGAGGGAAAGATAGATCAGCCATGATTGAATGGCGGAGTAGACTAGATGGGCCGAATGGCCGAATTCTGGTCCTATAACTGATGAATATAAACGTATGAAGAAAAGCGAAGAGATAACAGGCAAACGGCTAAACATTTCCCCCCTATATAAAGTTAACATAAAACGATGATAAAATATTCTGGCTCACAAGATAAGGGCATATCAGGTCAATCCTTAGTGGAAAAACTGCATTTTGCTTGTAGAAAAAACATACATTTGTAATTTTTATGCAAAGAAAACAATTAATGGAAATCTTTGCTAATGATCAGTTGTCCTGCGTTGCTGATAGTAAAAGAATCAATTCTTCAGATTTATTTTAAATAGGCACATGGAAGTGCAGGGAATAGAGGGACATCAATCATGTACAGGCAGATGCAATCTGCTTCACTAGGCATTGTGTTCGGCACTAACATTGTGGGCCGAAGGACCCGTTCCTGTGCTGTAGTGCTCTATGTACCATGTGCAATATCTATATTCATTTGAGAACTGATGACCAAGCACTTCTGCCGAATGTCAGATTAACTTTGGAGAAATCCATTAACTCTGAGACACAGCCTGTACATATTATGGGATGGATTCATTTGGCCAAGTTGCAATAAACTAATGTTGAGTAACATTAAAGTAAATCAATTAACAGCTTGCTTCAATCTTCTCTTTAAGTTCCACAAGTCGCCCTGAGCAAGACTCTCTCTCTCTCTCCCTCTCCCTCTCCCTCTCCCTCTCCCCCTCCCTCTCTCCTCTCTCCCTCTCTCTCTCCCTCTCTTCCTCCCCACCCCCCTGCCTGACCTGTTCAGTTTTCCAATATTTTCTGTTATTGTTTCAATGTTTCAGTATTTGCGGCTTTGTGCTTATCAATCACCGAACTGGAACGCACTACTCTGCCATTTCCAAACAACTGGGGCCCAGTGTCAACCAGGTCCCCCTCACCTTAATTTTCCATCTCACACCCACTCTGACCTCTCGTTCTCTTGAGTCTCCCACGATGTTCCAATAAACTGCAATTAAAGCTTAAGGAACAGCATACAGTCTTCTGACTAGGCACATTACCATCCTCATGACTCAACAGTGAATACAACAATTTCAGATAATCACCCTTTCCAGCATTGCATTACAAATTTCTGGCATACACAGATTTTTATTATAATAATAACATATAATTTGCTGCTTCCCCCATTTTTCTTTCTCCAGACCAATGTTTTGTATTTCACACAACCATTGAATGCCCTTTTTCACTTTGCACTCTAATCCCTTTTATTACTCACTCTCTTCTCCTCTCCACTCCATGATAGATCACCCTTTATATTCTCATCTAACTTCCCCCGTTCTCTGATTCTTAAAAACAAATGTTATCTTTAACTTGTTTTGGTTCTGTTGAAAGGTAATGGACCTGAAATGTTAAAGTAAAACTGAAAAATCTGGAAATGCTCAGCAGAGTTCTGAGGAAGGGTCTTCAACTCTGTTTCTCACCCCACAGGTGCTGCCTGACCTGCTGAGTATTTCAAGCTTTTTTTGTCTTTTTATCAGAATTCCAGCATCACATTGCTAAGGATAGCACCAGAGATCCGGATTTTATCCTGACCTCGGCTGCTGTCTGCGTGGAGTTTGCATGATCTCCATGTGACTTTGTGGGTTTCATCTGGGTGCCCCAGTTTCCTCCCACATCACAAAGACATGGGGTTTGTAAGTTAATTGGCCTCCTGTAAATTGCCCAGAGTGTGCAAGGAGTGGATGTGAAAGTGGGATTACATAGAACTAGTGTGATGAATGGTCAGCATGGACTCTGTGGGGCGAAGGGCCTGTTTCCATGTTGTAGCTTTCAATCAATTCAATTAATGAATTATTTTTGTGTAAGCATAGATCAATGTTGTGGAGGTCCAGGCCACATTTTGCATTTAAGCAACATATTTGAGGCATAACAGGAATTGTTTTTATTTTTTGGAGGGAGATAGTAGGTTGTAAAATTAAACTTTAAATTATCACCCTGATGGATAAGGACAATCGGGTAAGTAACATTTCTGTTCCCTGCTAAACAAATTTCACAATTTAAAAAATCTACAATTTACACTATGAAGGAAGATTTGATTTCACTTTTCTTTATCTTGCTTGTTTTAGATACACTTGTTATTAGCTGTCAAACATAGTGTAAATGGCATTAATGTTTGTGTAATTATAAATCTTCTTGCAAGTTATATTGATTCATTTTATTTCAGCATTAGTGAGATTTTCAGCCACGTGGATGGATGCTGGCAATGAGGAAGAGCTGGGGGAACCTTGGTCAGACTCCATCTCTCAGAACACAAGTTTACTTTAGTTATAGTTATAGGTTAATTAGTAAAAGTTAGACAGGTACATGGATAGACAAAAAATGCTGGAGAAACTCAGCGGGAGAGGCAGCATCTCTGGGGAGAAGGAATGGGTGACGTTTCGGTTCGAGATCCTTCTTCACTGATGTTAGGGGAGTGTGTGGGACAGAGATAGAATGGAGTCGGAGACAATAAGACTGGTGGGAGAACTTGGAATGGGGAGGGGATGGAGTGCGAGGGAAAGCAAGGGCTATTTGAAGTTAGAGATGTTCATACTGCTGGGGTGTAAGCTACCCAAGCGAAATATGAGGTGCTGTTACTCCAATTTGTGCTGGCCCTCACTCTGACAATGGAGGAGGCCCAGGACAGAAAGGTCAGATTGGGAACGGGAGGGGGAGTTAAAATGCTGAGCAACCGGGAGATCAGGTAGGTTAACGCAGACTTATTGGAGGTGTTCAGCAAAACGATCACCGAGCCACATATGGATAGGACAGGTTTAGAGGGATATGGATCAAGTGCAGGCAAGTATCACTCTGTGGCTCTATGACTCGAGTGTCATATGTACCAAGGTACATTGAAAAGCTTTATTTGTTGCTTGCTATCCAGTCAGCGGAATGATTACAATCAAGCCATCTACAGTGTACAGAGAGAGAATAAAGGGAATATAGTTTGGAGCATGATAAAGTTCAGTAAAGTCCAATTAAAGATAGTCCAAGGGTCTGCAAGGCGATAGATGATAGGTCAGGACCGATATCTAGATGGTGAGAGAATGTTTCAGTTGCCTGATAGCAGCTGGGACTAAACTATCCCAGAATCTGGAGGTGGCGTTTTTTGTATCTCTCGCCTGATAGGAGAGGGGAACATAAGGGATGTCTGGGGTGAGACTCATCCTTGATTATGCTGGTGACCTTGCTATAATATATCAGAATTCTGTTGACCTGTCAAATCCAGCTGGAATAGTGGGATACAATTATATATAATTAGAGTAGCAGACTCCAGGAACATTCCCTTCCTCAGCTGCGGTGAAGCCCAGCATTTGATTGACAAGGAAAGAACATCATCAGCCCGAAATGATGATCAAATAATTTAGCTTGGCCTCCTCTTGACTTCACCCAATGAATTGAGCCGTGAGGTAGCAAGAAACTACTGTGACCATTGGATACAGCAAAATCTATGGGACCTGACAACATCCCAGTAGCGAGCTACTCCTCTAAAAATATAACACTAGACCCTACCCAACAATATGGAAAATTACCCAGAAAGAAAAAATGGGCTAGATAGGGGCTATATAGACCTAACATTTACATTAATTATCCAATCAATCCAATTAATGAATGTAATTATTCTCCCATCAATCAATAGAAAGATGTTGAAAGGTGTTGTCAACAGTGATTTTCATTATTAATTTCCTACAAATAATCTGCTTCATGATGACTCCTAGGACATCATTATATCCTGGATCGTAGCAGGACTGAGGCTTTATTAGGTGCTGCCCAGACCACATTTGGATCATTGTCAGCAAATTTGGGCTCCATATCTGAGGAAGCATGCGCTGGTTTTGGAGAGGGTCCAGGAAAGCTTTACAAGAACGATCGTGGAGATGATTGGGTTTATGTATGAGGAGCATTTAGCTGGAATTTAGAAGGATGAGGAGGATCTCATTGAATCGTATCAAATAGTGTAGTGCCTAGATGTAGGATGTTTCAAGTAGTGGAAGAGTCTAGGACCAGACAGCACAGCCTCAGAATTAAAGATTGTACCTTTAGAATGGCGATGAGGAGGAATTCCTTTCACCAGAGGGAGGTGAATCTGTAGAAGTCATTGCCACAGCCAACTGTGGCGGCCAAGTCATTGGGTTTTTTTTAAAGTGAAGATTGATAGGATCCTGATTAGTAAGGATGCCAAAGGTTATGGGGAGAAGGCAGGAGAATGGTTTTGAAAACGAAAAATGGATTAGCCGTGATTGAATAGCAGAGTATACTGGATGGGCCGAATAGCCTAACTCTGCTCATATGTCTTATGAACATGACCATAGTCCCGACCTTTACATTAAGTCACCATTTGAATATGTGTGGCAATGGGTAAAACTCAATTCATTGAGAATTATCAAAATAGAAACCTTTCGATAATTGTTGTCATACCTGGGATAAAGAAGCATGGTTGGTGATTCATCATCCCGGGCCCAGAACATTACTGAAAGATTTCCTCAGGCAGTCTTCTTAGCCCAACCATCTAGAGCTATTTCATTAATGACCTTTCTTCAATCACAAGGTCAATGGCAGGAAATGGTTACATAATGTTCAGTTCCAGATGTCAGTCTTCTGGAAGTGAAGGAACTAATGGCTGCAGGCATCAAGACTTAGACAGCATTCAGGTCTGGGCTAATAATTAACAAATAACATTTGTATCTCACAATTACCATCAAATAGCTATTTCCAAAAAGGGATCCACCTCCTCTCAACATTCAGTACTATTACTATCAACAAATTCCCCACCATTAATGACCTGGGTGGATGAGAAGTAAAAGTGATGGTCACCGACCCAACTAGAGAAAGAATGTGAATCATCACTTGACTCATAAAGCTTTTCTACCATCTCAAAGGATAAAGGCAAGATAGTGATGGAAGACTTTCCGAAAATACTCAAATAGCTCGAAACCATTTCAGAAACAGCAGTCTGCTTGGCCAGCATACAGTCACCATCCTAATTATTTGTTCCTTCCTCAAGCAGTGCACCTAAGGCTTCAGTGGAAGCTATGCGCAAAATATCTGCAGTTGTTTTCCATTGACCTCCCAATAATATGGTTTCTTCCACAAAGAAGTATTCAAGTAGCAGGCAGATGAGAACATCATGTCTGTAGGAATCTTCCAAAATGAACCTTACATTAATACCAATTGTATCACTTAAATATGTCACTGTTCTTTTCTTGCCACTGGGTCTAAATCCTGAAAATCATACCTAAGCATGCTGAGAGTATCCTTACAGAATCGTAACCTTAAGTTGATATCTATACTATTACTTAAACTCTCATCTTGATCACTTCTGTTTTTTTTTTAAAATTTGTGCAAAAAAGGTACCCTTTATCGCTTGGATTTTTTCGCTACATTACCCACTGTTCTCCTCTCCTCCAAGCGCACCAAGTTTTCGATCGGTGGAAGATTATAAAAGTTATGATGGTTTAAAAAATCGTGAGATCAGGAGATTTGTCTTCTCGCCTGTCAGTCACCATGAAGGTAATGCCCCTTCCGTCACCCGCTGGAGAATAAAGTCCCAGAGGCGGGGCTGAGTATACAAGTGCTGATTGAGTCCGCAAGAGTGGAGTCAGGAAAGTCGCTTCGTGGTGTCGGGAAAGTCGCTCTGTGTAGTCGGGAAAGTCACTGTGTGGAGTCGGGAAAGTCGCAGTGTGTTGTCGGGAAAGTCGCTGTGTGATCAGGAGCTGCTGTGTGGAGTCGGGAAAGTTGCTTTGTGGTCGGAAGGTGCTGTGTGGTGTCGGGAAAGTTGCTGCGTGGTGTCGGGAAAGTTGCTGTGTGGAGTCGGGAAAGTCGCTGTGTGGTGTCGGGAAAGTCGCTGTGTGGTGCCACGGCTGGTGGCCACTGAGTGGAGTCCCTCCCCCCCCCACACCCCCCACTTCCCCTCCCCCCTTTCCCCCTCCCCCTCTTCTCCACACACACCCCCTTCCCACTTCCTCCCCACACACTTCCCTCCCCCCACACACCCACCCCTCCCTGTACTCCCCCCCCCACCCCCACACACCACCCCTCCCCCCTCACGCCACTCCCTCACCCCCTCATGCTACCCCCTCACCCCCATGCCACACCCTCCCATCCACGCCAACCCTCCCACCCACGCCAACCCTCCCCCCCATGCCACCCCCTCCCTCCCACCCCATGCCACCCCACCCCTTTATCCCCCCACGCCACCCCCTCTCTGCCCCCCACACCACCCCTCCCTCCCCCCAACACCATTCCCTCCCTCGACTCCACGCCACCCCCTCCCTCCCCCCATGCCAGCCCCTCCCACCCCCACACCACCCCCGCTCCCACACCTTGGTGGAATATTGCATTGGGGAATGGGTTGCATTGGGGGACCAGGCCTCCCATGTGCCTGGGACCCAATGGGTCCCACTTAGTCTAGTTACTATTAAAAACAGAGCCATAGGATTTTAGAAATCAATTAGAGCAAGGTTTGTGATTGCTGGGGGCAGATTTTTTATTTCACAGACAAATATAGCAATATTTATGGATTAAACGCTGATTAATCTCTGTGACAAATAACCCACAACCTAACTAGATTGCGCTGGGCTGTAAACGCCTATCCAAGTCTCTAATAACTGGCAACTTGGTTGTGAATACCTCAGTAATAAACAAGGAGAATTTGAATGCACCTGGCAGTAAACCAGAATGCAGGAAGATATTGGTTTAGCCTTCAATTTCACTGGCTTTTACTACTTCTCTAATGTTTTTCCACTTCACTGGAAGTCCACACAGTTTAATTGGTTCAGCAAGCTAGCAATATGACAGGTGCACTCTCTTTACATTCAGCCTGGCTAATGAAAAAAAAACCAAAAAGAAAATATATCCTATATTGGAAGCTGGTCACCTACGTATTTTGCATACATTTTTGCATAAAGTCTTGCATAAATATGTCATAAATTCCCATTAAGGATGGGGTCCAGCTGAAATTTCACAAACTATAAGATATATTACTTTTTAATCTTGTTTTGAATTATTTGGGGAGAAATTAAGCCTTTTCTAAGAGCATACATCAGGGTATTGGGATATAAGGCTTATTGAGGAACAAAGGCACGTGGGAGTAAATCATTTTACTAACAATGATTAGTTGGTAATACAAATCGTCACTGAGGATTTGAATTACCAAACAAACACACCCTCTGGCTTTTGGTTGCAAAATCAAAACAATCAAGTTGGACCAATTTATCTTTTCGAAATAACACACAGCAAACTGTACAATCTGGTTTTTTTTTTTCTTTATAAACTGCAGATGCTGCACATTTGAAATGGAAACAGAAATTGCTGGAATCTCAACTTTTTAATGTTACGTTAAACTGATTACTGTGCTGACTTAGCATCGAATAAATATTCAGTGGACCAGATTTCCCCCTGTACACACTTGCCGTGACAGTTATAACTGACTGCTTAGTCATACATTCCAGCATATCTCCAGGGAATCGTTTTCGACTGAGTCAACTGAGTTGTCATCAATATTAAATTGAAGTCTGACACTCACAAATTCTTACTGTGCATTCAAACAATGTTGCAGTCTATCAGTAAGCAAGGTTAAGGCCTTTTCGCAGTTATCTGGCTCCAATATTGCCAAAGTCACAAGATCACTGTGGAAATCATTGTACAACAGCATAGTGATAGTGGATAAAATATCCATGGCGGTGAATGTGAATGGTATTATGTAGGGACCATATAACCATATAACAATTACAGCACGGAAACAGGCTATCTCGGCCCTTCTAGTCCGTGCCGAACACGTATGCCCCTGTCCCACTTAGGAAACCTGAACGGAAACCTCTGGAGACTTTGCGCCCCACCCAAGGTTTCCGTGCAGTTCCCGGAGGTTGCAGGTGGTTGCCGGAGGTTGCAGGTAGTGGAATCAGGTAGGGAGACTGACAAAAACCCCCGGGAACCTCCGGGAACCGCACGGAAACCTTGGGTGGGGCGCAAAGTCTCCAGCGGATTCCGTTCAGGTTTCCAAAGTGGGACAGGGGCATTACTCTCACCTAGTCCCATCTACCTGCACTCATACCATAACCCTCCATTCCTTTCCCGTCCATATACCTATCCAATTTATTTTTAAATGATAAAATCGAACCTGCCTCCACCACTTCCACTGGAAGCTCATTCCACACAGCTACCACTCTCTGAGTAAGGAAGTTCCCCCTCATGTTACCCCTAAACTTTTGTCCCTTAATTCTCAAATCATGTCCTCTTGTTTGAATCTTCCCTACTCTCAATAGAAAAAGCTCATCCATGTCAACTCTGTCTATCCCTCTCATAATTTTAAAGACCTCTATCAAGCCCCCCACTTAATCTTCTGCGCTGCAAAGAATAAAGACCTATCTTGTTCAACCTTTCCCTGTAACTTAGGTGCTGAAACCCAGGCAACATTCTAGTAAATCTCCTCTGTACTCTCTCTATTTTGTTGACATCTTTCCTATAATTTGGCGACCAAAATTGTACACCATATTCCAGAATTGGCCTCACCAATGCCTTGTACAATTTTAACATTACATCCCAACTTCTATACTCAATGTTCTGATTTATAAAGGCCAGCATACCAAAAGCTTTCTTTACCACCCTATAGATAGTTGAGGCCAGTTCATTGGCTATATTTAAGAGGGAGTTAGATGTGGCCCTTGTGGCTAAAGGGATCAGGGGGTATGGAGAGAAGGCAGGTACAGGATACTGAGTTGGATGATCAGCCATGATCATATTGAATGGCGGTGTAGGCTCGAAGGGCCTACTCCTGCACCTATTTTCTATGTTTCTATGTTTCTATCTACATGAGATTCCACCTTCAGGGAACTATGCACAGTTATTCCTAGATCCCTCTGTTCAACTGAATTCCTCAATCCTCAAATGCTACCATTTACCATGTACGTCCTATTTTGATTTGTCCTGCCAAAATTTAGCAACTCACACTTATCAGCATTAAACTCCATCTGCCATCTTTCAGCCCACTCTTCCAAATGGCCTAAATCTCTCTGTAGACTTTGGAAATCTACTTCATTATCCACAACACCACCTATCTTAGTATCATCAGATCATTGATGTATATGACAAACAACAGCGGAACCAACACAGTTCCCTGAGGCACCCCACTAGTCACCGGCCTCCAACCTGACAAACATTTATCCACCATTACTGTCTGGTATCTCCTATTCAGCCACTGTTGAATCCATCTTGCTACTCCACCATTAATACCAAACAATTGAACCTTCTTAACCAACCTTCCATGTGGAACCTTGTCAAAGGCTTTACTGAAGTCCATATATACGTTTTATAAATCTCTGTAAGAACCTGCATGAGTAAAAGAGGTATTAAAGCTAATTCCATCTTTTAGGATGTTCATAACAAAATGTAATGACAAATACACATGAAGAACAGAATGATTGCTGCAGCCTGTTCTACACAGGGGTTAAGACCATCTTCACATGCAATCAGAAACTTAATGCAAAAGAGATGCTGCATTATGGTCATTAACTGTGCTGAATGCAGCCTCTTCCCAACTGGTGATAATAATCTCATCGCTTGATCATTAGTGCTGTGTGAAAATTGTCCTTTCCTACTCTGCTAATGAGGATAACATAACTAGATTTTTGTTGGGGGATATGCTCCCTCTATTTGATTGTGAAAGCTGGAGTCTGAGATTGGTTAGACGACTCAAAATACTGGCTTACATACGTCAAATGGGTTCAGTGAAGCCTGAGATCAAAGCAAATCACAGAAGGTTTATAAATTTAAAGTAACAGCTTCAGTAATTATTTCAGCCCAGTGGAAGGGAACTGTTCCTGCTAAAAAAACATTAAAATATTTCTGATGGTGCAAAGAATGTTTCTGTGTTTTTGCCTAATTTCATTTCATTGCATTTTCTAAACTCAATCATTTTATCTCTGGCAAATGATATGTTTAACACCACCCCATGTATATCTAGTTCTCAGAGCAGTTTGAAATAATCTGGGTAGTTTTGTGCTCAGATCCTGAACCAATCTTGTCATCTCGAGGGAGACAACATTCTTAGAGGTATTATGAATTTATACAAGTTAAGGTCTTACTGTGTAACTGGGATTCTGCTGGGATTTAAGATGTAGTGGGCTTGGCACAAAAAAGATCTTTGGTTTGCTGTCAGCCTGAAGTGGAAAGTAATTAATTGGAGATAAAGCAATCAAGAAGCCTGCCTTCATTAATATATGTGCAGGAAAGTTTAAGTTCAGCTTTATAAAACATTAGTGAGGCCACACCTAGAACCCCGAGTGCAGTTTTGGTCACCTCAGTATAGAAAGTACATGGTTGTTCTGGAGAGGGTACAGAGGAGATTCACCGGGATATAGCCTGGGTTGGTGTGGCTCAGTTATGAGAAGAGACCTGGTTAGGCTGGCTTTGTTTTCCTGGGAGCTGAAGGGGTGTCTGATAGAATCAGAGAGTCCTGCTGCACGGAAACAGGCCCTCCCGCCCAGCTTGCCGATGCCAACCAAGGTGCCCCATTTACACTAGCCCCACCTGCCTACGTTTGGCCATCAAATCATTTCCTATCCCTACACCTGTCCAAATTTATTTCAAATGTTGTTGGAGTTTTTGCCTCAAATGCCGCCTCTAGTATCTCATTCCATATACCCACCACTCTGTGTGTGAAAATGTTGCCCTTCAGATTTCCATTAAATCTTTCCTCTCTAACCTTGTAATGTTTAAATATTCCAGTCCTTGCCTGCCCAACCTACCCTTATAGCTCAGGCCCGCAGGTTCTGGCAGCATCCTCGGAAATCTTCTATCCAACATTGTTCATACAACAGGGTGACACGAAATGAACACAATACTCCAACTGTGGCTCACCAGTGCCCTGTACAGCTGTAACATAACATCCCAACTCAATATCCTGACTGATGAAAGCCTTCTTGACCACCTTATCAACCTATGACACTAATTTGGTGTATAAAATTATAAGGGGTATGAAGGGCAGTAGATATAGAACAGAACAGTAGAATACAGGAAGAGGCCCTTCGGCCCACGATGTCTCTGCCAAACATGACACCTCTTATCTGCCTGCACATAATCCATATCCCTGTGTATACAGTGCCCTCCATAATGTTTGGGACAAAGACCCATCATTTATTTATTTGCCTCTATACTCCACAATTTGAGATTTGTAATAGAAAAATAAATAAATGATGGGTCTTTGTCCCAAACATTATGGAGGGCACTGTATTTGTGCCAGTCCAAAGTCTCTTGAATGCCACTATCATGTCTGTCTCCACCACCACCCCCAATATCAAGTTCCAGGCACTCATGACTATCTATTTTAAAAAAATCTCCCTGCACATCTCCTTTACACTTTGCCTGTCTCACCTTCCAGGAATGCCCTCCAGTCGTTGACATTTCCATCCTGGGGAATAGTTTCTGACAATTGAAGAATTCTTTCACCTAGAGTCCACTGCCTAAGAGGATGGTGAAGGCTGTAGTATCTAGCTGAGAACTTGAATCACCAAGGTAAAGAAGGTTATGGACCAAGTGCTGATAAATAGGGTATGTATAGATGATAGATGGCAGGAAGGGGAATTAGGGGGTAATAAAGGGAAATATGGTCCAAATATGTGTGTGCATGGAAGGGGAAGGGAAACAGGGGCATGAGAGGGAGGGTAGGCAAAATTACTACTGTAGATGGATAATTTGATGTTCGTACCATTAGGTTGTGAGCTCCCAAAGAAGAATAAGAGGTGATGTTCTTCCAGTTTGTGAGTAGCTTCACTATGGCAATGGAGGAAGCCCAGGACTGAAAGGTCGGTATGGCAATTGGAAGTGGAATTAAAATGGATGGCAACCAGGAGCTTCAGCAGGCCTCAGCAGACAGAGTACGTGTTCAGGGGATGAGTTGCCTAATCTACGCCGATGTAAAGGAAGCATATCAGGAGGACCGAATGTAGTAGACAAGGTTTGAAAAGGTGTGAACATTTGTGTCATTCTCAAGGGCTGGTAGGGTCCCTGGATGGAAGTGAGAGAGGAGCTGCAATGATTGGTGTTACATCTCCTGCAGTTGCAGGGAAAAGTACCAGAGGGAGTGGTCTCTATGAAAAGAGGGTAGGGGTGGAGACAGGAAGATGTAACTGGTGGTGGGATCACAGTGAATGTGGCAGAAATGTCAAAGAATGATGTGTGGAATGCAGAGGCTGATGTGTTATGAAAATGTGCGGATCAGGGGAAATCTATCCAAGTTTCATCTGGGGCAGTGGATGTGAGAGCTGAAGTACAAGACAAGGAGTAGATATGGATGAGGGATCCATCAACAACAATAGCAGGGAAACCACCTTCCTGAAGAAAGAGAATGTCTTACATAGCCTATAGTGGAAAGTGTCATTTTAGGAGCAGATGTAGCAGAGACGGAGGAATTAAGAGTAAGAGATTGTTTTCTTGCAAGAGGAGGAAGTATAGTCAAGCTAACTGTGGGGGTCAGTGGGTTTATAGTGGTTATTAGTTGATAGTCTGTCTCCTGTGACAGAGACAGAGGCCATTCGGACTGTAAACGCCTGTCTCACTAGGGACTAACTCTACTGAACGTTTTTCCTTCCATTATTTATTATGTAAAAGAATATGTGTGTTATGATTGTGTTTATAGTTTGTTTGGTTGTTTGGTTATTTGTCTTTTGCACAAAAGTCCGCGAGCATTGCCACTTTCATTTCACTGCACATCTCGTATGTGTATGTGACAAATAAACTTGACTTGACTTGACTAGAATGAGAAAAGGGAGAGAGGTGTCAAAGATAGTCCAAATGAATCTGATGATAAGGTGGAACTTAGTGGTAAAGTGATGGAATCAATGAGCTCTGCACAGGTGCAGTTGTCGATGTAGCAGAGAATGAATTGGGGGCTGGTACTGGTGCACGTTTGAAACAAGGAGCATTCAACATAAACAACAAAACAACAGCAGTTGCTGGGGCCCAAAGAGGAGTTGATAAATTTGAAGATAAAATGTAGAAACATGGAACTGCAGATGCTGGTTTACAAAAAAGGTCACAAAGTGCTGGAGAAGCTCAACGTATCAGGCAGCATCTCTGGAGAACATGGAACATGGTTACTCAAGTACTCTGTTTTTAAGGTTGAGGACAAGTCCTGCCAGTTGGAGGAGTGTGTTAATAGAGGGGAGTTGAGTGGGTCTCTGTTCAAGGAAGAACTGGAAGGACCTGAGACCTTCCTGATGGGGAAATGAAAGTGTACAGTAAATGGATGTCCTTGGTAAAGATGTGGTGATAGCTAAAAGGAATTGGAAGTTACTAAAGCGGTAAAGAGCTTGTGTTGTAGATCTTGGATGTAGGTTGGAAGGGACTGGACAAGAAACGACAATGCATTTGACAGGGCAGTCCTGCTTGTGGATTTTGTTTATCTATCCTGACTTCCAGTACAATTTGGTCTACCTGAAGTATGTTATCTTTTTAAAATGCAGAATGGTAAGCTGCATAATTAATTGAGCACAAGAAATTTACGAAGTAGAAAGTGGTTAAAAATATGAAGTCTTATCTATAGCTACAGTTATTACTTAGAATGGTCAATATGAGTGAAAATTAAAGGAAATATAAAAAAACAATGACCAAAATCTAACTATCAGCTGTTTAGCACTAGTTACAGACAGCAGATACATTCCAAAGTTATCGTAATGAGAGAAGCAAAATTAAAAAGCCCAAGGATGTTTATTTGTTTAAGAAAATATGCTGCATCTATGACATCTATAGCAAAGAAACGAAGTCACATTTATTTTATTTTGTGGCTACCATGGTGGAACACAACAGCACGTCTTTAAAATTAAAAATATATGTTCAATATAAATGTAATCCAATTCAGCATTTTGTCCTGCATTATTCATAGATAGCATATACTTTTATACTCAAATTTCTTCATATCTGAGTTTTTGTGCCATAATTTCCCATAACTAGAATCCTCTTGCTTTTGAAAATTTCAGTTTGTAGTCTAATGAGAGCAGAGGCAGCACCAACATAGTTGCTTAGCACTGCAGCAAACGTAGATTCATGCTGGATTTCTTGGTGTGTCAGCTTTTTACGTTATTCAAAGCGACTAAGCAATGGAAGCTAAATGTCTGTGTTCCCAATACAGCTTTTCTGCAGCTTGCATTTGATAGTCCAAGCCTCTGGTCTTTATTTTATCAACAGACTCCTGTCAATTAACTTAAAATATATTTGATTTCATTATGCACTGTACAAAGAATACGTTCTGTCACTTTAAACTGAAAAACATAGAAACATAGAAAATTAGGTGCAGGAGTAGGCCATTTGGTCCTTCGAGTCAGCACTGCCATTCAATATGATCATGGCTGATCATCTAAAATCTGTCCCCCGTTCCTGCTTTTTCCTATATTCCTTGATTCCTTTAACCCTAAGAGCTAGATTTAACTCTCTTTTGAAAACATCCAGTGAATTGGCTAAGACTGCCTTCTGTGGCATTTGTAGCATTCACAAGTGATCATTATGATTTTATTAAAAACAATTACATTTATAGGCTGGTCTCCGCTTGGTCTCCTTTACATTGGGGAGACCAAGTGTGGACTAAGTGACTGTTTCTCCAACAATTGAGCTCAGACCACCAAGGCCTGCTGAATCTCTCAGTTTCTAACCATTTAACTCCCCTTTCCCATTCCTATACTGACCTTTCAGTCCATTGCCAGAGTAAGGCCACATGCAAACTGGAGGATCAGAACATCATGTTCTGCTTGGACAACTAACTAATGGTCTGAATATTGAATTCTCCAATTTCAAGTAACTAATCTACTCAAGAGTCCAGAGTGTTTTATTGTCATATGTCCCAGATAGAACAATGAAATTCTTACTTGCTGCAGCACAAGAGAATATGTAAACATAGTACATAAACGAGAGAAAAAAAGTTCAGTGTGTATATATACAAATACATACATACTCACAAAACAAACAATTATAGTGCAATAATAATAAGTCTGTTGTCTCCTAACAACTCGCTCCTTTCCCCCCCCCCCCCCCCCCCCTTACCTTCTCTGTGTTCCACCTAGATTCACACTAATTTCCCTCCTTCCCCTTACCCCTGTCTCCTTCTACCTACATTCCTTACTCAGACTTCACAATTTGCACATCTTCTACCCTTATCTCATAATCTTATGGGCAATTGTTCAGGCGACTGTCAAGTTGAAAAACCGGCAACTGGAACGGCGACTGTCAGAGTGGAACACACACACACATCGCTTCCTTCATCAGCCCATTGTGCAGGCGGGGGACATGTCAAACGGGGGAGAATGGCTAAGTGAAATTCACACGGTGCACAGCCAAGGTGATACAGACACACACCACGATGAATATGAAGTTTGCCGCTGTAATTAAGACGGCTAAAGCACAGTGTACAGTAAGTCTTTTAAAAGAGGGGGAGAGAGGGGGGAGAAAGAGTGGCGACAACTTTTAAGAAGCCAGAGATACACGGCTGTGAAGTTCGGCGGACATTTTACATTACCGGTCGATTATCGTTGGTTCTGAAAATGACTGCTTACGGTTTTTTTTCCCAATGAGCCAATGAAATTCACCGGTCAGCATCGGCTACAACCTACGAGGACCTCCGAGAATCTTCGACCTCCTGGCAACCCACCGGGACCTCCGGGCGACCCACCTACGGCACGAGAATTCTCGCTACTCTTCATGGCGGCTTTATTCTTCAGTAAATTTTCAACGTTGAAAGATTTGCGGCGAGCATAATGAAGCCGCAACTAGTTCCCCTAGTTTGCGTAGTCTCCTGCAGTCGCCTAAAAAGTTGCCTAAGTGGGACAGGCCCGTTAGTCTCTTCATCTCTGACTTTTTGCCCAATTGTGCACCTATTGAAAACCCTATTCACCTGTACCCACCTATCATTTTCCAGGATAGACACAAAATGCTGGAGTAAATCAGGAGGACAGGCAGCATCTCTGGAGAGAAGGTATGGGTGACGTTTCGGGTCGAGACCCTTCTTCACTATCCAGGAATCACTTTCCAGGCTGTCCTGCCCCCGCCTCTCTTCCAGCTTTTCTGAAGACATAAAAAATCACCTATCCATGTTCTCCAGAAATGCTGCCTGAACCGCTGAGTTACTTCAGCATTTTTTGTTTATTTTCTCATTTTATTTCAGACTTGCACCATCTGCAGTTTTATTTTTCCACTTGGTGAGGGTAGTCTCAGTGTTTAAAAACACTGGGCTGTAACTGTTAGTTTGGAAACAGTTTGGCTCAGCCACAATGTGTAGGAAAGAACTGCAGATGCTTGTTTATACCGAAAATAGGCACAAAATGCTGGAGTAACTCATCCGCTCTGGCAACATCTGTGGAGAAAAGGAATAGTGACATTTCGGATTTTAAGCCTTCCTCTAGACTTTAGACCAAAAACGTTACCTATTCCTTTGCTCCAGAGATGCTGCCTGACCGGATGAGTTATTCCAGCATTTTGTGCCAATCTTCGGTATAAACAAGCATCTGCAGTTCTTCCCTACACATTGTGGCTGAGCCAAACTGTTTCCAAACTAAGAAGTGATCAAACCTGATTATAACCACAATGTTACACGACCTCTGGCTGAGTTCTGCCTCCAATACCACCTTTTGCTAAGAAACAATATGTGCAATCATCAAAGGAATAAACCATGGACAGCATAAGACAAACTAAAAACAAACAGCCTCTTAATATTGCAGGAATTTTGATGTAGTAATCATTTCAAATGACAAAAGGCAATAATTTGGGATTTGATTGCCTATTGCTGTCTTTTACAGAACAGCAGTCAGTGAATTCAATCAATCAATCAATCAATCAATCAATCAATCAATCAATCAATCAATCGATCAATCAATCAGATTTATTCATCACATACACAATAAAGTGCAGTGAAATGAACTTGCCAGCAGTGGAACAATAAAAAAGAACACACAATACACAATAAAAATTGAACACAAACATCCACCACCACATTCTTCACTGTGGTGGAAGACACGAAGTATAGTCAGTCCTCCTCCATTTTCCCCCGTGGTCGGGGCCATAATCTCCGCGGCCGCCACTGCGGGCGGCCAGATGACAGGCCCTCTCGTCTGGAGGGTAAGTCCTGAATCGGTGCTTCCCAACCGAGACCGCAGCTTCAGGATAACGTAGGCCATAGGCTGGCGGTCGGAGCTCTTCTCCAGGGATTCCTGGCGAGGAATCCCGCTCTGGAAGGTCTCCGGCGCATCCGCGTCTAGAAGCTCTGCAGTCCGCGGCTTCAAGATGTTGAAGGCCGCGGGCCGGCGGGTCGGAGCTCTTCTCCTCCGGGGGTCCCCAATGAGGGATCTCAGGCTCCAGATACCGCGTCCACGGCTAGAAGCTCTGCAGTCCACGGCTTCAAGGTGTTGTAGGCCGCGGGCCGGCGGGTCGGAGCTCTTCTCCTCCAGGGGTCCCCAACAAGGGATCCCAGGCTCCGGACGCCGCGCCCGCGGCTAAACGCTCCGCAGGCCTTCTGACAGAACAGTCCGTGGGCCAGCGATCGGAATAAGTTCATGCTGCGCCCGCTGCTGAAGCTCCGGGCCCGACTCCGGGAAATGCCGCACCAATCCTTAGTGTTAAGCCGCGTGGGAGGTGACATGGAAAAAGTCACCTCTCCGTGGAGGAGGCGACCAAAAGCGGTTTCCCCCTCACCCCCTTACACCAACCCACACACAAGACACACTGAGAGACATCGAGTTCATCATTGAGGGGTCTCCTTGTTCACCCATCCTCCATTGTTAATAGATTATATTTATTTTTACTTGTCAACTTACTGTTGGACTAGATTGTTATCTCTATCCTAATAGACAGGGCATTGCACCAATGACCCCTTCAAAATCTGCCATAGAGATTCCACATGGTTTGGAAACAGCACTGAAGTTGATGAAGAGGCTATTAATTGGATCTACACCATAACAATAGACAACATCAGTGGCTGGCAGTGGACCCAGATCACTGGAGTCGTGAGGCAGCATCTCTACTATTTCAACAATAGTGGTGCCCTATTCCCAAATTCCACCCGCACCACCCCTCCCTCCCCTTCCCCCTGCTTTTAGATTAATAGAGTCACACAGCGTGCAAACAGGCTCTTCGACTGAACGTGCCCAAGCTGACCAACAAGATTCAAGAGATTCAAGAGAGTTTATTGAATCCATCTCCATCTCCATCATGCTCCATCTGCACCTCCCACCTGCCTGCATTTGGCCCGTGTCTTTCTAAGGATTTTAGAATAACGGGTAAGCCATTCGGAGATGAGGAAACGTTTTTTCACACTGAGAGTTATGAGTCTGTGGAATTCTCTGCCTCAGGGGGCAGTGGATGCCGATTCTCTGGATACTTTCAAGAGAGAGCTAGATAGGGCTCTTAAAGATAGCAGAGTCAGGGGATATATGGAGAAGGCAGGAATGGAGTACTGATTGTGGATGATCAGCCATGATCACATTGAATGGCAGTGCTGGTTAGAAGGGCTGATTGGCCTACTCTTGCATCTGTTGTCCATTATCTAAATCTATCCTATCCATTTTTCTTCCTCTTCTTCCATTTTTGTTTTATATTCTTCCATTTCAAATAATGATGGGATTACTGAGCATATGTCCTTGCAAGAAATCCGCAAGGAGCACATTTCACCACGTGCCTCGCCGACATTGCAGACATTCACCAAGATCATATGAGGTCCCTTTATTAGGATGTGAGTTGTTGGTGTTCACACAGCCAGGATAAGCTTACTATCAAACCTGATATGTGGGAATAATTGGGGAAGTATTTGGCACTAAATTGAAGGCTCTCAGATGGAGATCCATGCCCCTAATGAAAAATAAGTAGGCCATGATGACTACTCATCTGAGATGACACCAGGTGGCACTCTTAGTGCAGTTATTCTCAGTGAAGTAAGGATGTAGCAAGGGAGATTATAGACTTGGTGAAATGAATGAGGTTGGAAGGGCATTGCAAAATAAACTGCGGAACTGCACAATTACAGCATCAGATATATGTCTAAATAATCTATAACCGAGAAGTGTTTCTGCTTAGAAATAAAAATTATATATAAATGTGAAAGTGGCATAACTACAGTGATAAAAAATAACACTGGATTTTATTGTGTAGCCATTTTATTTTACTAAATAATAAGGAAAGATTTCCATGATAGCTATTTTCAGCAAGATCATTAAAAAATATTTAACAATGAGAAGTATTTCTGTTCATTATTATTTATTGATTTAATTGAAGTGACTGATGTCTGGTTGTTCCCTAGGGAATCAGCAGGCCCATATCTCTACACTACTGGGATATCTGTGCAGGTTCAGATACCAGTGACTTTAACTTCCCATTCCTCTGCTGGATTCATCATTAAGCCCAGTGAGCATCTCTGGCTTGGTGGAGAGACAATTGGAGGTGCATTGTAAACAATTCATCAGGTTAACACCACCTCGCCCAGAAATCTGAAATAGGATCTGGAAACTCTGGAAATGCTCAGCAGGTCGGCGGCATCTCTGGGAGGAGAAACTGGTTGATGTTCTTCACCAGAATTCTTCCCACAAATGCTCATTGTTATTAAACTTGACCTGACTGGTTCACTTTCCTCAGTTGTTGGCTTATCTCTTGACCAGCTCCAGCCTATTCTGTTTATATTTAAGGTAGAGAGGCAATTTAAAAATCTTTATTCAGACTTTATCGCACTAAATGTTATAAACTTTATCCTGGATCTGTACACTGTGAACGGCTTGATTATAATCATGTATGGTCATTTATAATCAAAATGATTTGATTATAAGAGCAGGATTATAAGCAAAAGGATTTGAGTTTAAGAGCAGGGAGGTTCTACTGCAGTTGTACAGGGTCTTGGTGAGACCACACCTGGAGTATTGTGTACAGTTTTGGTCTCCTAATCTGAGGAAAGACATTCTTGCCATAGAGGGAGTACAGAGAAGGTTCGCCAGACTGATTCCTGGGATGGCAGGACTTTCATGTGAAGAAAGACTGGATAGACTCGGTTTGTACTCGCTAGAATTTAGAAGATTGAAGGGGGATCTTATAGAAACTTACAAAATTCTTAAGGGGTTGGACAGGCTAGATGCAGGAAGATTATTCCCGATGTTGGGGAAGTCCAGAACAAGAGGTCACAGTTTAAGGATAAGGGGGAAGTCTTTTAGGACCAAGATGAGAAAATCATTTTTCACACAGAGAGTGGTGAATCTGTGGAATTCTCTGCCACAGAAGGTAGTTGAGGCCAGTTCATTGGCTATATTTAAGAGGGAGTTAGATGTGGCTAAAGGGATCAGGGGGTATGGAGAGAAGGCAGGTACAGGATACTGAGTTGGATGATCAGCCATGATCATATTGAATGGCGGTGCAGGCTCGTAGGGCCGAATGGCCTACTCCTGCACCTATTTTCTATGTTTCTATAATCGCTGACTGGATCGCATGGAACAAAAAAGCCTTTCATTGTACCTCGGTACAACGTGACAATATAATAAACTAAACTAAACTAAACTAAACTAAACTAAACTCACCAGCAAAGGTGATCAAACAAAAACTGCTGCAGTAAGTGACATAGCATTGTATCATATTTTAGGAGTAGATTATTAGCAATTTGATGCATGACGGCTCTTTTTTACATATCTTACAATAATAATGATGCAAAGTCAATACAAAATTGACTCCAATGTTTATTTCAGGAACATCTGATTAAATTTAAATCATATGGCTCACTGCTTCAACATGAAAGTAGAGTGAAAATCGCTTCAGAGCAATCTCATTTAAAAACGAGATGACATATGATCCCTGCCAGGACCAATCGTTCACCAAATGTTGATTACTTCGGCTAAGGGTTTGCATTCTGCTCTTATCAATATCAGTGTTCTTAATCAATTTCACTATTTTTTGGCATGGTATTAATCCCTGCATCTCCCAATGCATAACTGAACGGTGTGGTTCTTCAATCTTTAAGGCAGAAAAGATGAAAGATAAAAAGATGAATTAGGAAAGAATTGTGTTATATTTTAATGAGTGTTACCTGTTACCCGCAGTTTGTCAACTCCAATAGCAATTTCATTTTCATCTGCAGAAAATAACACCTTCTTGCCATCTCCTGCTTTTACTTCAAATCTTCTGCACTGGGCCTCTACAGCATTAGAACCTGGAATAAGATAAGGAAAATAAAGCACATTTTGTCTTTTAGAAGCTTCATTGGCAAAGAGTAACAAAAAGTAAAAACATCTTCAAATGCTCTTCTGGAACTATTCATTTTCATTTACACCTGTGTAATTTTAAAACAACTGAAAACCTGTAATGAAATTCATAAAATCTTCTGAACTCAGTCATAGAGCTAGATAGCTCAGAAGGAGGCCCTTCGACCCAATTCTTCCATGCCAACCAAACCAACCTAGTCTCACTTGCCTGCACCTAACCGATATCCCTCCAACATGCTGGAGACACAAAATGCTGGCGTAACTCAGCAGACAGGCAACATCCCTGGAGAGAAGGATGTTTCGGGTCCAGACCCTTCTTCAAGCCTTATCCCTTCAAACCTTTCCTATCCATGTACCTGTCCAAGTGTTCTTTAAATGTCACAATTGTACCTGCTTTCCCCTGTACTTCTGGTAGTTGATTCCTTGTACGCACCACACTTATTAAATCTATCATTATTGGTGTTTTTCTTATCCTAATCTAAATGCAGTGATGAATTTCATTTGTAATTGCCTCTCAGCAAGGCCACCAGCATAATCAAGGACGAGTCTCACTCTGGACACTCCCTCTTTCCCCTCTCCCATCAGACAAGAGGTAGAGAAGTCAGAAAACGCATACCTCCAGATTCAGTGACATTTTGTTCCCAGCTGTTATCAGGAAACTGAACCATTCTATCACCAACTGAAGAGCCCTGACCTACCATCTACTTTATTGCCGACCCTCGGACTATCTTTAATGAACTTTTCTAGACATTATCTTGCACTAAACATTATCCCTTTATCTTGTATCTGTACACTGTGGGCAGCTTGATTGTAAAAATGTATAGTCTTTCCGCTGACTGGACAGCACGTAAGGAAAAAGCATTTCACTGTACCTTACATAAACTAAACTAAACTAAAATTTAAAAAAATAAACTGTATGTATATGTTTTTGTTTTGGTGTTTGTCTTAGTCTAGTGCCATGATGCTGAAGCAAGCAAGATTTCCATTGTACCTGTACCTCATCGTAATTGTGCACATGACAATAACAACTTTGCTCAGCCCACCTGAACCAACCTGATCTGCCGGTTGCTGGACACTTTAATTCTCCTTCTCATTCCTACACAGACCTTTCTGTCCTCAGTCTCCTCAATTGTCAGAGTGAGGCTAAATATAAATTGGAGGAACAGCATGTCATATTTTGCTTGGGCAGCCGTGGTATGAATATTGATTTCTCTCACTTCAGATAGCCCTGGCATTCCCTCTCTCTCTCTATCCCTCCCCCACACGTCGCACTGGCTTCTCAATTTCACTACAAACAGCTAACAATGGCCTGTTTCCTTTATCATTGTTACTTTTTTGCATATCTTTCACTCATTTTTCTTTATCTCTCCACATCACCATCTATATCTCTCGTATCCCTTATCCCTAACCAGTCTGAAGAAGGGTCTCGACCCGAAATGTCACCCATTCCTTCTCTCCAGAGATGCTGCCTGTCCCGCTGAGTTACTCCAATTTTTTGTGTCAATCTTTGGTTTAAACCTGCATCTGCAGTTCTTTCTTACACAATAAACTCAAATATGTTTGTCTTTGTTCTCACATCTACATTCATATTTTGCTGATCATTTACAACACATTATTTACAAGATGATGGCATAATTGAGAAATGTATAATTTCATGCAGTGGATTAAACAGCCATCGGCTGTTTTTTTAATCTTTCTCTTGATTTATCTTGGGACTAATCAGAGTTGAGACAGAATTAGCAAAGACTTTATTCAGAATGTCTTCACATTAAATATGCTTTACTGGTACTTCTGTAGTGCTTTACAGTCATTTTTCAGTCTCTGCTCTGTATATCTCACAGGAGATAACCATGATGTTTATATTGTTAGAATTATATCAGAACAATTCACCTTTGCCACTGTTCAATATAGCTGACAGCTATTACAAATGAAATGCAGCCATTACAAGCACATTTTGGCAGTTGATTTCACATTCCCAACATTTTTGCAAAAACTTGATAAAATTATCTTTGTACATGGAATTCATGACATGATCCAACAAACTCTTCTGATGTCTCTTATCAGCACATTTTTATCATCTCTTAATTCTCTGATTTTATACTTAAGTTAATTTCATATCTTTAAATTTGACCAAACTTCCCTATCTCTTATCAATTGTTTTTCGTTTGGTTTCTCATGGACTCATGAACCTTTCCCTCTTCCATGGAATCACAGGTATATTTTAACAATTTCTAATGCTGACAATAGCTTCCATTGCAGTCTGAGTTGCTTTAAATTCTGAAGCTTCATGTCTCTGTATTAAAAAAAAAAGACAAACTTGACAATGAAAACATAAAGTGCTGGAGAAACTCAACAGGTCAGGCAGCATCCATGGAGGGAATAGACAAGAGACATTATGGGCCGGGATCCCACTTCAGTAGGTTTCCAACCCAAAATACCCCCCTGTCCATTCCCTCCACTAATGCTGCCTGACCCACTGAGTTGCTTCAGCACTTTGTGTTTTACTCAAGATTCCCTCATCTGCAGTTTTTATGTCTCAATCAAACATGGCCAGCATTCTTTTATCTTAGGTAGACAAAAATGCTGGAGAAACTCAGCGGATGACGCAGCATCTATGGAGCGAAGGAATAGGTGACGTTTCGGGTCGAGACCCTTCTTCAGACTGATGTGGGGGTGGGGGGCAGGAAGAAGAAAGGAACAGGCGGAGACAGTGGGCTGTGGGAGAGCTGGGAAGGGGAGAGGAAGGAGGGAGAAAGCAAGGACTACCTGAAATTGGAGGTCAATGTTCATACTGCTGGGGTGTAAACTACCCATGCGAAATATGAGGTGCTGCTCCTTCAATTTGCAGTGGGACTCACTCTGGCCATGGAGGAGGCACAGGACAGAAAGGTTGGATTCGGAATGGGAGGGGGAGTTGAAGTGCTGAGCCACTGGGAGATCAGGTGGGTTAATGCGAACTGAGCGGAGTTGTTGGGGCCAAGCGAAAGCCAAGCCTGCGCTTGGTCTCACCGATGTAGAGCAGTTGGCACCTAGAACAGTGGATGCAATAGATGAGGTTGGAGGAGGTGCAGATGAACCTCTGCCTCACCTGGAAAGACTACTTGTGTCCTTGGAAGGAGTCGAGGGGGGAGGTAAAGTAACAAGTGTAGCATTTCTTGCGGTTGCAAGGGAAAGTACCAGGGGAGTGGGTGTTTTGGGTGGAAAGGGACGAATTGACCAGGGAGTTACAGAGGGGGCAGTCTCTGCGGAAAGCCGAAAAGGGAGGAGATGGGAAGATGTGGACAGTGGTGGGATCCTGTTGGAGGTGGCGAAAATGTTGGAGGATTATCTGTTGTATGTGACGGCTGGTAGTGTGGAAGGTGAGGACAAGGGGGACTCTGTCCTTGTTACGAGTGGGGGGATGGGGAGTGAGAATGGAGCTACGGGATATAGAGGCGACCCTGGTGAGAGCCTCATCTATTGTCGAAGAGGGGAACCCCCGTTCCCTAAAGAATGAGGACATCTCTGATGCCATGGTTTGAAACACCTCATCCTGGGTGCAGATGCGGCAGCATTGGGAGTAGGGGATAGAGTCCTTACAGGAAGCAGGGTGGGAAGATGTGTAGTCCAGAGAGTCAGCGGGTTTGTAGTAGATGTCGGTCAATAGGCGATGGAGATAGTGAGGTCGAGAAATGGTAGGGTGATGTCGGAAATGGTCCAGGTGAATTTGAGTACTGGATGGAAGTTAATGGTGAAATGGATGGTTAGTGAGTTCTGAATGGGTGCAGGAGGTGGCACCAATGCAGTCATCAATGTAGCAGAGGTAGAGTTTGGGAATAGGGCCACGGTACGCCTTGAACAAGGATTGAGGCAGGCCTAGTTGGGGCCCACGTGCGTGACAATAGCTACGCCATGGATTTGTAGGAAATGGGTGGAGTCAAAGGAAAAGTTGTTGTGGATAAGCACCAGCTCCGCTAAGCGGAGGAGAGTATCTAGAGTATCTTTTATCTTATCTTTGAACATTGGCTTGTAACTTATATATTATTTATCAAGCAATGTATTACTACAATTATTTATTCAGTTGTTTCATTTAAGCAATTTGGTTATACTATGCCTTCAATTTGAAAATAATCCTTTATTACTCACTTTATACCTAACATCACATTATAAGCAAAGTCGAAGTCATATTCTAACAATACAATACAAATTATCATAACAGATATATCCTTCATTGGATTTTACCCAAGAAATCTTTTGGATTTCTTGTCAGGCATCCTAACTAGCGTTAAAATAACAAATAGTCAAGGACCATTGTAAATAGACTGTTGTTTTCAAAGCAGGTCTCATAAAGTAAGAAATAACCTTTACATTTCACCGAATGCTCACATTTAAAAGAGATTATTAGCTGGTTTGGCAGTGCACATAGTTCAAGTTTGTTTCTTTTCCATCAGAGGTATTAAAATTTGCCATCAAAGTGGTTTGCATAAGCCTTACTAAAGGTTATGTTTGGATTATCCAGCCTTGATTCCAAATTCCCAGTTGTATAGGAAGGAACTGCAGATGCTGGTTTAAACCGAAGATTGACACAAAAAGCTGGAGTAACTCAAGTCGAAGCTGGAGAGTCTCAACCCGAACATCGCCTATTCCTTTTCTTCAGAAATGCTGTCTGACCCGCTGAGTTACTCCAGCTTTTTGTGTCTATTTCCAGTTGTATAGTTGGGATACCACTGCAATCAGGAATAGCATGGTTCTCATGTGTCAGTGCAGTCATAAACTACATCACAATAATGGATTCAAGATGTTAAAATACTCATATATTTTAATTCGCTAATTCAAATTAATAGATGCAGTTGAAAACTTTAGTGTTTTGATCAAAGTCAAGTGCAGATGTTTTGAGATTATTTAAACATGACATCAGAAAACAGCATAAACATGTGTTAATTGACATAGAACAGTACAACACTGGAAGGGATCGTTCAGCCCACAATGTCCGTGCCAAACATAATGCCATGTTAAACTAATCTCTTCTGCCTGCACGTGAGCCATATCCCTCCATTTCCTGCATTTCCACATGGTGATCTAAAAGCCTCTGAAATGCCATTACCGTATCTGCTTCAACCACCACCTGCAGCAACCCGTTCGGGGCATCACCACCCTCTGTGTAAAACACATGCCCCTCACATCTCCTTTAAATTTTGCCTTCTCACCTTAAAGCTATGTCTAGACTTTAACATTTCCATTCTGGGAAAAAAGTTTCTGTCTATCTATACTATCTAAGCCTCCCATAATTTAACATATACTTCTATCAGGTCTCTCCTCAACCTTCAATTGTTCAATGCTGTTAATTATTAATTCTTCACTTTCCCTTTGTTTTTCTTATCCTGAAATAACAACACTGAAAGCCTCCATTTTGTTCACTACTCACTTATGTTTTGCATTATTTTTATCCTGAGAAATGCAAAGGGATGTGGTAGTTAGTAATGTCATGTTTACTCCACATTCACAGTTGTCTTGAAAAGGTAGTACTTTCCCTGTAACAGCCACAACCTTATATATAGCAGCCCTCTGTGGATTGTGCTCCCACAATGATGCAAGACATACATTGCAATGGTTTTGATTACACTTAGACTATTACTCATGTCAGAAATATTTTATAATTATTCAATTTCCACCATTTCTTTCTGTAGTTTCTAATTTGCAGTCATGACGATTCAACCTTATATGATAAATCCAACTAAATCAATTTTATAGATCTGGTGCCTACAGTTTGGACTCCTTCCTCGGACAATGTGGCCACTGACCATTTATGAAGCCCCAATAACAACTGTGGAGAAGATGGAGCGAACCATAACTTCATACGCGAAGAAATGGCTCGGGGTCCCACGATGTCTAACTAACATCGGCCTATATGGCAAAGGGGTCCTGGAACTACCTCTCACTAGTCTAACAGAGGAATACAAGTGTTCTAAAGTAAGACTTCAGATGACACTGAGGGACTCTAGAGACAAGACCATCAGTGCTGTTGCGCCGCCCCTAGTAACTGGCCGGAAGTGGACACCATCTGATGCAGTACAGCAAGCTTCATCAGCCCTGAGACACAAAGACATCGTGGGGCAAGTCCAGCAGGGAAGAGGAGGCTTTGGCCTTACGACAAGTAAACCAACTTGGCGAAAGGCCACAACATCAGAGCGGAGGACATTGGTGGTCGAGGAGGTGCGGCGACAAGAGGAGGCCGCAAGAAGTGCAAAGGCGGTCTCTCTTGCCAAACAGGGGCAATGGATGCAGTGGGAAGGTGTGGAGCGGAGGAAGATCAGCTGGAAAGAACTATGGGAAATGGAAGCAAGCAAGATCAGCTTCATCATCAGAGCGACTTATGACGTGCTTCCATCACCAAAGAACCTCCATCAGTGGTACGGCGAGGATCCAACCTGTGCCCTCTGCCCAACTCCAGCGACCCTCAAACACATCATGGTAGGCTGCAAGACCAGCCTCACGCAAGGGAGATACACGTGGCGGCATAATCAGGTACTAAAAAGCCTGGCATCAGCCCTTGAGAACAAGCGGTGTGCGACCAACTCCTTGCCTCCGAGAGCAAGCAACCCCCCCCCCCCCCTAAGGGCAACAACCTTTGTCCGAGAAGGACAGAAAACATCTAAACATCCTTCCACCAGATCAGAAGAAGGAAACCTATGCAGGGCCCGCTACTGGAGGATGCTGGCGGACATCGGCCGACAACTAGTTTTTCCACCTGAAATTGCTTCCACCAACCTCAGGCCAGACTTGGTGTTCTGGTCCCCTTCACAGAAGACTGCTTACATCATAGAGCTCACAGTTCCATGGGAGAACTCTGTTGAGGAGGCCTATGAGCGTAAGAAGCTGCGTTACGCAGAGCTTGCAGCAGAGGCAACGCGGCGTGGCTGGAACACCAAAGTCTATCCAGTTGAAGTGGGATGCAGAGGATTTGTTGCGTCATCTACCATCAGACTGCTGAAGGAGCTTGGAATCCACGGTCAGGCTCTGCGGAAGACCATAAGATCACTCTCAGAGGCGGCTGAAAGAAGCAGCCGGTGGATTTGGCTCAAGCGGAAAGACCCATGCTGGGCCCCAAGTATTTCAGGGTGAATCTTTGGGACGGTTTGACACGGGACACGCGCTGAGGGCTGATCATCCTGCAGCGGGCCGCCCTTGTGGAGGGTGTATAGTGTTAAAAGGCCGAAACACCCAGTGATGCAAGGGTACACTACTGATGATGTGTCCTGTGCCCAACTGTCCTGAAGGTTACCCAGGCCAAGATATACGTATCCACTCCCCCCCCGCCCCCCCACCGATGTTGAGCGTCTACCACTCTCAACAATCAACGAATGTCGTGAAATGCTCCCCACCTATTGGCACAAGGGACTTCTTAACATCTTGTCCTGTGTATTTGATTCTAACTGGAATTGTTTGAGCAGTTATCTATCTATAATCAGTTAAAACCAGATTGTATTATTGGAAAGTAGTTTGAGTCTGGAATTAATACAGGTGAAAAAAAGGCTACAAATGTGCTCATTGTTACAAGTGGTAATACCATAATACTGTATCCACCATAACACTGTTCTTAAAAGTTCCATGAAGGCTAGAGGAAGGCTTCCAAAACAACCTTAGTAACAAGGATCTCCAGATGCAGGTTTACACAAAAGGTACACATAGTGCTGGAGTAACTCAGCCGGTCAAGCAGCATCTCTAGAGAACATGGATAGGTGACTTTTCAGGTTGGGACCCTTCGTCAGACTGATTCAAGTCTGTCTGAAGAGGACTCCCAGCCTGAAATGTCATAGTTTGACTTGACGCCTTGAGCATAAATCTTTAAAGCAATGTGCACATAAACAATGAGCACAATTCTTACAGCTAAGAGAGGCACAACATGCTGGAGTAACTCAGAGGGTCAGGGAGCATCTCAGGAGAAGTCTGAAGAAGGATTCTGACTCAAAACATCACCAATTCCTTTTATGCAGAGATGATGCCTGACCTGCTGAGGTACTCCAGCATTTTGTGTCCATCTTCGGTGTAAATCATCATCTGCAGTTCCTTCCTGCACAACTCTTAGAGCTACTGTAGTGTGCTCATGAAAAGTTTTTCATGAAAGAATGTAGAACTGATGCGAGAAGGGAAAGTGTGCTCAGGGTGGCATGGACAGGTTGGCAAAAAACATTATGCACAGGTAACATGCTTCTGGTGCTAATGGGAACATACAATCTCTGGAATGAGAGCCAGGCTGTTCCTGGCAAGGAATTGCCTGGTAGATCCTTGTAAGTATTTACAGCTATTTACAATAAATATTAATGATTTGGACAAGGGAATTGAATGCAACATCTCCAAGTTTGCGGATGACACGTAGCTGGGGGGCAGTGTTAGCTGTGAGGAGGATGCTAGGAGGCTGCAAGGTGACTTGGATAGGTTGGGTGAGTGGGCAAGTGCATGGCAGATGCAGTATAATGTGGATAAATGTGAGGTTATCCACTTTGGTGGCAAGAACAGGAAAGTAGACTATTCTCTGAATGGTGGCCGATTAGGAAAAGGGGAGATGCAACGAGACCTGGGTGTCATGGTACGCCAGTCATTGAAAGTAGGCATGCAGGTGCAGCAGGCAGTGAAGAAATAGAATGGTATGTTAGCATTCATAGCAAAAGGATTTGAGTATAGGAGCAGTGAGGTTCTACTGCAGTAGTACAGGGCCTTGGTGAGACCACACCTGGGGTTGGACAGGCTAGAAGCAAGAAGATTGTTCCCGATGTTGGGGAAGTCCAGAACAAGGGGTCACAGTTTAAGGATAAAGGGGAAGTCTTTTAGGACCGAGATGAGAATTTTTTTTTTCACGTAGAGAGTGGTGAATCTGTGGAATCCTCTGCCACAGAAAGTAGTTGAGGCCGATTCATTGGCTATATTTAAGAGGGAGTTAGATGTGGCCCTTGTGGCTAAAGGGATCAGGGGGTATGGAGAGAGGGTAGGTACGGGATACTGAGTTGGATGATCTGCCATGATCATATTGAATGGCGGTGCAGGCTCGAAGGGCCGAATGGCCTACTCCTGCACCTATTTTCTATGTTTCTATGTAAGTAATAACATACAATGAATGCAGTCTACGAATGCCTGCACTTTTAGAAAGCCTGAGAAAATAGCAATGCGCCCTGCTGCTCTGCCTGCCTCTGCGGGCTGAAGGAGAAATAAAAGAAATATTTACGTGTGGACATTAGCAGTCTCTCTAAAAGAGTAATACACAGCAAAGTATACAATGTGGCACTGGTGTTAAACCTTCCAATGCATCCTCATGGTCTCAATGGCTGCCTGTGGTGTCTCTGATATAATAGTCCAATTGCACGCCATCCAATGTTAGGTCCAGACAAATCCCCCATTTGCTGTCAGCATTGAGTCCTAAACAGTTCATGAAGGTGCAAGTAAAGACTCAGATCCATTATGGAGAAATGTATATGATAAACAGCGAGGCAACAGAAGGATTTGTAAAAGTTGGATATTCTGCAAGGGAAAAAAAATCTATCATTTTGATGGTTGTTGGGGTTAGATTATTGGTGTTGAAAGTCAAACCAAAGATAAATATTGAATGTTCGACTAATGTTCACCACATAAGAGAGACTTTCTGCTGGAAAATCTAGGGTGAAATTTCCCATCAGATGTTGATAACCCTTGAAGTGGGTGCAATTGGACTCTACTCCAGTTTAGGTCCATGTTCAAAAGCAAAACACCATTTGTTCAGCTTTGTGGGAAGGAATGTCTTGCCAACTCCATTTGGCATACCTCTATTCAGTCTTCGGCATTCAGCAATTTGTGGCAGAGAATTGTTTGGCAATTTCAATTCAGTGAAGCAGTGTACAAGAAAAGAGCTAAATCTATATTCTGAGCAGCATGCAGCTATCTGACCTTGCAGCTTCATCTGTGCCAATGAATGTCACTCCCAATTAAGATAGCATCCAATTAATTGGCTTAAACCATACAGCACATTGGAGAAGCACAATATTGAATAATGAAGCCTCCCTCAAATTAACTTTGAAGAAGGCAATCTTCTAAAGCTCCATCTCTAAAGTTTCCTTTCAAAGAGATGATTAAACACTGATGATAAGGATACTGCTTTTTAAACAAAAAATGATTTTGTGTCTGATGTAATGTTAATGAAATTAATAACATTTTAATTATCTGATTAAAAAAAAGCTAGAATGATGAAAAAAAGTCTAGTTCAACTTCTCGAACTCAGGGGAAATTAAGTGAATATTGAGATATTAAGTTACAAAATCCGGTCTTTGCTGATGTAATGACCAAGAACAGTCTATTTCAAGTCCTGAACTTAACTTTCAAATCAAATTAAAGAAAGATTGATAAGGTCAAAATGAAACCACAGTTGAATAGTTTCCATGCATTCACCAAGGAGAGCAAGTCTATAGCACATAATTACCATAACTCTCACACAAGATACCAGGCCCCATATTAATGTATTGGATTCCTCTTAACATTATCTGTGCACAAATTAGCAAAGTTAAATTGCTCAATCAAATGTACTGGATTTTATTTGTAACTGCCCGATCACTTTTAAATTAATTACTGATTGATTATATTTATCAGCTATCATCTGAAAATGGGATAAAGTATATCACTCTCAATCGTAGCCAAATATATTCATCTTGCTGTGCACACACTTAACTCACAAACAAAAAACAAATTGCATTTATTTTTGGCACAACAAATGCAGGCAAAAAGTAATTAAACAGTGTATTAATCAATATGTATTAAAATGAAGCTGGCTACAGAGGAAATAGGACAAGGAATGGTTCCTGTGGGTTGTGCAGCTTGGTCTGCTTCTCAATAAGTCAACAGTTAAAGGACAAAGAGGGCATATCTTAAAGGCGAGAAAATTAAAGGAGATGTGTGGGGCAGCTTTTTTTTACATAGAGGGTGGTCTTCATCTTGCATATGGCATGCACAACCTAAAGTTGTAGGACAACTTGTACTATTTGATCTTACTTGATTGTGCACGCCAGGTTGATTGCATTTGTCGAAACAGGGCGGACCACGTGAAGTTGCAATCTCCCACCCAATAGAGGGTGGTGAGTGGTGGGAACCCGCTGCCAGGGGTGGTGGTGGAGACAGACATGATATTGGTATTTAAGAGGTTTTCAGATCGGCACATGGATATGCTGGGTATGGAGTGATATGGTTCATGTGAAGGCAGACGAGATTCGCTTATCTTGTCATTATGTTCGGCACAGCCAAACATTTCCAGTTTTTCAGACTGATGTGTGTGGGGGGGGGGGGGGGGGGGGCGCAGGAAGTAGCTTTTGTGGATGTACTTACATATGTCTGTGCATTATTTCACCATTCGGTTAACACTGCCTCTTCTTATCTTTCATTCCAATGGAAGTCACTTCATCCTTCTTGGCATTAAATTTTAATGTTTCTGCCAATTTAACACTTCTCTCTGTGACCTGAATCCACAAATTTCAAAATTATATTCCCAAGACCTGAGCAAGTGTAAGGCTTCAGTTTTCCTCAAAGGTTATTACTTGATACTTTATCAAACTCCTTTGAAATTCAACATACATTCAACAACTCTGCCTTCATTAATCTTTATGTTACTTCATTGAAGAACTCAATAAAATTAGCCAGCCACAATTTGACCTTAATAAATCCCTGTTGGCTGTCAGATATTAATCACTGTTCTTCCAAGCGACAATTAATTTTGTTTTGGATTATTGTCTCCACAGGTTTTCCTACTGATAGCGTGAGACTAGATGACCAGTGCTTTTTTGATTTACTTTTTCACCTCTTTTTTCAGAGTGTAACATTTCCAATTCCTTAATACTGTAATACCAGCTTTTCCCCCACAGTCATTTGAAAGGTAGTTGCCAGAGCTTCATCATTTCATGTCACTTTCTTCAGTAAAACAGGAGAGTAAACCTGAATTAGTTACTTTGCTAGTTTAAGCACAGCCAACTGTACTGTTATTTTCTTTTCTTCATGTCTTCTTCTTCAATGTTATACCATTGGCAGCATTCTCCGTTATGAATAGAGATACAAAGTATTTTTTTAATGCCGCAGTCTCATCTCCCTTATGTTCTTTGACTTTGTTTTCTAGAGTTTAGTGTTCCCATTAATATTCCCAGTTATCTTTTCTCATGCATTCACTTTAATGCCATTTCATTCCTCTATCAGTTCTCCTCCATAATCTCTGCTTGCATTATTGATGTCTTATGAAGCTAACATCTATCATAAGCCTCCTCTTACCATCTTTTAACTATGAATCTATAACTATCCAGAGATCTCTCGCTATTGGGGTACATCTGTACCCTTTCATTGAAAAGTGACAGATTTAACCAAAAGCCGAATCATTTTAACTCATCAAGCAACTTTTGTTAAGCCTGGGAAGATGGTGGTGATAGTATTCTCATGACGTGTAAGTAATCTCAGGATGAGAACTTGAAACATCAAGGTAAGCGATGGGCCAAGTGTTGATAATTGCGATGAGTACAGATGGGTAATTGATATACAGGGTTGGCTGAAGATCCTATTTCTGTGCTACATGCCGATGTGTGGGGGCCTGGACCAATATTGTGCCAGGTTTCCAGGCAGGTGTACTGCTCTGTGCATGATGTACGATGTGATATGATGATACAATAAAACTTTATTTATCCCAGGAGGGAAATTGATCTGCCAACAGTCATAAAAACACAAAATACATGAAACATGAAATTAAAGTGATGAGTGGAAAGGCTTGGTAGATGTGCAAAGATTGGTGGGTGGGGGGGCGGTGGGGGGGGGGGGGGGGGGGGGGGGGGGGGGGGGGGGGGGGGGGGGAGTCAGTCTCAGCCTATCTCACAACAGAAGGGCAAGGAGTTGTAAAGTTTGATAGCCACAGGGAAGAAGGATCTCCTGTGGCGTTCTGTCCTGCATCTTGGTGGAATCAGTCTGTTGCTGAAGGTGCACCAGTGTGTGATGGAGGGGGTGAGCTGTATTATCCAGGATGCTCCGCAGTTTGAGGAGCATCCTTCCCTCCAAGACCACAATGTTTAAGGTATTGTGCAAGACAGGGGAGGTCTTCCAGGTTGAAACATGTAATGTCCACAAGAGTGTTTATTTGTCTTATGCTCTGTATATGAACTGGAACAACCAAGTTCTCACTGACTGCAGCCTTGGAGCCACATTAGATGCAACAACAACAATAAATATAAATACATTATAGTGCAAAATCAACGTGTGAGTAGCAACAATAGTAGTGCAAAATCTGTAGTGATTCAGTGCTGAGGGAGGGTTGTGGTCAAGGTTGTGCAGGGTGGTTCAAGAATGCGGTGATTGATGGGAAGAAGATGTTTCTGAACCTGGATGTTAATGTTTCTCAGGCTCCTGTGCCTTCTAAACAAAATGGCGGCAGATTGTGTGATATTTTATAAGCAGCAGAACAGGTCAAGATTCAATATCGTCATTTTGAGCTTCTTAAATTAAAATAAGCAGCACAAATCAGTGCCTGAACAGACAGGCTGATAGTCCATTTAAATAGAGTGTGTTGTTGTGAATTCCTGATGGCAATGGAGTTCCCGATGGCAGAGAAATCAAAGACAGTAGAGGAATCGCTGAGCCTACATAGACACTGATCAGAGTATCTGGAAGCACTGGCGAGGCCTCCATTGTGTCTGAACATGGTTATCAGGCTGCCTGCGAGAAATAATGAAGCCACTGAGACCACAATCCTACCCCTCACTAGCATCCTATTGGCCTATGTATAGTCTCTAGAAATTAAGATTGAGGATTTCCAGGCAAGATTGCTTCACCAAAGAGATATGTGGGAATGCTGTGTTCTATGTTTCACAGAGACATGGCTCACCTAAACTCTCCAGACTGAGTCCTCCAGGCCAAAGTTTTCTCGATCTTTCACGTGTACCGGATTACCTCAAGATAAACTCTACTTGTCTACATGTCCAGCTCCTGCTCCCTGCACCTGGAACATCTAAAAGTGAAATATCATCTCTTCTATCTCCCGAGGGACTTTACCTCCAAGATCATGACAGCTGCTAGTACTGGAGGAACTGAATGGTATGGTCAACAAACTCCAAAGGCCATATCCCAACACCTTGTCCATCATATGCAGGGACTTCAGCAAGGCTAGTTTGAGGAAGTCACCTTCTAACAATAACCAGCTTGTGTCCACTGCAGGATCAAATTGGCCGTTGCTCCTCCACCATCAAAGAGGCTGATCGCTTCATCCCTCGCACTCACTTTGGTAAAATTAGACCCCCTGGCCGTACTCCTTCTTGCATATAGGCAGGAGGACTCTACGCAACTGCCCGAGTAGACTCTACAGCAACTCTCAGTTCTCCAGAGAAAACTTACATTTGTGAGAAACAACTGCACAAAACAAGTTTGAGCAGGATTCACGCTGACGGCCTGCTGCCTAGTGATCTCCGAGTGTACATACATGGGGCAATCTGCATCTAATTTCTGAATACTCACTACCATCACACAAAGTAAAACATAGCGCTACGTGATAGAATATTTAGATGACTGTCTTTGAAGGCTTTGCAATTTTTTATTTTTTGTTTTACCTGCTAGGCCTTGCTTTTGATATAACTGAGGCTGATATTTGTTCAACTGACTTAAATCATTTCTTCTCCAGTTGACTTTCCCATTTATTTATTTTTCCTTGACCTATTCCATCACTGCTGAAGATATTGCAATAACAATTCAATGACATTAATTCAGATTTTGTTTATATAAATGATTTAAAAAAAATTATTTCTTTGCCACAAATTGAACTATATGTTGTGAATATGAACTGAATGGAGCAGTGAGCAAGTGCAATGCCTTTTCATTCAACTGGTCGACAACTGGCAGGCCGTGGTGATGTGTCTATTGCCCAGCAGCAGGCCTGACTCTTCCGCTGCAGAGCCGTGCAGCCCATCCTCAGGAAGGATCCTACATGGATAGGACAGGTTTGGAGGGGTATGGACCAAATGCTGGCAGGTGTGACTAATGTAGCTGGGACACGTTGGCCGGTGTGGGCAAGTTAGGCCAAAGGGCCTGTTTCCACTCTGTATCACTCTATGACTCTATGACTCTATGACTAAGGAAGCCTCTGAGCCTGGTCCCTGGAATTCATTGCCACAGATGGCTGTGGGGGCCAAGTCAATGGATATTTTTAAGGTAGAGAATGACAGATTATTGATTAGTATGGGTGCCAGGGGTTATGGGATGAAGGCGGAAGAATGGGGTTGAGAGGGTAAGATAGATCGGCCATGATTGAATTGTAGAGTAGACTTGATGGGCTGAATGGCCTTATTCTGCTCCTTGAACTTATACTGATGAAAACTGTGCTAATGTATAGTAATACTTTACCGATCTGTATGCAAAAAAAAGAATGTCACTGTATCCTGGGTACAATAATGAACCATTGAAATGGGTTGAGGACAATTTTTGTTGAATCGCAGCATTACATTTCCCAATAACAGAGGTGACACCGTGTCCCAGAGGAACTCACCCACTTACCCGTTTGTGCAACCACCAGCTTATTTATCTGCACTGGAAACACAAAAGTCTCTAGGACACACTGACTTTTCAGTTTCCCTCAGGTTGCTACAATATGTTGTTAAGGCTGACCTCAAGAAATCAAACTGGATCAGTGCTAAACTGTGATTGCAAAATCAAAGAAAACCATGTTTAAGGAGGAGGCCATTCAATGCAAGGAAACTCAATCCCTAATCTTAAAGGGTGAGGGTCTTCTGGTGACCAACAATATTTTTTTGGACTGGTACCTCTTGTACTGTATTTCTTGTGTATATTTTTTATGTACAAATATACATAAAAATGTTATCATACACTATACAATACCTGATGATGTTTACCACCTCTACTCTTAGAGGTAAATAATACCGACCTTCATTGCCATTTGGTTGATAAAAATGATTCCTCTAATCCTTCTACCTATCATGTCCCCAAGCTGTCAGGGTAAATACGTTTTTAATTTGAGGTCTTTCCTATTGTTAATTAACTGTCTCTTCAGTATTCTTGCTCTAAATAAAACCTTATCCCCCATTTACATCTTACAACCATAATTCTCCGACTGTGGCAATTTCCTCATAAATTATCTCATGTTATCACAACCTTCCTAGCATTGCAGCCTGCCTCCCCACCATTCTTCATCACCTTATCTGCCTGCTTTGATTACGCCAGTGATCTGTGGATCCAGGATTTTCTATTGCTATGCATTCTCAGTGTAATTCTATTTATCACATATTTTCATTATTTTACCTCCCCACATATTTAACCTCACGCTTGACTGAAATTAAATCCATTTGGCAGCCACTTACTAATGCAGCCACCAGACAATAATCTCCACTGGAAATGGAAGGTGCCCTCAGTCACACGTGTCCCCTTCCAACAAGCGAATTAATATCTTTCTCTACTATAGAAAACATTTTATCAGGAAGCATAACAGCTTTGTTTGGGAACAGCTCCAACCAAGGCCACAAGACATTGCAGCGAATTGTCAGCCAAGACCATCACACAAACCAACCTCCTATTGACTCCATGTATGCCTCAAGCTGCCTCAACAAGGACAGCAGCGTAATCAAGGTTGAGTCGCACCCTGGCCACTCCCTCTTCCCCCTCTCCCATCAGGCAGAAGCAGTGATAGTACAGAGGCTCTGTCCGCTCAGTATGACAATGCCTGTAAAGGATAGGTGCTTGTTGTGTTCTCACAAGGGGAGGGCAAAGGGGAGGGCAAAGGGGAGGGCACACTGACGCCTCTACTTCCTAGCACACCAGCACAGTAGTGTGAAAATGCACAACACCAGGGACAGTTTATTCCCAGCTGTTATCAGGCAACTGAATCATCCTACCACAGCTGTAGTGCTCAACTACTATCTACATTGGTGACCATCAAACTATTCTTGATTAAATTTTACTGGCTTTACCTTGCAATAAACCTTATCCCCTTATCATGGAGCTACACGCTACAAACTTATCATGCATTGTCTTTCTGTTGACTGGTTAGCACGCAACAAAAGCTTTTCACTGTACCTCGGTACACGTGACAATAAACTAAATTGACGGATGTTTGGACAAAAGTAGTCTACAGGCCTGAGATCTCTCTCTGCCACACTTCTGTCGCTATTGCTACTTGCAAGGAAAACCCTTCACTAGCTGATAATTTGCACAGCAATGGGGAAAGAATTGGGGATATGTCGACTCAACAAGAATCTGATATTTAGGCTGAATGGATCCCAATTACATAATAATTCTATGACACTATAACATCATTATGTACACATGTCAAGAAAGTAATATATTTTATTTTTAATCTCAGCAGCAGCTTACATAGCAGCAGGGTTTAGAGGCCAAGTCAGTGGATATTTTTAAGGCAGATATAGATAGATTTCTAATTAGTACAGTTGTCAGAGGTTGTGGGGATAAAGTAGGAGAATGGGCTTAGGAGGGAGAGATAGATCAGTCATGATTGAATGGCGGAGTAGACTTGATGGGCCAAATGGCCTAATTCTACTCCTATCACTTATGACCTTATGACCTTCATGATCAGATCAAGATCCCTGCACTTACAACTTTGGGACGAGAATGGCATGAATCTGAAAACTCTGAATACAGTCTCAGTGTACTACTGCTATACGCTTGGACTGCATCTGAAATGCTTATCTAATATATATCTAAGTGCTTATGTATAGTAATACTTGTACTGAACTGTATACAAGAATGAATTTCACTGTCCTCGGTACATGTGACAAATAAACTACCATACCGTACCAAGCCGAAGAGGTTAACATTGGATGTTTAAAGAGGGAGCTGTGTAAGTTCATGATGGAAGCAAGTTGACCACACAGAATACCGCAATTCAAAATGAAAACCCATAGCCTTCCCTCGGGGGCAATTAGAGAAAGGCAATGTCTAATGTAATTGCAACAATGCACAAAGCTCAAGTTGAAGTAAAGTTACGGAAATTTGAGGAACAAATTCAACATTGAAAAAAAAGCTTCGATTGGTAGAAATACAAATTAATCTCCGAGCCATAAATTATTTTCTGTCCACGAACATGAATGGTAAAAGAATGCAAGTACAAATCACCGTTCCTCAGAGGAGCAACCCCAGCACTACAATCAAGCACATTTTTCAGTAACCATTTATTAAATACCAGGATTGTATTTTTGTTTTGGTGAGGAGTTTTACAATATTCAGCTTTGTTGACAATTCTTTTTAGAACAAAACAGGATTTGCACGAAAAAAAACAGGCTTTAGGTAATGTCAGATAAATATTCTCCCCTGTGTCAAGTAATAATATGAAGTGAAAGACAATTCTTTCAATCTGATCTTCAACAACAGTAGCAACCCGACTTCACTTGATATCTTGGAGATCCCCACTGATCAGAAGCAATACTCGATTAGATATATTAACATAACATAAGAAGATTGTGCAAGCTTTGTGACGCTTTGGATAGAATCTTTTTAACCATCATAACCTTTCCACCATCTACATGACTGAAATCTGCTGGGTATGAAACATTTATAATTTGCCTTAAGGCGTAAAGCTACAAGAAACTCTACATTCTCAATAAAGAGCTGCTTGAATCACTGGTAACTCTGCCACCTATCTCAATATCTACTCCATCTATCATTAGCATGTCCTGGCAGCAACATGTGCAACCAATAGGATAAACTAGACCAATTTACCAACATTACTTCTACACCAGCACCCAGTCACATAACCTTAACTACAACAAGGCCGAAAGAAACAACATAGTGAGACACCTATCAGATCCTAATTCCCAATCAAGTCACCGATCAACATGAATTAATAACATTGATGTGGATTCTGTCTAATGCCTTCAGCACCTCAACAAAGAGCCTCCTGTTGGCTCTTTAAACAGAACCCAAAGAAGATACTTTGCCATCGTTCATTTTGAGACCTTATCTTCACAATCTTTCCCTCAACTACATCATCCTAAAATATCTATCTTTCCTCTCTGTTGTTTGACACACAGCAAGGTCGAAACTCATAAATTACATTTGTTCACCAATGGAAAGTTGTTGCCATTGCGATCAGAAACAGGAGGTAGATGAAATCACAACATAAAAAAAAATAGGTAAGGGACATGCAAACTGTACAAGGAGGACCAAAGGAAATGTGGTAACTTTTCTGGGAATTGTAATAATGCAAATAAAAGTCAGCAAGATGAAGCAACGCAACAAGCCATGTGTCCCAAACAATCACTTATGCTGTGTATTGAGAGACACAGGGATCCCACTTTCATTTACCTGTGCAGCACCTTGGTTTTTTTTGGATGGAATGTGCTTTGGAGCAACCTGGGAAACAAAATTCTGCATCATACTCAATTAGAGAGAAGGATGTTATGAAATCCTTAAGGGAAAAAATGCAATTGATTGATAACTTCTCCAAGTATGCAGATGACACAAAGCTGGGTGGCAGTGCAAGCTGCAGGAGGATGATATGAGGCTGCAGGGTGACTTGGATAGGTTGGGTGAGTGGGCAGATGCATGGCAGATGCAATATAATTTGGATAAATGTGAGGTTATCCACTTTGGTGGCAAGAACAGGAAGGCAGATTATTATCCAAATTGTTGTGTATTTGGGTGCTTGGAACTGACTTAAAATAACACTCAGATACGGGAATAAACTAACAAGCTTCTTTATTCCAGGACGCCACCTTGAGTCTCCCCCAGCGCATGCGT
The DNA here is from genome assembly GCF_010909765.2 of Amblyraja radiata. Taxonomy (NCBI): domain Eukaryota; kingdom Metazoa; phylum Chordata; class Chondrichthyes; order Rajiformes; family Rajidae; genus Amblyraja; species Amblyraja radiata. The sequence continues at coordinate 112,474,121 of NC_045956.1, forward strand.
CCTCTCGCACAAGACATAACATATGCTAATTATATCACACACATCACACGAATAGTGTCAGATTCGGAAAAGGGACAACGAGACCTGGGTATCCTTGTACATCAGTCACTGAAAGTAAGCATGCAAGTACAGCAGGCAGTAAAGAAAGCAAATGGCATGTTGGCCTTCATAGCGAGAGGATTTGAGTATAGGAGCAAGGAGGTCCTACTGCAGTTGTACAGGGCCCTGGTGAGACCACACCTGGAGTATTGTGTGCAGTTTTGCTAATTTGAGGAAGGACATTCTTGCTATTGAGGGAGTTCAGCGTAGGTTCACCAGGTTAATTCCTGGGATGGCAGGACTGACATATGATGAAAGAATGGATCAACTGGACTTATATTCACTGGAATTTAGGATGAGAGGGGATCTTATAGAAACATATTAAATTCTTAATGGATTAGACCGGCTAGATGTAGAAAAAATGTTCTCAATGTTGGGGAGTCCAGAATCAGCGGGGTCACAGTTGGAGAATAATGGGTAGACCATTTAGGACTGAGATGTGGAAAAGCTTTTTCAATCAGAGAGTTGTGAATCTATGGAATTCTCTGCCACAGAAGGCAGTGGAGGCCAATTCACTGGATCTGTTTAAGAGATAGCTCTTTAAGAATTTAGATATAGCTCTTTAAGAATTTTATATGTTTCTATAAGATCCCCTCTCACCCTTTTAAATTCCAGTGAATACAAGCCTAGTTGACCCAATCTTTCATCATATGTCAGTCCCGCCATCCCGGGATTTAACCTGGTGAACCTACGCTGCATATTGAATGGTGGTGCTGGCTCGAAGGGCCGAATGGCCTGCTCCTACACCTATTTTCTGTTTCTATGTTTCTATGATAATGCATTCACAATTAAAACAAATAGGAGAGCCATCAGGTATATTATACATTTACAATTTGACATAATGTTAAAGCATATTTTGCTGACTAGTGGTTATTATATCCCACTTATCCATCACTGAAAGACCTGAGAGAATCACATATTGAAGCCCTTTATTAGGCTTTGCTGGATCTGCCAATTGCTAACCAATTTAACTTCTGTTCTCATTCCTATACTGACTTTTCTGGCCTGGGCCTCCTCCATTGACAGAGACCACATGCAAACTGGAGGAACAGCACCACATATTCCGCTTGGGCACTTTACAACCTAATAGTATGAATATCTCCAATTTTAGGTAACTAACTAACCTACAAACAACCTTCGCACTTTCTCCCTCCACTTTTTGTTACTTCTCTATTACCTGTACCCCACCTGGATTCACACCCATTTCTCGCCGACCCACCCTCCTTATCCCCTTCCATTTATATTCCTTCCCCTGGCTTCTACCATTATCCCCTCACCTTAGTCCTTTCATCTCAAATCTTTGTACAACCATCTGCCAACCAAAAAGCTCCTTCACCTGTATGCACCTCTCACTTGCCAGTCTTTGTACTGTCCCTACCTCTTTACCGCTTTCTCCCCCCTTCACCATAATCCACGCTCTCCGGCAATGTGGTTTGAGCCGCTGAGTTACTCCAGTACTTTCGGTCTAATATTGAAATGGAATTCTGTTTAATGCCTTCAACAGCTCCTTAAACAGAACCCACGGAGGATACTTTTCCCTGGTTCATGTAGAGACTTTATCATCACAATCTTTCCCTCAGCTACATCATCTTAAAACATTTGTCTTTCCTCTCTGTGTTGTTTGAGACACGGCATGGTTGAAGCGCATTAATTATGTTTGTTCACCAAAGGGACGTTATTGCATTTATGATCAGAATCAGGAGGAAGATGAGATCACAAAAACAAAAATACGGTACAATGCATCAGGTATAATATTATATATTTACAATGTAACATATTGTTAAACCATATTTTCCTGGCCTGTAATACTAATCTCCCACTTATCCATCACCGAAAGACCTGAGAGCATAACTTATTGAAGCCCTTCATGCTATTGCTTCACTTACAGAATGAAAAGAATTGTGTTATTTTATTGTATACAAAGCTTGAAGAGAATATTAATTTTAGTTTAGGCTTTTGTGAATTGTTTGAGATTACCAAACAAGAATTCAAAAGGAGATAATTTAGATGTTGCTGTTCCTCCTCCAGTCTTGGCATAATCATCTGGGCTAGAATTGTGTCATTTAACTGTGCCTCCTTGCTGCCTCAAAATTGATTTCACCACCAGCTGCTTGAAGCTGCCTCTTCTTTATAATTCAGCTTTCACTTTAAATTAAATTGAGTCGCACAAAGCGGAGACACATTTGATCTTCATTAAATGGCAAAATGAAATAGTCTACAGCTTGCGAGCTGTCTTTTTGTTGATTCTTTGTGTAAAATCAAATTAATAATTCATTTCTGTCGCGTTTCTCTTAAATGATTTCTCACAGGAAATCCATAAGTAATAGCTTACTGAAATAACTGTTTTATTAGAAGCAATTCTGTTCGCAGTGGTGGAATGAAAATGTTAATCACCATTTACTGAAAACCAGGGAATGAAATGCTGTTTAATAATGGTTTACAATCTGTGACAATGGAATGGAGGATGCATGATAAAATTATTAGTTCAGATAGCATTGTAATATCCATTCTGCTCTTACAAGCAGCATATGTCGTCGAATAAAGAAAGGCTGCCTGGAGAGAATTAAAAAATGGTTTGACATAATTATTGTCAATATTATATGTAATTACCGCATTATAATCTAAATAAATGTTTAATCTTTTCAGACTACCCTGCACCTTATGAATATGAAAAATGTAACACTAATTCAAATTGAGTAGTTACTTTTCATTTAAAAACCTTACACTGAAGTACAAGGTCTTGTTGATCATGCAGCTAGCTGTACAATGTTATTAATTCAATGCCACCAGTTCCTTGTACAGAATTACTTTGATACCTCAATTTTAGAATAACCACCTCCATCTGAAGGTTAAATTATGCTACCATCATAAAGTAGAAAAATGTTCCTCTTATTCCAGCAGTGTTTCTAACTTTCATCAACTCCAAGTTATGAATGAAGATAGACACAAAGTGCTGGAGTAACTCAGCTGGTCAGGCAGCATCTCTGGAGTATGCCATCCATCTCTGAAGGATGGATGGCATTTCGGGTCAGGGCCCTTCTTCAGACTTTTCTTCAAATTATGAATTTTCTCTTTGGCATATATTCAACATTTTAGCAGAATGTTAATATACCAAAATTCACATATGATTTAAACTCAGTGTTCCCTACCAATGTTTCCCTACCAAAGAAAAAAGCAAATCCTAGAACTAACTTTGGGGAAGTTAATGATAGGCCATAGAACAACTAAAATGGTAGTTATTAACCTGTTTTCATTAGTAGTGGTTCAAGGACTAGGGCTTATATTTAATAATAATAATAATAATAATAATAATAATAATAATAATAATAATAATAATAATAATAATAATAATAATAATAATAATAATAATAATAATAATAATAATAATAATTTCATTAAAATATTTCAGGACTGAAATTTTTTGAAATCATTTAAAATTTGTGGACAATTAAAATGTTAATTATTATGCGTGTTTGTCTCGACATCCGGTAACCATATTTGGGGATGGATACCAGTTTAAAATTGTAGACAAAAGATACAAAGCGTGTGAAGAAAATGCATTTTGTGTTGAGATTAGTCATGACATGGAACTCATTCCCAAAACGGTGGTGGAACCAGCTAATGGAAGTTTTCTAAAGAGAATTGGTGAGGCATTTGAGAGCATTTGAGAGAAAATAATCTGCAGAGCTCCAGGGAAAGTACAAGGGAATGGGACTGACAGGATTGCTCTCTGAGGACCCAGTACAGATTCAATACACCAAATGACCTGCTTCTGTGCTGTGACACCTTTATGATCTGCTGAATCTAAATTCCATGTTTGAGGAACTGAGGGGAATGATTCTTATTATATATGTCAATTTCTCCCCTATCTTCTTTACACTGTTTTTTAATTGCATTTTCTCCCAAACCATTTCTAGATTCACTCTTCCAATGTTCGCAATCTTCAGGAGACTTAAAGGTACATTAAAGTTACAATAATATAAAATCAAAATGCCCACTTATTCCAGTTTCCATTTGATTATATCTAGATTGAGAACCACCTTAAATTCTTCATCATTCATCCCAAATTCCAGTGGTTATGACCATCTTACAAATTGTTTTAACCATTATTCCATTATTTTGTTTTGCTTATATTTTTTGCTGCTGCCTACTGAGATAATTTTTACATATCACTTCTAGGTTTCATCTACTTCCAGAATGGTCAATTAATTAATCTGCAGATTAACTCCACAGTTACATGTAGCAACATTTTTGTATCTTGACTCTACATGAGAGCACATCAATTACATGTAGGTTTCTTCTTTCATAATTCAATATCAAGATATGACATTGATAAACTATCTATGCTGCTCAATTTGAATTTTTAGATCATTCATTTTTTGGGGATTCATATTACCCAGCAGTAGGATCCAAGTTCAGGAACAGGTTCTCCTCTGTAGCCTCAAGCTATTAAACACTATAACCTCCAAATAAGCTGTGAACTACATAGACTTAAGTGCATCGGTTTTGTTTTTTTTGCACTATTGTTGTTTGTTTGTTTTTATGTGTGTGCATGTATATAAATAAATAAATATGGTTTTTTTCTTTATATACATGCCCATGCACACACACATATATATACACATACTGAACCATTTTTCTCATTTATTATATTGTTTACAGGGTACACTGTTTACATATTCTGTTGTGCTGCTGCAAGTAAGAATTCATTGTTCTGTCTGGGACAGATGACGATAAAACACTCTTCACACTGAGTCTTGAACTTTGACTATGATTGAACTATTAATATGTTTCACTTGTATTTGTTTTGTGAAATAATATGAAGGGCCTTTGTTGTCTTTCAGTTTTCAATTGCGAATTTGTTTTCACATAAAAATACAAATATATTTTTTTTTTCCCACTGGAATGGATATTTTTTTTAGATTTGCAGGATTCATGTTTTATTTCCTTATTGTTTTTTTATTATTTCAGATGAAATTGCTTCAGGCCTATTTCAGATCACAAACTTCCTGCAGATCTTGTTCACTGGAATTTGAGGAAGACATAAATTGTTCCAGTTCCTGTTGCATCTCCACAGGTCACATGCCTTTTGCAAGTATTTGGGACATTTATCTCTTAATGAGGATAATGATGTATCTGTGAGGTGTGAGTCCTCATGGTAATCATAATGCAGAAAGCAATTAAGAGAGCATGAGGTTGGCAAAGTATTCAGATTTCTCCTGGATCCAGCTATTTTTCCTAAACTTAGTGGTTGTTGCTCAGACGTAGTAGGTACGGAGACGAAATATGAATAAATTGCAAATCTAGTATGAAGAGTTCATATATTGGTTGCTTGAATAGATTTAAGGGCCTGTCCCACGGGCATGCGACCTGCATGCGGCAAGCGCGACCTAAAGGGCTGGTCCCACCAGCATGCGCCTGCATGCGGCAAGCGAGACCTAACGTGGTTGCTTGAGCCGCACGGTCTCGCGGGGCCTGTCCAACTTCGATCGCCGGGGCCGTATGGAGTTGTGTGGAGCTGGTCCCGACATTGCGCGGGACTCCGAAAAAATGACCGTGTTTAAAAATTCCGCGCGGCAACGGCCTGCAGGCCCGCAGCCGCCTCAACGCCGTATCACTCACTCGACCTCCGCGTGGCTCCCGCTTCTGGTTTGGTCGCGCTTGCCGCATGCCGTACGGCTCAAGCTACCACGTTAAGTCGCGCTTGCCGCATGCAGGCGCATGCTGGTGGGACCGGCCCTTTAGGTCGCGTTTGCCGCATGCAGGTCCCATGCCCGTGGGACAGGCCCTTAACTGATTGAGCAAAGATCTGGCAAATGTCGTATAATATGGAAAAATGTGAAATGGTCCATGTTGAAGGGAAATAAAACAGTATATAAATGATAGGACCAGGAGAAGCAGAAGTCTCTCAATGTTCTCGAGCATGAATTACAAAAGGGCAGTATTCAGGTATTGTAAAGTTGGAAAACATAACAGCACATATTAATTTATTAATAGGGTAATTAAACACCAAAGTAGGGTGATAGATACAAAGTTCTGGAGTAACTCAGTGGGACAGGCAGCATCTCTGGAAAGAAGGTATGGGTGACATTTTGGGTAGAGACGTTTCGGATTAATGTGAGGTTATCCACTTTAGTGGCAAGAACAGGAAGGCTGATTATTATCTGAATGGTGTCAGATTAGGAAAAGGAGAGGTGCAACAAGACCTGGGTGTGCTTGTACATCAGTCACTGAAAGTAAGCATGCAGATACAGCAGGCAGTGAAGAAAGCTAATGGCATGTTGGCCTTCATTGCGAGATGATTTGAGTTTAGGAGCAAGGAGGTCCTACTGCAGTTGTACAGGGCCTTGGTGAGACCGCACCTGCAGTATTGTGCGCAATTTTGGTCTCCTAATTTGGGGAAGGACATTATTGCTATGGAGGGATTGCAGCGTAGGTTCACAAGGTTAATTCCCAGGATGGCGGGACTGACATATGATGAAAGAATGGGTCGACTGGGGTTGCATACATTGGAATTTAGAAAGATGATAGGAGATCTTATAGAAACATATAAAATTCTTAGAGGATTGGACAGGCAATGTTCCCGATGTTGTGCGAGTCCAGTACCAGGGGTCACAGTTTAAGAATAAGGGATAGGCCATCTAGGACTGAGATGAGGAAAAACCTCTTCACCCAGAGAGTTGTGAATCTGTGACATTCTCTGCCACAGAAGGCAGTGAAGGCCTATTCACTGGATGTTTTCAAGAGAGAGTTAGATTTAGTTCTTTGGGCTAAAGGAATCAAGGGATATGGGGAAAAAGCAGGCACGGGGTACGGATTTTAGATGATCAGCCATGATCATATTGAATGGCAGTGCTGGGTCAAAGATTGAAAGGTCACTCAAAAGGCAGGGGAAACAAAGTCGTTTAATATTTTTTAAGACAGAAGTAGATACATACTTGATAAGCAAAGGGTTGAAAGGTTATCTCAGGTAGAGAGGAAAGTGGACCAAGTTACAATCAAATCAATCATGATTTTACCGTTTGGTCGAGCAATTTTTAGTGGGGAATGACAAACTCCTACTGGTAATATTATGTTTGCAATCTATTGGATTGAGGTAAAAATGCAATGGTTCCCTGATCTCTGGGGAACAAAGCCACCAACCAGGTGCAGTTTGGCCTATATGTAATTCCAGAAAATGCAACAATGTGCATCCTGATTTATTCATGTTGAATGAAAGAAACAATGGTTGTGCCCAGGTGCATGATCATGTACATGTTTAACAATCCAGAGTTCCCACGGGCAAGTTATTTATTTATTTATTCAATATAAAGTAAAAATAGCATTCCTCTTCCTCCAATAAGAAAATAATAGCACATTTCAAAAGGTTCTCACTATTTCCCAACAATCAATGAGACTTGGTAAGAATCTGATGTGAAACATGAAGTGCTGTATAAATTTAATTCTGTTTGCTTTATCTGTATACACATGGAACATCGCCTATTCTTAAATGTGACAATAGACACATACAAGTGATGACATTGGAGTCATTGCTCATAATTTTTTCAAAACTGTCTTAGTTGCAATAAAATGACACAATACCTTAATATCAATACTGCCAGCAAGATCGCTGAACCCCTTGTGTCATGAATTACAATTACAGTGAACGTGTGCTTGCTTACATAACAAAATTAATAATTAAACACGCAAACCTAGATGCACAATATTATTTCTTGAAGCCTCCAATCTTCCAATATTTATTTTAGGTATGGAAAAAAAATCCAATCAGCATGCCTTATAATTTTCCAAAGATTGCTTTATTATATTTCATTTATGTTGTTACGGTGCTGCATTGTTCATGAAAAGTGAAAAGGAAAAACTAGCTTGCGTTGCTGACAAGAACTTTTACATTTGAAACTTATCATTTAAAATGCACTCAATATTTCAGCAGAAATACAGCCTACGGAACATTGAAGCAACTGAACCAAAGCAGCTAAAAGAATATAAAAAAGGCTAAAGGCAGAAAGCTATAGAAATTAGGAATTTATCTAATTCTAATTTATGACAATGTATTGCATGAGGCAAGAGTCAAGAAATAATTTCATAATTCACTCCAACACTAATCTAACCTCAATGAATTCAACATTTCCAGTGTGGTGATGGAACAATTTGGTGTTTAAGTGAAAATCCATCACACATTAATTTGCTAAAGTTTCAAAAGATAAGATGAAACTCTTTCAGCCTTCTATGAAATAACTGGGTTTCCTGATTATCTGGGCAAATGTTGCTATGTTTGCTTCCTTTCAGGCGCTCCGTTTGAATACATTGCATTGGTTACTGTACTATTGGGTTAGGGAAATGTCTTTCATGTACTGGGTTAATTGATATCTGTTATTGGACTGTAAAGAGACCACCCCCATGTGGCTCGGCCCCTCAAGGTTCGGGGACCTATAAAAGGCCACTCCCACGAGGTCCTGTGTCGATCTTCTGGGAGAACGCTTGGGACTGCGTGACCTTCTGGAGTGTCTCTGCTTGAGCGACGCTAAAGAGGGCGTGATCAGGCAGATACGAGGAATGAACCTGCGGTGGTTAGGTATAGTAGTGGGAACTGTAATTGTGTTTTGTCAAAATAAAGATTAGTTGCGCAAGTGCTTGTGCCTCAGTGATTTTTAACCGAAGCTAGACTGGGGGGGAAGTTTAGAATGAGCTATTTCCATTGGGAGCTCATCTGGGATCTCAATGGACCCCCAAACACAACTTTGTGATCAAGGGTGTTGAGCTGTTTCAATCGCGAGTGCAGAAATCGGGCCCACTGTGCGTTTTACACATTGATTTTCGGCACTTCACTAGTCGGAGCGGATCGATCATTCGCGGGCTTGGGAAAGGGTCCAATCGAGATCATTAGAGCAGAGTCTAGCAAGCACGGGAGGGTGGTACGCACGCCTTTGGGTTAGGGGGGCCATAAAACAGGTCGAGGTGGCCCAAAACCTGGTCATAGTTGGCAGACTGCAGCTGCTTTAACGAGAGCCTGACGCGCTTCGAGGGCGAGGGGTGGCCCATTGTCCCAATTTGGTGGGGTATTGAAAAAGGTGCATTCTGAAAATCGACATCGACTAACAGCGCGAAGTGGCTAGGCTCTGAACCTCCATTGTCCAGCAGAGAGGGGTGTCTGCATGAAGGTATGTGAGTCCCTCCATGGAGTGATGGACAAGGAATCTCGTAAAGACACTGGGCTCGGTGGCTAGAGGATAGATTGGCTGGGAATACTCTAGTCCATTCGACATTTCTTTGGGCAATTTAGTTTGAATTCGAGAGCCCGCTTATGTGGATACGCACCGAAAGTGGTTGGTCCGAGAACGAGTCTAGATTTGCAGAATCAAATTTCCAAATACAGAATTTCACATTGAAGTTCTGCCCGTACAGTAGAATTTGAATTCTGTGTAGATAGAACTTCGGAGTTTGTGCATGTTTGAGATCGATTCCGAATAGCGGCTGATCAGCAGTGAATAGTAACCCTCTGATTGATTGTTGATTAGTACCTGATAGCGAAGAGTAACTGAGAGATGGGAACCTGGTTTACTTGGTGAAAAATACCCGGATGCGAAAGGTACCCCTAATTCTGTAGCTTAGAGAGGAGGGATAGAAGTCCCCCTATAGAAGTCCAGTCTCAGCAGGAGGAAAGTAACATTTAGGAGGAAAAGTAGTCATTTAAGAAGTAGTACCTCTCAGCAAAGAGTACCCTAGGAAGGGGAAAATCTTCGGTATCAGAGGGAGAGGTTCACTGATTGACAACAGTGTTACACGGCATTGAGCTCCAGTGTTTGTAAACTGTGCGCTAGCTCGTTAAATTGTTATTGTAAATTGTAAAATTCCAGCATCGTCTTTTTTAGCATCGTTATTGGATCCGAATTGAATAAATACTTTGTGTATGTAAAAAGTTTTAGAGTGTATTAAGATTTAGAGTGTTCGCCAACCGCTATTTGTATTGCTTGTGTGAATGCTTAAGGATTTTTGGGTGTTAGATATTTGAAGTAAAGGTGTGTTTGAATTTAATATTTGTAATTGTTTAGAATGTAGTATTGTTAGAATCCGATTCGTGTTGGTTCGATCAGGGTTCGTACACTTTCGATCGCTGTGTCGGGGGAGGAGTCGTTCCGTCCAAGAGTGGAACTCGCTATCAAAACATGGAGGGGACCGGGGAACACAATTTTTTGGCGGCCAAAATACTCCATGCTGGCCATATTTCCCACAAGCCCAGGCAGGTTCACCTGGCGGGATAGGCAGAGTTGAGCTGGGTTTAGCGCAGCATCTCTGCGCTGGCTGTGGCCTGGGGGTACAGCTCGCGTCTGACTCCCAACCAAAGATCCTATAGCGGAGGATCTTTGCTGCCGACCTCTCTGGCCACCCGTTGGTGGGGCGGGGAGCACTCAGGACAGCGCCGGAGAGCCGGCCGGGATCGATCCTGACTGCGGATGAAGCGCAGGTCTGTGCCACGTCTCCCTCCTCCAATCACTGCACTCTATCCTCAGTCCCTCCCCCCCACATTCTTCCCTCCTCCAATCATTGCGCTGAATCATCATGTCCCGCCCCCATTGCCTGCTGACCGACGTCTCTCTCGTCCAATCGGCGCCCTCGATCATCAGTCCCACCCCCACTGTCTTTCACCGGGTTTTAAAATCCGGATTACAAAAACTTGGGGGGATGTCCCCCACCTCTCAAAACATGGGGGGGACGTGTCCCCTCTGCCCCCCCCCCCCCGGGTTTTTCTGTCCCTGGTTCCGTCGAGGAAGATTTATTAGAGTGTGATTTATCAGTATAATAAGCGGATGCTTGTATTGGGGTGTGTCTGGGGTTACTTAGGGGAATACTTTCTTTTTTGAGTTACTGCCATGGTTCGGATTTGTTTGGCTGTGCAAACTTAAAGTGGTTTGAGTGGGAGAGATGGCTGCGTGGGAGAGATTGTGATTAAGAGTTTTAGTTTGAGAAACCAGAGATCCTTTGTTTGAAGGTTGAGAGTTGAATGAAGTGATTGTGATCTAACTGATAAGAAAGTTGGGAGAGCGATTGAGTACGAGCGAGTGATTTGAATAATTGAATTGGAGCAATTGAGTGAGTGATTGAATAATGGTTGGAAGGGAACAATTGTGTGAGAGGTGTGAATCTGGAAGATGATTAGTCATTGCATTGGAGAGATTCAATTGACCTTGGAGTCTGAAAGGAAGGAGTGAGTTGGAATAGGTGTGAGTGTCTGGAATTTTATTTTGTATTGTGACTATTGTGCAGAAAAATGAGGAATGTCCCAGAGAACGACCTATCAAATAGACACGAAAGCCCGATAAGTATAATTTGTGAGAAACTTCCCGCATGAAGCAGAAAGATTAAGAAATTGTTCTGCTTTGTACTCTAAGAATGGCAGCGTTCAATTTTGGGATTAGAGGGGAACAACAGAGAACTCGTCTTTCTCGAGACATTCGAGGAGTCAGCAGTATCTTCGACTCCACCGACTAAGTTCAAATCAAAAGTGGAAAAATCGGGGAAGGTCTCTCTAGCTTCTATGATTTCTCCCCCAGTGGAGGGTAGTATGGGAGATCAAGGAGCTAGAAGGAATGTTCCACCGAAGTGGGTATCAAAATTAATTAGGAAATCTAGTGGGAAAGTGAAAGAATCCTTCCAGAGAGAGAACAAGTAGCTTTTCTGAGGGTGAGACAGCAGGAGGATACGAAGTGGCTGATCCTGACATTGATGGTATTATTAAGTCGGAGCAAATTCCCGACGATGGGGGTATAGAACAGATTCCCCGTCGGCAATTCCCTTGTAGGAAGCTGCCTACTCCACCTTTGGTATTAGGTCCTGCAGTAGGTGTAAATGGTCCCTGGGCCACAGACGTCCACATTGCAATGCAACCTGGTCTGACGACAGCTGAGACATCCGTACTAAGAATCCAGAAATGGGAAATAACTTCGGAGGAAGATAAGGAGGAGGAGTATCTTAAAGCTTGGATAGACATGCCATTCTGAGAGCTGACTTTTCCTCGGTTTGTTTGCGGAGGGTATAGAGTTGTTAGACCTGATCAGTGCTACAAACGTGGGGAATCAGGACATTGGAGCCGATCGTGCTCTGTGAGGGAATACTGAGAAGGAGGGGGGGAGGGAAAGAAGAGGGCCACCGGGTTTCAGGAATCAGTGGATCCTGAGAGGTTACCGGGACACTTGGGACCCCAAAGGTAAAGGAAGAGGACACTGGTCAGGAGATCAGGGACATTTTGGCAACCAAACCCATTCCGGTAGCCCTGACCAGCCAGTTAAAACAACATATGAAATTTGAAGGCATCCTCACAGGGCCCAAAAATAACAATAACAACCAGAAAGAACATCACCCTCTTCCAAATTCTATGAGGAGAGGCACAAAGAATCTAATTGGGATCGAGAAACCTCACTAAAAGGAAAGACTACGAAAAGGGAAACATAGTAGCTGGTGTCAGAAGGAATGGGAACTAAGGAGGACTGAAATGCCACTAGGGAGGGAAGAAACAAAGTTATTGTGCAGGAGGATGGGAGTGGGGAAAGGAGCTATTGTTACTTGTTATTGTAACTTGTTACTAAGTTTGGTCCTGCAGAACAGTATAATCGACAACATACTATCTGGGGAGTGAGGTAAAGAATATACAGACCCCTTGAGAACAGGCAGAAGACAGCTCAGGTAATGTAGCTCCACAGAAACAGGAATCAACAACAAGGAGGAAATGATGCTGTCTTGTCTGTTTAAGACAAATCTGGGAAGACCAACAGATAGAGAAAGCTGCTCCTCAGTATCCCTGCTCCTTTGAAACTGACATCAAGGAAGAAGAAGTAGATACCTACCCTAGTGCCCAACTTTAACATCATCTAGCTTTTGACACCAGTGGAAGGAATGGAAAGTAACAATATCCAATCTTTCCTGAAGAAACAACAACGACAACCTATGACGACTATTGCGGCAAGCTCCACTTTAAACAACTGAATTTGAATTTGAAAAATACATTCCTCTGTGGTTTGGGGTAAAACACCTACTTTGCGTCTAAATTATGATTATTAGAAATAAATTGATAAATAATTGAATTTGGTCTCTAAATTGTATGGTAATGAATTGGGGGGACTTTAAAGTTTGAGATTTTAAACCAAATTGTGAGATTTGGCTTAGGAATATTTGGAGTTTGATTATTAATTGATATTGTTATTGTCTCATCCCCAGACAGGCAGCCAAAGATGGGAAGGATTATTCAGAGAACATCAGGAAGGATGGAACTTGGGAAGATCTGATAACGGCAATTATTCAGGGAACATGAGAGTTGGAATTGGAAATGGTCAAAAGAGGAACTGTGAACAGCAAGACTTCCCTTTGAGAGATCATCTAGAAATTACTCAGTGGATAGGAAACTAGTATAAGAGAGAACCCCTATGGACTGAGAGCCAAGCCAACATACTACAGAAGAAATACTGGAGGAGAAGTCTATTGAATTATAAGGAAAAACTTAAATGGGTGTTGAGATATCAGAGTCGATGTATTTGACCGGTGGATATAAATTGTTTAACCCTTGATAGTAAAGCGGCTTCTATTATCAAGGTGGAAATAAATTGTCCCTAGAATGGGCATTCTTAATTGGATTTATGATGCCATTGACAACATATGGAAATTGATTGATTAAATTTGAACAGCTGGGAATTCCACAAGAATTGGAATAGAATTGTGTTATCGGCCACTGTGCTGTGGAATGAGAAGGATGAGATGGACACTGAAATTTAAAATATTAAATTGAAGGCTGAAACTGAATTTGGTTGAATTGAAACATTCTTCATGGTTTGCTTTAAATAAGAGTCATTCCTGTAGGGAAATCTGGACTGAGCCCAGCTGAAATTTATATGAGAAACCATCATCAGATATACATATTATAACATCATGTGAATACGGAGAGAGCTGATTAGTGTTAATCCTAGGATAGTATTATAATACAGAATAGTAATAGTACAATGATAGAGTAGAATACAATAGAGCAGCATAGTGAAATAGGAAAGGGATAGTATTGCAGAATTACAGTGAATGTATAGGAAAGCATTGGTGCATGAATGGTCCCATATTTTTCAGGAATTATAGGTTATAGGATTGACTATGGAAAGGGATGGAAGAATGGGCAACAACACAGATGGAGGAAATTCATGCCCACGAAAACTCGGGAGGTGAAGACTCAACAGACGGAAATTGGGAAGCTACGCCCACGAAAACCTGGGAAGCTTGACAAGATTCTGGGAAGAAACATAATTGTCTTGTTGTTGTTAATAGATGGAGAATGTAATACACACACATATGTATATCTGGTTATCTGATTATCTGACTATTTGGTTCTCATAAATGATGGTTTCTCATGTATGATAAAAGGAAGGATTGTTAATTCTGGCCAAATTGGAGCGACCAGGACACTAAAATTGAGTAAAAGCTTCTGGGCTGCTAGGCCATTTGGTCAATTTAAATGTGCCTTCTGCAGAAATAGGTTAAGCTGCAGAATGGTGCCAGTTTGTCTAGAGCCTAGACAAGAGCTGCAGGAAGAGAATGAAACATCTGCAGATCCTGACAATGAGGTGCAAATTGCATGGAATGGATTGGATGAATGCAAACCAGACATACACATTGTATATAATGTTGCAAAGCTTTCCTTTTAGATGTTGATTGGATTAAGTATTGAGCCTTGTCTGGGGTTCTTGAATATCTGGGCAAATGTTGCTATGCTTGCTTCCTTTCAGAAGCTTCATTTGAATACATTGTATTGGTTACTGTATTATTGGATTAGGGAAATGTCTTTCATGTACTGGGTTAACCGATATCTATTATTGGACTGTAAAGAGACCACCCCCATGTGGTTCGGCCCCTCAAGGTTCGGGGACTTATAAAAGGCCGCTCCCACAAGATCCTGTGTTGATCTTCTGGGAGAACACTTGGGACTGCGTGACCTTCTGGAGTGTCTCTGCTTGAGCGAGTCTAAAGAGGGCATGATCAGCAGATATGAGGATCGAACCCGTGGTGGTTAGGTATAGTAGTGGGAGCTGTAATTGTGTTTTGTCAAAATAAAGATTAGTTGCGCAAGTGCTTGACTCAGTAATATTTGACTGAAACTAGACTGAGGGGAAGCTTAGAACGAGCTATTTACACATAAGTTCAATATGGAAGTCCTCATTAAATTAAAGATATCTACTGAGTGTTCGAGGTTGGCCTACATATCACCTGTGCAGTATTAATGGTTAGATTGTATTTGAACAAAATAAACTTCAAGGTCCATTGCATTAGTTTCATTCCAACTTGGGACAATATTCAGTTTAGTTTAGTTTATTGTCACCGAGGTGCGGTGAAAAGCTTTTGTTGTGTGCTAACCAGTCCGAGGAAAGACAACACATGATTACAATCGAGCCATTTACAGTGTGTAGATACAAGATAAGGGAATCATGTTTAATGCAAGGTAAAGCCAACAAAGTCCAATCAAAGAGACTGAGTGTTTAAGAAAGAACTGCAGATGCTGGAAAAATAGAGTAGGAGGGTCACCAATGAAGTAGATAGAAGTTCAGGACTCCTCTCTAGTTGTGGTGGGATGATTTAGTTGCCTGATAACAGCTTATGAAGGCTTTGTATCAATTAGCAGGAAATGATTAGTCTGATTATAGTAGAAATAAATATATAATTCAGAAGAAAATTGTACCATAGCTTCAGATGAAGAAAGCCCTTCATAGAATTTGGCTGAATTCTTCCAAAATACTGTTCTTTGCTGTTTTACCATTGGAGCTGTAATGTCCATGTTTCATCCAATACCAACATCCGCTTCAGATCACAACATCCTGAATTTGTTTCCCTTCGGCCTTTATTAACAATAAAATAAAGTACGTTGTACAGGTGGTGAGAAACTTTCCTCCACAGTTGCTGCCCGACCAACTCTGCATCTCCAGTTGTTTTTGTTTTTTTGCTAAAGATTCCAGCATCTGGTCCACAAGTTGTACAAGGCATTTCTTAGTGCAAATCCTAAATTCTGCAATTGTATTTGTCACTCTTCATGAACTCTTTTTAAACTATGTTATTTTCAACTTGAGTCTGTTCCATAAATCTATATCATTAATTCATGTAGCTTTGCTGGATCTCAACAGCTGTCATCAGTCTGGAAATGCATCCAACATTTCGTACATCTTTCAAAGATGAATGGACTACATGTATAGGCAGTCAGTCATCTCTTCTGGTCTAATCCCTTGCAAATCGATGGGACTGATGAGCAGTAACACATTGGAAACAGTTGTGGCATAATGGGCCTGACATGTGCTGCCATTTCTCAATATATCAATATGTCAAATCACTCGTTGTCTTGGCCAGACGGTCCCATTGCGATAAACTGCATTGAGGCCTCTCAAGATCGTATGTATTCACAATTATCAGTATCTAAGCAATCCTCACACAAAAATAAACCATCTGTGCTTAGTCACTGGAGAGCAATTTGTTTGAAGAGTGAAGTCAATAGGACATCATTTCAAGAAGTCTCAGTACATTGAAACTTGGGGAAGAAAGGAATTCATGGCAATGATTGCATTGTCTTCGACGCAATTTATCATTTCATATCTCTGTCTTCGATATGACATCTTTGAGCCCGCCATTTTGTGATGTTGTTGCCAATTGTCAAAGAAAGAACTACTTGTATTTATACAGCACCTCTCGCTACTCTCTCAAATATCCCAAAGCACTTTACAACCAATAAGTACTTGTGAATTCTAATTACTGCTGCAACATAGAAATCAACCAAGATCTTGATAATAGACCGTTTGGTATGTTTGTTCACTATAGTCAGAAGGAAGAAAAAAGGATGATTAACAGGTAGAAGTCTGAATAACTTAACAGTTCACAAGCGGTGAAGTGAGGGTAGTTGATCAAAGCACCATGCATTACATATTCCTGCCATTCATGCCCATAAGGTGGAATAGTCAATCACCACTTGTCTTTTTGTCACTTTTACCCAGATCTTCCTCAGTTGCTGGTGAGCGGACAGGAGTCTCACCTCAAACTCCCTCGCAGGTGCTCTGGGTATTCCGAAGTCGGGGCCCGGGACACAGAGTCTGAACAGTAGCCATGTAAGGCAAGGGTCGACGTGTCCATGGGCCGATACGTGATGCGTCTGGATCGCGGCATCGGTGGAATGGGCCACAGGAGGCCCTTCAGCAGCCTGAGGCTCAATTAGGTTGAGCACTGCTCAGTGGCCATGTGACAGATCGAATGCTGCCTGCAGCGGGCATGGACCAGCTGAGCAGCGGTGGAGGACATCGAGGAGGGCAGAGGACCACCCTTGCAACTCCAACCCAGTGACGCCATCAGGACAATGAGGCCTTTATGGCCAAGTTAAGACTCAAACATTGGTAACAACTCTGAACTTGGATGGGTACAAGTGGCACTGGAAACGAGGTGACTGTTGTGTACTGCCTAAGTGTAATCGACAATCTTACTCTCTTGTACTTAAGTAATATTGTGCCTAATGTATAGTCAGAGTATTACTGGACAGTATGCAAAAATAATTTCACTGTAGTTCACGTTCACAAGTTAAGTAGAAGAATTAGGCCATTCAGCCCATCGAGTCTACTCTGCCATTCAATCAGGCTGATCTCTGCCTCTTAATCCCATTTTCCAGCCTGCTCCCCATAACCCTTGACACCCGTTCTAATCAAGATTTTGTCTGTCCCTGCCTTAAAAATATCCACTGACGTGGCCACCACAGCCCTCTGTGGCAATGAGTTCCACAGATTAACTATCCTATGACTAATGAAAATCTTAGCTAGGTACATGTGAGCCATTTAACCAAAGTTAATTCTACCTTTTTGCCTTAGCTTAGCCTTGCTTAGCCTTCTTAAATGTTATCTTCTTTAAAGTTGAAGATTTTACAGGTTAAACCATCAAAAGCCTTTTTCCAAGGTCGATAATGTTAAACTCAGCACTCCTCATGTCACCAAAATGGCGGCTTGGTAAACGTCTGGATGCTCCAGAGTTCCAATCCTATCCCATTTGCCATTTTTGTTGGGTGACAAGGAAATGTTATCAGCTGGGTGTGGAATTGGTAAACCTTATTCTAGTGGATGATATTGGAGGAAATGGGTAAATGTAAAGGATAAGGTGTAGGAAGGAACTGCAGATGCTGGTTTAAACCGAAGATAGACACAAAAAGCTGGAGTAATGCATCTCTGGAGAAAAGGAATAGCTGACATTTCGGGTCGAGACCCTTCTCCAGTCTGAAGAAGGGTCTTGACCCGAAATGTCATCTATTCCTTTTCTCCAGAGATGCTGTCTGACCAGTTGAATTACTGCAGCATTTTGTGTCTATGAAGGGTAAGCTGGTTGAAGGATGTTAAAAGGATTACAATAGCATAATGGAACCCTGTTACAGAGCTTCACAGTCAGATTGTGTTGGCTACAATTTGGCTTTGCATTAATAGAAGGAACTCCATTTATATGAATTAATATCCCTGACTGGTCTTCTGGTTCTTTGACAGCAGCATGTGTAAAGTCTATGATCTGCCACATACAAATGATGCCAGCTGCTCCAGCAAACCCCAGAGCCTTTCATTATTAATGCTGGAATCCATTAAAAAGGCAACATAATCACAGGACTTGGCAAAAGGTACATTGGTAACCTGGATAATGCACTCATAAACATTGGACAGCGACATATAGAAATGTCCCTTGTAGAATTGACAATGACGGCTTCTTAAGGCCACTTGCCCCAGCAGTTAATAAACACTTCTGGAGTTAGATGCAGAGATTCAAGATTAGTTATTTGATGAATGCTGCACTGTTGCACATTGGCATGTTTCTACTCTACATACATAGGTGCCGTTGACCCTGGTAAAATCATATTCTATGTCGTTCTTCCAGGGAGATGCTAACTGCATTTCGTTGTCTCTGTATTGTACACTGACAATGACAATTAAAGTTGAATCTGAATCTGAATCTAAAAGACAAATCACGATTCTGGTAATTCCACATTTGGCAATATTGCAAGGCACTATTGGGTCCCTAAAATAAGACAAAGCATGCTGGAGTAACTCAACAGATCAGACAGCATCTCTGCAAGACAGGGATAGGCAGATGCTGCCTGACCCACAGATTCACTCCAGCAATTTGTGTCTTTTTGTTTTGTAAACCAGCACCTGTAATTCCACTAAATTCCACTAATTAGTCAGTAAAAGCACAGTGTTGTATTGCAGACGGTTCTAATTAGTTTTAGTTTAGTTTATAGATACAGTGCGGGAATACACCCTTGACCCACCGAGTCCACATTGACCAGCGATCCCCGCACATCAACACTATCCTACACACACTAAGGACAATTTTTACATTAACACCAAGCCAATTAACCTACAAACCTGAATGTCTTTGTGGAGTATGAGAGGAAACCAAAGATCTCGGAGAAAACCAACACAGCTCACAGGGAGAACGTACACACTCTGTACAGACAGATCATAAGAACATAAGTGATATGAGCAAAATTAGATAATTCGGCCTATCAAATCTACTCTGCCATTCAATCATGGCTGATCTATCTCTCCCTCCAAACCCAACTCTTGTGCCTTCTCCCCATAGCCTCTGACACCTGTACTAATCAAGAACTCTAATCACTAAACTCTAATCTCACCAGGGAATAATGTACTGTTGTGTTGTGTGTTTTTATTTTTCTAACATGTAAATACTGGTTCTGTTCTGTTGTTTTGCACAATCCGCAGGCATTGCCACTTTTATTTCACTTCACATCTTGTATGTATATGTGACAAATAAAGTTGACTTGAATCTATCTATCTCTGCCTTAAAAATATCCACCAACGGTGTCCACAGAAATCCACAGATTCATTACCCTCTGACTAAAGAAATTTCTCCTCATCTCCTTCCTAAAAGAATGTCCTTTAATTCTGAGGCTATGACCTCTAGTCCTAGACTCTCCCACTAGTGGAAACATCCTCTCCACATCCACTCTATCCAAGCCTTTCACTATTCTGTACATTTCAATGAGATCCTCTCTCATTCTAAACTCCTGCGAGTACAAGCCCAGTGCCATCAAACGCTCCCGTAGCCACCCATTCAGCCGACAGCACCCGTAGTCAGATGAAAACTTGGGTCTCTGGTGATGTAAAGGGCCTGTCCCACGAGCATGCGACCTGCACATGCGGCAAGCGCGACCAAACCGGAAGCGGGGGCCGTGCGGAGGTTGAGTGAGTGACGTGAAGTTCGAGCAAAGTCCGCGGGAAGTTTGCGCGTGACGTAAGCCGTCAAGACGCTGCGTACGGTGTCGAGACGATGCGCACGCCCATCGAGCAGTGCGTACGGCCTCAATGCGACTGCGGGCCGGCAGGCCGTTGCCGCACGGTCAGTTTCTCGGAGCCCCGCGCGATGTCGGGACCAGCTCCGCACAACTCCATACGGCTCCGGCGATTGAAGTGGGACCGGCCCCGCGAGGCTGTATGGCTCAAGCGACCACGTTTGGTCGCGCTTGCCGGATGGAGTCGCATGCTGGTGGGACAGGCCCTTAAGGCAGTAGCTTTGCGGCCATCGTGCCGGGTCTGTGTCTATAGATCCTATTGGTGAGTAAGGCCTTCTGCAAGCAGCTCCCTTCACCTGCAATCCTCCACTGGGGCAGACTGCTCCTTCTGCTAGACCAGCATACTGTGGCTGGAGCAAAGCATAGATGATTGGAAGAACTCTATGGTTCAGGCAACATCTGTCGAGGCAAAGACATGGTTAAGCTCTGCATCGGGATTGAGTGTTTAGAAGGTAGGTAACCAGTATCTACAAGTAAAATGGAGGGTGTGGGGGTGGAGAGAGATTAGGCAGATGGAAACAGGTAAGACAGGGGAGGGAGAAAGTAGAGACAGAGGCTAGTAAGTGATATGTGGAACCAGAAAAGAGAAGGATGCTGGGCAAATAGAACCATGTGAGGAAGGGTCATTAATCATGTTAATAAAGAGGGAAGGATGGAAAAGCTTAACACAGGGAGGGAAAACCTGCGTGGACTGGTGGGAGTGAGAAAAGAATACAGGGCGTATGGATAACCAGAAATTGGAAAACTGAATGTTCATATCATTTGGCTATCAAAGTGGAATATATGCTGTTTGTCAAGTGTGCACTTGACCTCACCGTGGCAGCGAAGACAGATGGCGGACAGGGCAATGCAGCATCTGCTACAGTTACAGTTACAGTAACAGGGACGGAGAGAGCTGAGTGGGTTGGGCTGTGTGGACCAGGAAGTCACGGTGAGAGTGCTACAGAAATGGGGAGAGAATGATGTGATAAGTGGTGGTGTCCTGCTGGAGCAAGAAGAAAGATGAAGACCTGGGCACCCCATCACTTCTCTGTTTGGGGAACATGCAAACTCAACACAGACAGCAGCTGGGGTCAGGATCGAAACCGCGTCTGACACTGAGAGGCAGCGGTCTACCAGCTGCACCGATGTACCACCAAATTCCTCCCACTTCCTACAAATCAAAGGTGTAGCCTTGGGCACCCACATGGACCTCAACTACACCTGTCTTTTTTCGCTTCGTGAAGCAGTCCTTGTTCCAAACCTACTCTGGCACCACTCCCCGACTCTTTCTTCACTTCATCAGGGGCTGCATCAGGGGCTGCATCAGGGGCTGCATCAGGGGCTGCATCAGGGGCAACTTCTACATGTGTGTGGAACTCACTGATTTTTATTGTTTTTGCTGCAAACTTTCACCCTACCCTCTAATTCACCTAGCTTCATACTTGGCCTGCGGCTGGAGTCTCTCATTCTTCACGCAACAAAATTAAAGTAGCACAAATGCCATTGATAGTCAGCTCTTGGTGTATATTCAGAGTGTATAAACAAATGAAATTCAGCAGAAAACAATTCCATTATACTCTGGGAATTCACAAACCACAATGTCTCACTGATCTTCTGATCAGAGTGCTTACAGGCGAATGGCACCAATTATAATCTACAGCTGTGGCAGAAGCCAATTGCACGGGGTTTTAATTGGTAAGTCTGATGTTTGACACTGTTTCCAGATTTTGAGGGAAAATAGCAGGGGACCTCAATGACATACATTCAATAAATACCTCCATGCCTTTGGCAGGCAGTTTGAACTCGCAATTGACAGCACACTTAAAATGGTAACAGTGTAAAATTAGCAGAAATAGTGCAGTAAATCAACCCCTCAACATCGTCTTCATTGGGATATTTAAACCTCCCCTTGTCAGTCAACTGTTAATAATTTTATTGCTGCATATACAATAGATTTGAGAGCTGATCATTTATTGGATGTTCATACGTTCTAGGAGCAGAATTAGGCCATTCAGCCCATCAAGTCCACTCCGTCATTCAATCAGGACTGATCTCTCAACCCATTCCCCTGCCTTCTCCCCATAACCCCTGCCTTCTCCCCATAACCACATTCACTCTATCCAGGCCTTTCACTATTCGGTATGTTTCAATGAGTTCTCCCCCTCATCCTTCTAAATTCCAGCGACTACAGGCTGTCAAACGTTCATCGTAAATTATCCCAATCATTCCTGCAATTATGTTCGTAAACCTCCCCTCCACCCTCTCCAATGCCAGCACATCCTTCTTCAGATATGGAAAAACTGCTCACGATACTCCAAATGCGGTCTGACCATTGCTTTATAAAGCCTCAGCACAACATTCCTGTTTTTATACTCTAGTCCTCTCAAAATAAATGCCAGCATTGCATTTACCTTCCTTACTACTGATTCAACTTGCAAATTAGCATCTTGGGAATCCTGCACCAGCTCTTCCAAGTCCCTACGCATCTCCAATATCTGAATTCTGTGATAGATCCAGGAAAGGAAGTTTCCTTCAACAGAAGTTAATTGATCTGATTTTTGCTTTGTTCCCTGGTTTTCTTTTGTTTACAATTACCTTGATCCAAGGACTGAGCACTGCAATGATATTTGTTTCAGCACCTGACCCTACAGGTGGCAGTATAATCTAATGAACAATGCACTTTTGCACATTCATTATCTGGCTATTCCACACACCGACCGGCATGGCATGTACAGTAGGCACTGGTAAAATACAAACACAAATTCAGCTAAACCCTGAGTCTTTACAACCACGCAAGGCATAGAGTCATGGAATCATGTTCCATCTAAGCCTACCACATTAATTCACATTTGGCCCATATCTCTTGAAACCTTTTCGATCCGCGTATCTGTTCAAATGTCTTTTAAATATTGGCATTGATCCTTCCTCAACTACTTCCTCTGGCAGCACATTCCAGATGTTTTACTTACAAGTTCACAAGTTATAGTAGAACTAGGCCATTCAGCCCATTGAGTCTACTCCGCCATTCAATTATGCCTGATCTCTGCCTCCTAATCCCATTTTCCTACCTTCGCCCCATAACCCTGTTCTAACCATGAATTTGTTGATCTCTGCCTTAGAAATATCCCCTGACATAGCTTCCACAGCCCTCTGTGGCAATGAGTTCCACAGATTACCCTCTGATTAAATAAGTTCCACCTCATCTCCTTTCTAAAAGAGCACCCTTTAATTCTGAGGCTATGCCCTCTGGTCCTACTCTCCCACCAGTGGAAACATCCTTTCCCCATCCACTCCGTCTATGCCTTTCATTGTTCTGTAAATTTCAACCAGTTCCCCCCTCAACCTTCTAAACTCCAGCGAGTACAGGCCCGGTGCTGTCAAACGTTCATCATATGCTAACCTATTCATTCCTGGAATAATTCTTAAGATAGACACAAAAAACTGGAGTAACTCAGCACGAAAGGCAGCATCTCTGTAGAGAAGGAACGGGTGACGTTACGAGTCGAGACCCTTCTTCAGTTCCTGAGTTAAACCCTTGTCTCACGGTGCGAGTCGACCCATGATTGACTGCGAGTTTAAAACAAATTAAACTCGTGGTAATCACGTACAATTAACGTAGCGGAAACGTCAGAACTCGTGGACGCAACTGAGTGACTCGTGGCGCTACCGGCAGGTACCCGGGAAACTTGTTAACTCTTAAAAAATTTTAAACATGTTTAAAGATTTCCACGAGTCAAATTTACTCTTGAAGTTAAAATTTGAAACGTTTAAACTCGTTGTAAGAACGTAGTAGCCCGTGAGTTTACCGTAGTGACTCTTCAGTCTACCGTGGGTTTGGTCTGAGTGTCAGAAGTGAAATGTTGAAGATTAGTCATCTCCGGAGAACTTGGATAGGTGACGTTTCGGGTCGGGACCCTTCTTCAAAATTTAGACCCTTCTTTCACCCGAAACGTCACCTATCCATGTTCTCCACAGAATTTGCCTGACATGTTGAGTTACTCCAGCACTTTGTATTTTTTCGTAATCCAGCTTCTGTAGTTCCTTGTGTTCCAAAATGTAATGCTTTATAAATGTCCAGAGATGCTGCCTGTCCCACCGAGTTACTCCAGCACTTTGTGCCTGTCTCCCTGGAGACCTCGTTTCCCACGCAATGTGACATCTACCGTGCATACATTGTCAATTGTTCTTTTGGCAGCAGCAACATAATCTCCCGGTTAGTACACTCAGTGTTGCTGAGGCCTAGTTTATGTAGAGACAAGAAACTGCAGATGCTGGAATCATGATCATAAAACACACACAAAGTGTTGCAGGAACTCACACAGCGCTGGAGTAACTCAGCGGGACAGGCAGCATCAGCGGAGGGAATGGACAGACGTTGATTCGGCTCGAAAAGAAGGGACCTGATCCGAAACGTTGCCTATCCATTCCCTCCACAGATGCTGCCTGACCCGTTGGCTTACTTCGACACTTTGTCATAGGACCAGAATTAGGCCATTTGGCCCATCGAGTTGCTCCAACACTTTGTGTTTCGCTCAACATGCCAGCATCTGTGGTCCCCCATGTCTCCATTTGACAGCTGGAAGAACTCAGTGGGTCATGGAGTCTGAAGAAGGACCCTGACTCGAAACCTCACCTGCCCGTTTCCTTCCACCGATTTTATGTAGTCACTTTCTTGTCGGTGAGCTACAACGAGTGCGACCGCCACCGCTCCACCTTGGACCTCAGCAGGAACAATATCTTCTACATCAGCCCGGCGCAGTTCGAGAACATCTCGTTCATCAAGTGTCTCAACCTGTCTGGCAATGCCCTCAGCCAAACCCTGAATGGTTCCAAGTTCCTTTCCCTCCCTCACCTGCGCTACCTGGACCTCTTAAACAACCGCATCGACCTCCTCTACGAGTCCGCCTTTCAGGAACTGCAGGAACTTCAAGTGGAGTACAGAGAAGGTTCACCAGACTGATTCCTGGGATGTCAGGAGTTTCATATGAAGAAAGACTGGATAGACTCGGCTTGTACTCATTAGAATTAAGAAGATTGAGGGGGGATCTATAGAAACTAACAAAATTCTTAAGGGGTTGGACAGGCTAGATGCAGGAAGATTGTTCCCGATGTTGGGGAAGTCCAGAACAAGGGGTCACAGTTTAAGGATAAGGGGGAAATCTTTTAGGACCCAGATGAGAAAAACATTTTTCACACAGAGAGTGGTGAATCTATGGAATTCTCTGCCACAGAAGGTAGTTGAGGCCAGTTCATTGGCTATATTTAAGAGGGAGTTAGATGTGGCCCTTGTGGCTAAAGGGATCAGGGGGTATGGAGAGAAGGCAGGTACGGGATACTGAGTTGGATGATCAGCCATGATCATATTGAATGGCGGTGCAGGCTCGGAGGGCCGAATGACCTACTCCCGCACCTATTTTCTATGTTTCTATGTTTCTATGTTTCTATGCTGGACTTCAGCAACAACAACCACTATTTCCAGATAGAAGGGTTGACGCACAGATTAAACCTCATCCACACCCTCACCAATCTCTCCAAGCTGATCATGAGCAAGAACGACATCTATACCTCAGCCTACTCACAGCTGAGGAGCAATTCGCTGAGCGTGCTGGAGTTCCAGGACAACCAGCTGAATTACATGTGGAGCGACGGCAATTACATGTACATTGAGTTCTTTGAGAATCTCTCCAACCTGAGCCGCCTTGACCTCTTGGGCAACAGACTCGAGTTCATTCCGCACGACGTGTTTGACCGCCTGCCCCCGCTACTCAAGGAGCTTGTGCTGAGCAGTAACCAGCTGCGGAGCTTCAACTGGGGCAGGCTTTACCTGCTAGGCTCGTTGGAGCTGCTGGACCTCGGTAGCAACCTGTTGACCACGGTGCCTCGCAGGCTGTCCAACTGCACCCAGATCCTGCGCGTCTTCAACCTCACCCGCAACCAGATCTCCAAGCTGACCAAGGACTTCCTGCGGGATGTGAGCTGCCTGCAGTACCTGGATCTCAGCTACAACAACCTGAAGACCATCCAGGCCCCCCAGTTTCCCGGGCAGCTATATTCTGTTGTGCTGAAACAAAGCAAGAATTTCATTGTCCTGTCTGGGGCACATGACAATAAACTCTCTTGAATCTTGAATCTATATGACATTGCTGTGTCCCAAACATTATGGTGCCCTCAAATGGGAGGACTATGTAAAAACACTGCTGTAATTTCTACATGGTGAAACCAAAATGTATAAAAATGCCTTTATTAAAATCTGACAATGTGCACATTAAGCACATGTGATGTTTTTCTATTTGTGGAGTACGGAGGCAAATAAATAAATGATGGGTCTTAGTCCCAAACATCATAATGGGCACTGTACATTCTGTTACCATATTGTCTCTTTCTTCGTGTCTTTTATTCCAATATAGGAGGCCATTCAGCCCTTTAAGTCCATGATGACTCTCAGTGTCATTTCAACAACCAACATCGAATTAGTCATCCGAATCAATTTTGATTGCTTCACCACGATTATAGGATTACAATATGTTGCTTTAACCTTTCCGAGTCAGTTTTGCTTGTTTCAGTATAAGTTTTAAAGTGCTATGAGGACAAGCTAATGCAATTCCATGCATACAAATTATTTTGCACTCTGAAAACAGAACCAAGGGACACGTACATAACATTAACAGGCTGCAAGGAATATTTGAGATTAAAATATTTCATCCACTGTGTAGCACATCATAGAACGGACCTCTAGCATTTCTAATTCTTCTCTTTGATGCTTAACGGCACATGAGACACCCAATTCTTTCCACTGTTTTACATCCAATCTATCCAGCTCTAAGCTGCCTCCATACCAAATTCCATGTTTGCACAGACACTGTTCATGAGACTGACTCACTGTTGGAAGTCCACCCAAATTCAGTATTTGGGTCAGCAATTCAGCTCTGTGGAATTTAGCTGTACTGTCACCTCAGTCAAACATGACTCCTGAAATTATTGTGTGGAACCATGTTGGTGACCCGAGCACAAGCCATTCATGCCACCTTACCCGCTGTGTATGTAAGACATTCAATCTTCTGTACAGCAAGAAAGAGGCATGAGTCCCCAGTGCAGCACCATTTTACAAGTGACCAAATTTCAAGCCCAAACACCCTAAGGATTCGGTACCGTATTTTTACAGCTGCCATTATAGCCCAAAATTCAAGCACAAAGGCCCTAAGTTTTTGGTACAGTGTCCTACCACTTGACTGCTTCATACGGTACCCGGACGTGGCGCCGACAGACAAGAAGATGAAGCAAAGAAGTCGAATGAAATTCGGTTAGTTTGCATTTAGGCGTCCCATCCTTTCGGTTAGTAGGCGTTCCGTCTTCGGACTCTTTCGGTTTATTGTCGTTTCGGCCTCGTTTCCATTACGTTCTTTGGCTTCGACTTCTTTGCTTTGCCTCTCGTCCGTCGGCGCCACGTCCGCACACGCTTCATACTTAGCACATTCTAGACCTAAGTTCCATCAACGTCTTTACTTTTCATTTTCTCATAACATTGCATGTGACTATCAGTTCATCTGAGGCTGGACTTGTGCCCTCTTCCCAACGAAAATGAAAGGTTACAGCCAGCCTCGATAAGGAAGCCCTTTCTCAGCTTTATTTCTCAGGTTTTCCAGAAAACGTTGCTAGGTAGAAGAGACATTTTCAATTAAACTCTGCCTGATCCAGATCACGTATGAATTGTTTTCAAAACTTCCATTGACCTTGCCCCAAGCTTTCCCTGGGACAATAGAAGGAAGCTGTGTAATTATTTCTTCGGATGTCTGCCTTTTTTCAGTTACATTTTACTTCTGGGAGGTGATTAACATAATCATAGTATAATTTGCCTGTAGTTAGAATTAATCCTGCATTTCAAAATCTTTCATTAACTACCCCTTGGTAATTGAAAGGCACTCCAAAATACTAAATACAAAACTACAAATCATTACTTTAAACTCTTAACATTGAAATAACATACTTTACATAACTTCAGCATTTGCTTTCCTCAATTAAATGACTTTTTTTTCCTTAGTTCATCTTTTCTTAGAATAAAGGGGAGGTCATTTAAGACTGAGGTGAGAAAAAACTGTCACCCAGGGAGTTGTGAATTTATGGAATTCCCTTCCACAGAGGGCAGTGGAGGCCAAGTCACTGGATGGATTTAGGAGAGAGTTAGATAGAGCTCTAGGGGCTAGTGGACTCAAGGGATATGGGGAGAAGGCAGGCACGGGTTCTTGATAGGGGACGATCAGCCATGATCACAATGAATGGCGGTGCTGGCTCGAAGGGCCGAATGGCCTCCTCCTGCACCTATTTCCTATGTTTCTATGCTTCTATGTTTTGCAGAAATGGATGCCATTTCTTTAGATTCATATAGGTTTGATATAAAAGGTGTTGGTTTATTAGCCTTTGTACTGCTGATGAGGGCAACACAGTGACGTCTTACATTTCCAGTGATTACGTTTAATTCTGAACCCTGGTGCTGTCCATGTATAATATGCATTTCCTTCTTATGACATGTAGGAAGGAACTGGAGATGCTGTTTTATACCGAAGAAAGACACAAAATGCTGGAGGAACAGCGGGCCAGGCAGTATCTCTGGAGGAAAAGAAATAGGTGAAGTTTCAGGTCGGAACCCTGTTCTGACAGGGCCCTTCATATGACCCTATGGGTTTACTCCAGTTGTTCATGGTTTCCTCCCCATCTCAAAGACATTCAGGCTGGTAGGTTAATTGTCCACTGTAAATTGTACCCAGTTTGCAAATAAGTGGTCACATTCACAGCAGCAAGCTGTGAGGGCGAAATGGTAATAGTGGAGGATTCATGTAACTGAGTTATTGATGCTAAATTGGGAAGAAGGGCCTGTTTCTATCTTGAATTACTGTAAACACAAGAAGTCTGTAATAAACGAAGAGAGAAGGGAAAGGAGTGGGTGTGAGGAGGGGGACTGGGACTATTACTTGAAGTTGGATCTTTTAACGTCATCCCACAAGGCCTGCTGGACATCACGTTTGCTAACTGATCTAAATCCTTTCCCATTTTCATAGCGACCTTTCTGTCCTTGACTGTCTTCATTGCCAAGTGAGTGTGGCCACATGCAAATTGAAAGAGCAGCACCTCATATTCTGTTTGGGTAGACCAGCAGCATTGACATTGAATTATCTACCTTCACATAACACCTCTCAACAACCCTCCATCCTCCCATCCTAACCTCTCTCCCTCCCCCCACCCTGGTGCACTCACATTTCTCTCACTATTTACTCACTCATCCCACTCTTTTCCCCTCCTCTGTACCATCTCCCACTCCACATCTCCGAGTCCTTCATTTCCATTTATTTCCCATCTTTTTCCTCCCCATCCTCTTCCACCCATATCCTTCCCTTCAGCTTTAAATTTCTCTCCTCCTCTGCTTTCCTTATCTGACACTCTAGTCATATCTTCTTTTCATCTCCAGCCTTTGTCATTTCATCCATCTGCCAATGATCACAATCTCCCCCAATCATTATTCACCGATCCCTTGCCAGGCTTTATCCCAGCCCCACCATCACCTCTCTTTACCAGCCTCCCCCCCCCTCAAACTACTTTCCACAGGGTGGACTTTTAGTTTAGTTTATTGTCACGTGTGCTGAGGTACAGTGAAAAGCTTTTGTTGCGTGTTAACCAGTCAGCGGATAAATAATACATGATTACAATTGAGCCACCCAGTGAGCGGATACATGAAAAAGGGAATAATGTATTTATTTTAAGCACAAAAACATAGACAATAAGTAATAGTACAATCGGCCCTTCGAGCCAGCGCCGCCATTCAATGTGATCATGGCTGATCATCCCCAATCAGTACCCCGTTCCGGCCTTCTCCCCATATCCCCTGACTCTGCTATTTTTAAGAGCCCTATCTAGCTCTCTCTTGAAAGCATCCAGAGAACCTGCCTCCACTGCTCTCTGAGGCAGAGAATTCCACAGACTCACCACTCTCTGTGAGAAAAAGTGTTTCCTCGTCTCCGTTCTAAATGGCTTACTCCTTATTCTTAAACTGTGGCCTCTGGGAACATACAGTCAGTTAATATGATCCTCCACTGCTTTGGTTGAGACAAGCAGATTCTGAGAATGTCCTGGTTCTAGGCCCAGTAACATATCATGCTGTGTGACTGGATGATTAAATTACAGTTTGACCTCTGAGGATAAAAACAAACTTGAATTGCACTGTCTAATCCATAACCGGCTATAATCTAATCTAATCAGTGACACATATGGAAAAGATGATTGAAAAATATCTGCTATTCTATGGTTTACTTTCAATTTGAGTTTTGTCTAATTGGCGATATGAAAAAGCAAATGGCCTCTTGAAGTTGTTTTAGGAAACACTTGCCAGTGCCCTTCCTGTGAAAATGTAAGACTGAAGTAACAAAGCCTCAAGCGTTTTGTTCCATTGTTGATCTGATGTTTCTTTTGGCTATGCAGCGTAATTGCAGCTGCCATAGCTCACCTAGGATCTCCTTTCATGCATTTTCCAGCAAAGCACCAACTAGAGATGAGCTGTCAGCACTTAAGCAGATTTTCTTCTTCTTGGCCAAGGAGCCTTAAGTTAATCCTTGTACTTTCTCATCTGCAAAGGTCATCTAACTTGCACAGGCCAAGAATCAAACCTGAGGCCTTTTGGGTTGTTTGAATTGGCAAGTGACCTATCAAGGGAGTTCATTCCAGTGCTTTAGATTGTGAACAAGCAATTTTGCCTAGTATTTCTGAGAATACAGTCTCGTCTATAGGGTAATATTTAGAGACTACAATGACAGTTGCATTTATATTTTGAAGTAAGCTTTGCAGCCCTCATTTTGTAAGCCTGCAGTGTTCTGATAATTTCAGCCCGCTTTGTACGGCTGTGTGTTCACATTGAAACTGAAGGAAGAAGGATCAGTTAATTTTATGACTGAGGCATAAGCCAGTGGAAGATTAAAACTAGGATTTTTTTTAAATAAAATTAATTAATGTATAAAAACTCATCAACAACATATGCAAAATGAAATGTTGATCTTTTCTCAGATACCTGCAAATTGCTTGATAGTACATTTAATATCATGGCATCAAGAGGAAGTTAAAGATAAAATGAATATCACATTATAAATCTTGTGGAGAAACATGGTATGAGAGCTATTACATTGGTGGTTATGAAGTGCAGACTGATAAAAAGATATATTTTAATTAAATAGCATAAATTAATTGCAATGAAGTCCATAGTAAGGCTTCTGAAAGGGATGATCAAATGCTGATATAACCCAGATTGAAAGAAATAATTTAGTAATTTAGACAAAAAAAGAAATGTTGGATCTGAAGCCTTGGACATGCTTTAATACAAATGAGACTTGAGAGACGAGGGTAAGTGCTGGCATGAATCTGCAAACACTTGATCTACAGAGCTTGTCACCCGATTAGCGGACAGATAAAGTGATTCTGACTGAAAAATACAATCACAGAATAACAAACTCACCAATTGTCAGCTGCCCAGTAATCTGTCCAAGGTTATTGCGGGCATTCACAGTTACATTCCTGTCAGACTGCAACATCAGTGGGCTGTCCTGAGAAATAATGACAAGAAAGGAAAAATGGGGTGGGGAGGGATAAAATGATACTGAGGTGAGCTTGAAGAATGCAAAGCAAAATTACCAGACAGGGTTTGCAATCCACCCCTTGTAACTCAAAGTCATTTCATTCAAATCATCAGGCCCCTTATTGTGTAGGCATTAAATTCACATCTTGTCGCGGTATTGCAATGACATTTATTTCACTCAATTTAAATTATTATTAAGTAATTCAACATTCTTATGATGAATCAAGAATATAGATAATCCTTTCGAGAAAACCTATTTTCTGCCTTATGCAAACTGTACTTTGGGTAAATCAGGAAAGATTAATTTCATTAGTGGACCAATGGAGAACGGGATAATGGAAAACTAATGCCAAATCTTCTGTTGAAGCCTCAAAGCTTGACTTAACTGCACATCATATGGCCAGAATTTTCTTTGATCAAACTTTCAGGAATGAACCCATCCATGATTGGACTGTGAGCTTTACAATGCAAATGTTACTTACTTTCTGATTCTCTCATAATCCAGTGTTGATTGAACCAATTTTCAGGACTTTCAGTGTCCTGAAATTGCATGGGTTCTCCCATCACACCTTTAACCACAGATTGACAGAGCAGAAGACTGGTGCAAGGAGTAGTACATTTTTGCAGCCTTTTGCAGTTTTTGTCAGCAGCTTCTGTAAGTTTCCCAACAGATACTTCAGCAGACAATGAAGAGAATCTCTGTGGAACTTCCAGACTACTATATTTATCAATAAGCTTCCACGCAGAATTCAAAATTATTTGTCTGGGTAGAGACATAATTATGATAGAACCAAAAAAGGCAAGAAATAATTCCCTATTACACATAAAAATATTATTTTATGGGGTGGAGACGATAAACTGGCATCCAATGAATGACAGTAATCAAAAGCATGTGACAAAGAAAAAAATTAATTCATTAAAGCTTTGTTTCTCTAAAAAAAAAATGTCCTTCTCTCACCTAGGCACTGACTCTCACATCAGATCTTGTTCAGGAATATCATTAATTACTTTAATAATTCATCCATGCAGTTTCTTAATTGCTATCCAAATTTGTCACAGCCAAAACAGTTAGCTTTCAACCTGACACCCAACTCTTTTCAAAGCAGCTTACTGTAATGTAAAAATATATTAAAAAGTGTCAGAACTGAAAAGCAAATAGTACATATTTGTTGTAAATATATAAATAGAACAAGACATATATTATTCTTAAATATACAGTTATACAATACAGGTTAGTGCATTGAATTCATTTGAAGTACTAGCATATTATTATTTTCATTTCTGATATTTACATTATAGCAGCAGGTCATCAATTTTTCATTCCCCTAAATCCCATTAGCAATAGTTTTTAGTTACTGTCACACAGGGACCAGCGCCTAAGTGCCCAGTGATGGGAGGACTCCGTTTACCTATCAAGCTTTTGTGTTAGGTGCTTTTCTCAGTATGTGGTTCTATGTCTCAGAATGTGCCCTCTTGCCACATTAAGTTGTTGGCACCTCCTCACACTGGAATGCCAACAGGTTTCAGGTAGACCAACTTGTGTCTTCCGTGGTTAATCATTTCTGACAACTGTGAACTCAGCCCATGCCCTGGGGTTCTTCTCAACAAGCACATGCTCCAGGAGGAAATGGGCATCTATCTCAACCAGAGTGCAGCCAATTCAAAGGCAGCTTGTGGTGGGATTGAGTTGCAAGATGAAGGATCGATGAAGATCTATTCTCCTCACCAGCAAACCAAGTGTTGATGCTGAACTGAGATTTTCTATGGTGACTGGCCATGTGATTTGGGCAGTTTACTTGGGGAAGCTTGCGACAAGATCCACTGTCTTCTTTTCCCACACGACCACTGGAACATTCCAACGCTGCTTGATTGACTTAGAGAGTCATACAGCATCTAACACTTGATTGTATTAGAGATTTATACAGCATGGAAACAGGCCCACCGGCCCAACTTGCACATGCTGACCAAGATGCCCCAAGCTAGCCTCTAAGCTAGTCTCATTTACAAATCTGTACTGTGCAAGGAGTTCAAGTATGCTTCTGCAAGGCTATAAGGGTTTCCAAGAGAGACGTAAAATGAGCCTATCTATGGGCTATAAGTTTAAGTTGGGGGCAGATCCTTGGCAATGACACTTTACTACCGGATGAACTTAATGTGTTGGAGTTAATGCATAAGTAAGTTTCTACTCCATAATGCCAACATATGTGGACATATTGTTGCAGAAGCTAAAGCGAGTTGATTTCAGCCAAATCTCTTTGAAATACATTTTCTTCATAGAGTTGGTCAGTTTGTAAAGACAGCTTCCATAAATACAATCTTCAATTTTTGACCATTTATATAAATTACTAGACTAAGCATCACACGGGAGGGTTGGTCCCCCAACGCAATCTTCCACCTCTCCACCAATTCCAAAATTGGTGGCCAGTTGGAGGGGGGGGGGGGCTTTCTGGAGTGCTAGTATGGGTGTTGTGGGCTGAAGGGACTGGTTTCCAGAGGGCTAGTATGGAAATTGTGGGCCGAATTGATTCTTGGGCTGGCGGCTCAGTCACTCAAGCCTGTTGTGCTGGCAGCTCCCTCACGGCTGGTGGGCTGGCAGTTGACTCATAGCTATTCCTTGAAATTCCATTTCAAGCAGGGTGCAAGGCCACCAAATTCAAGTGCAGTTTCTTACCACTTCAAGCAGGGTGCAATGCCACCAAATTCAAGTGCAGTTTCATACCATTTCAAGCAGGGTGCAAGGCCACTCAAGACAGCGAGTGGCGACCTCTTCCTCCTCCATCTTGCAGAGACTGAGCCATGCCCACACTTCTGCGTTTTATAGTCCTTTCCCTCCTACCACCAGAAGGCGCGTGGCCTTCATGGCGTGATTGACAGGAGAGAGAATCTCAACATTTCTTAAACACTAACAACTCTTTTATTTTTCATCGATGGGAAAAATACTCGGCACCTGATGAGCGGAGAGGGACTCTGAGTAAGATGGCCAAAAATCACAGCCGTACGTGGTAACGTTTATTCTAAAATCAATATAAAGCGCAAACAGGAAGTGATCAAGATTAGACTTTTAATTATATTGAAGGCAAGGCAACTTTAATTGGGCAAGGCAACTTTAATTAGGCAAGGCAACTTTAATTAGGCACGGCAACTTTAATTAGGCAAGGCAAATTTAATTAGGCAAGGCAACTTTAATTAGGCAACACAGCTTCAGCATTTCCAAAACAAAGGCAACACAACTTTAGCATTTCCAAACCAAAGGCAACACAGCTTTAGCATTTCCAAACCAAAGGCAACTCAGCTTTAGTATTTCCAAACCAAAGGCAATACAGCTTTAGCATTTCCAAAGCAAAGGCAACACAGCTTTAGCATTTCCAAACTATATTTTCAAACCACATTAAGGGCACTGACAGGTTAGTAAAACCACACAGTTTAGTAGGCTCCCCCATCTTGCAGAGACTGACTGAGGCACTCAACACTTACGGGTTTTATAGTCCCTCCGGAAGGGGCGTGGCCTTCAGGAGAGAGAATCTCAACATTTTTTAAACACTAATAACTCCTTTATTTTTCATCGATGGGAAATATCCTCTTGTCCTGCGCAGCGGAGGGGGACTCTGAGTAAGATGCCCAAAAATCAAAGCCACAAGTGGCAGTGTTTTATCTAAAATCAATATACAGAACAACAGGAAGTGGTCAAGATCAGACTTTTAGTAATATAGATATATAACGGTCTCAGTGTCCTTCAATATCCTTCAATATCCTTCAATTTTTCTGTGCTTTTTTGTGAATGGCACTTTGCCAATCTTTTTGATGACGCTCATATTTAAGCCAGTAAGTGTAACGGTGTTCACATTGATGTACTGATCATTTATTTCAGTTTAATTTTTATAATTAATGTTACAATTTCTATTATTGTTGCTAGTGGCATTTCTGTTTAAGCTTTGCTCTTCATGCTTTTCTTCAGATACAATATAGTACAGGGGAGACACAAGGAATTGCAGATACTGGAAGCTTAAGCAAAGCATAATGTGTTGGAGGAACTCAACAGGTCAGGAAGCATCTATGGACAAGTGACATTTCGGGTTGGGACTGAAGACAGTGGCAGGGGGAAGAAAGCTGGAAAGAAAATGGTGGGGGTGGGGAAACGCTTGGCAAATGATAGGTGAATGCAGGTGAGAGGGATTGTATGCGTGGAGTAAATAACAAAGGCTTGAGATGAAAAGAAGACAATAGAGTATGAGATAAGTAGAGAAGCGGAGTGAAATGTAAAGCGAGAGGGAGGGATATAGGCGGAAGGGGTGGGGTGGAGGGTAAACAGTGGGGATAAAAGGGAAATGAGGGACTTGGGGAAGGGAGATGAGTGTGTGAAGGAGGAGAAAGGAGTAGGGTGACTGTGCCCTCTGGGGCTGGAGACTGGAAGTATCCTGAGCTAATTCTGCTACCACTATCATCTATTGCGTCAAGTGATGGATTCCACTAATTGTCGGCGGAAGCTTTTTCTCACCTCAGTCTTAAATGACCTCCCCTTTATTCTAAGACTGTGGCCCCTGGTTCTGGACTCGCTCAACTTTGGGAGCATTTTTCCTGCATCTAGCTTGTCCAGTCCTTTTTATAATTTTATATGTTTCTATAAGATACCCCCTCATCCTTCTAAACTCCAGTGAATACAAGCCTAGTCTTTTCAATCTTTCCTCATATGACAGTCCCGCCAGCCCAGGGATTAATCTCTGGAACCTACGCTGCACTGCCTCAATCACAAGGATGTCGTTCCTCAAATTAGGAGACCAAAACTGTACACAATACTCCAGATTTGGTCTCACCAGAGCCCTATACAACTGCAGAAGAACCTCTTTACTCCTATAATTTACTCCTGATCAGCCATGATCATATGATCATATTGAATGGCGGTGCAGGCTCAAAGGGCCGAATGCCCTACTCCTGCACCTATTTTCTATGTTTCTATGTTTCTATACTGAAATCCTCTTGTTATGAAGGCCAACATTCCATTAGCTTTCTTCACTGCCTGCTGTACCTGCACGCCAAGTTTCAGTGACTGGTGTACAAGGACACCCAGGTCTCACTGCACCTCCCCCTTACCTAACCTAACCCCATTGAGATAATAATCTACCCCATTGTTTTTGCCGCCAAAGTGGATAACCTCACATTTATCTATATTATACTGCATCTGCCACGCATCTGCCCACTCACTCAACCTGTCCAGGTCACCCTGCAACCTCCTAACATCCTCTTCACAGCTCACGCTGCCACCCAGCTTTGTGTCATCCGCAAACTTGCTAGTGTTGCTCCTAATTCCCTCTTCCAAATCATTAATATATACGGTAAACAGTTGCGGCCACAACACCGAGCCCTGCGGCGCTCCACTCGCCACTGCCTGCCATTCTGAAAAGGACCCGTTCACTCCTACTCTTTGCTTCCGGTCTGCCAACCAATTTTCTATCCATGTCAACACCCTACCCCCAATACCATGTGCTCTAATTTTAGTCACCAGTTTCCCGTGCGGGACCTTATCAAAGGTTTTCTGAAAGTCCAGATACACTACATCCACTGGCACCCCTTCATCCATTTTACTTGTCACATCCTCAAAAAATTCCAGAAGATTAGTCAAGCATGATTTCCTTTTCATAAATCCATGTTGACTTGGACTAACCCTTTTACTGCTATCCAAATGCCCCATTGTTACCTCTTTCATAATTGACTCCAGCATCTTTCCCACCACCAGGCTAACTGGTCTGTAATTCCCCGTTTTCTCTCTCGCTCTTTTCTTGAAAAGTGAGATAACATTAGCTATCTTCCAATCCACAGGAACTGATCCTGAACCTATTGAACATTGGAAAATGGTCACCAATGCTATTTCTGGAGCCATCTCCCTGAGGGCCCTGGGATTTAGACCATCAGGCCCAGAGGATTTATCATCCTTCAGTCCCATTAGCCTATCCAATACTATTTCTCGCCTAATGAAAATTTATTTCAGTTCCTCTACCCCCTTAGATCCTTTGTCCTCCAGTACATCTGGGAGATTGTTTGTGTCTTCCTTAGTGAGGACAGATCCGAAGTACCTATTCAACTCTTCTGCCATTTCCTTGTTGCCCATAATAATTTCACCCGTGACTGCCTTCAAGGGATCCACATTTGACTTTGCTACTCTTTTTCACTTAACATATCTAAAGAAGCTTTTACTGTCCATCTTTATATTCCTGGCCAGCTTCCCCTTGTACTTCATCTTTTCACCCCATATTGCCCGTTTTGTTTCCTTCTGTTTTATCCTATCCCTAACTTCTCTTGTCAGCCACGGTTGCCTCCTACTCCCCTTAGAATCTTTCTTCCTTTTTGGAATGAAATGATCCTGCGTCTCCTGGATTATGCCCAGAAATTCCTGCCATTGCTGTTCCACCGTCATTCCTGCTAGGATCCCTTTCCAGTCTACCTTGGCCAGCTCCCCTCTCATGCCTTCATAGTCCCCTTTGTTCAACTGCATCACTGCCACTTCCAATATAACGTTCTCCTTCTCAAATTGCAGATTAAAACTAATCATATTATGATCACTACCTCCAAGCGGTTCCTTTACCTCGAGTTCTCTTATCATATCTGGTTCATTGGACAACGCTAAATCCACAATTGTCTTTTCTCTGGTTGGCTAAATTAGAAGCTGCTCTAAGAATCCATCTCGGAGGCATTCTACAAGCTCTCTTTCTTGGGGT
The DNA here is from genome assembly GCF_010909765.2 of Amblyraja radiata. Lineage (NCBI taxonomy): Eukaryota > Metazoa > Chordata > Chondrichthyes > Rajiformes > Rajidae > Amblyraja > Amblyraja radiata. The sequence continues at coordinate 112,512,858 of NC_045956.1, forward strand.
CCTGAACCAACCTGATTTTCCCAGTCTACCTGCATATTGAAATCCCCCATCACCACAGTGACATTACCTTTGTTACATGCCAGTTTAAACTCCTGCTGCAACTTACACCCTACATCCGGGCTACTATTTGGGGGTCTGTAGATAACACCAATTAGTGTCTTCTTGCCTTTACATTTTCTCAACTCAATCCACAGTGACTCTACCTCGTCAGTCCCTATGTCTTCCCTTGCAAGGGACTGAATTCCATCCCTCACCAGCAGAGCTACACCCCCCCCTCCTCTTCCCACCTGCCCATCCTTTCTGTAGGATGTTTGACCCTGAATATTAAGTTCCCAGACCTGATCCTCCTGCAGCCACGTCTCAGTAATCCCCACAATGTCATATCGACCAACCTCTAACTGAGCCGCAAGCTCATCTACTTTACTTCTTATGAATGATGCACTGGATGCTGGTGGTGGGGTGAAAGGTAAAGGGCCTGTCCCACTGTACGAGGTAATTCAAGTGCTCTCCTGAGTTAAAAAAAAAATTAAACTCGTGGTAAGCACGTAGAATGTACGTAACAGGTACGTCGGAGCTTGGGACGTTTCTTAGCGGCTCGTAACGCTAACGGCAGTTACTCGGGAAACGCGGTAAGCTTGTGAAGACTCATGAAGATTTTTAAACATGTTGAAAAATGTCCACGAGAGCCCCGAGTACCTACGAGCGGCTATTACCATAATTCTCCGAGTTCGATTCTGTGGAAACTCGGGAGAACTCTTGAATTTGTTTGTATAGTGGACAGGCCCTTTTGGACCAGGGGAACTTTACTCTTGTCCGTCTGGGAGAAGGGTGACCGAGAGCAGAATTGTGGGATACAGAGGAGATACACAAAAGCAGTATGAAGAAGGGTCCCGACCCGAAATATCGCCTCTCCGTTTGCTCCAGCGATGCTGCCTGACCCATAGAGTTACACCTGAATTTTGTGACTTTCCTTGGTAAACCAGCATCTGCAGTTCCTTGTTTCTACTGGGTAACCATGTTCACTGTTTATTACATTTACTATTGTACAAGCTTTGCCTTTGTGACTTTTTTTGTCATAAATGTTGCCCTTGCATTGAGAACCTGTTTGACTGTCATAATTTTGGCTTGCAATCCTTTGTCTGGCCTTACACACAAAGGATCTAAGCCCTTTCTTCCTGCAGTTGAAACATTGCACTGCTCCATACTGACATTTGTGATGAATGATCTCCTCCACATCGGCAGCAGCTCTTCCTAGCAGGCTCCCCTTTAGCACCATACACTCTTGTCTTATTCCGATTTAGGATTAGAGCTTGGAAAGCAAAAAAAAACTACAGATGCTGAAAATTGGAAATTAAAGTAGAAAACTCCAGCCACACTGAGCAGGTCAGGCAGCGTCCATTGGGAGAAAATCATACGTTAATGTTTCAGGGAGCTGACCCTCCATCACGTCATAGACTTTAGAGGTTGACTATGTTTATCTCCACAACCGCTGCCTGACCTGCTGAACATTTACAGCTTTTACTGTGTTATTTTAATATTGGAGCTCTTGCCTTTTCTCTCACAATTATAGCATCAACATGGACATTATGTACCAGTTGAAATATCTTAGTACTTTTGGAAGCCATGTTCATCAAATTCACATGCATGCTCAAATGTTGAATCATGTGTATTTCATCACTTAGATTGAATTTACTAATTTTTAAGTAACTTGTCGCACAGTGCTCATTTCAAGAAAGCATCAAATGTTGTAGCCACAATCAATTCTTCAACACAGTTTTATTATTATTAAAGATCTCATCTGATTTTTGTTCCTGGTTCTGAACTTGTAATTTCTATTGTCTCTGAAGGTGCTGGTTTAAAGTGACTATCTATCATTTCAATTAATGCAATATATTTGCTCTTAGTGTCAGATGGTCTACCAACATGGCATTATTAGTTTAGTTTAATTTAGCTTAGACTAGTTTATTATTGCCCCGTGTACCGAGATACAGTGAAAAACTTTGGTTCACGTCACGAAAAAGACTGTACATGAATACAATCAAGAGAAAAAAACGATACATGAATACAATCAATTGGATACTTTTGTGTCCAGGACTGTCCTTATCAATGGGATTGGATTTTTGTAATGCTCTGAGATGGCATTGTTTTGAGCAGGCACATTTTCACTCTTGTCTTCATATTCAACAATGTTATTTGCCCTTAAGAAAATCTCTAATCATTTTGCTTAAAGCTTAAGGGTTCATGTGGTTTATTATAATTGTCAACTTCCCTAATTTTGCTAGATTGAGTCTGAGCCCCCTCCTTGATCTGTTCTCTCTTTAAGAATTACAAGGTTTATACTTGATGATCGACATGCACTATTCTCTTTTTCACCTGTTTTTAAGTCTAAATTTGCAAGCTTGCACAGTGAAGTTATTGTGACTAATCGTGAGTTTTCAGACTCTCCTGCCATTATAAGCAATGGCCAACTTGATGTATTCAACACTATTGTTAGGTTCAATTATTTTCTATCCTTCTCTGATCACCAGTGCAGGATATTATCCCCTGTGGATTCCTATGTGTTGTGGATTAATATGCAGAATGCACCGGGTATAAGTGGAGAACACATTAAGCTCTTGAAGATGTGTCCAGTTTATTTAAGATTCTTCTCAGATTACACAAAAAGGGTGCATGCTTGATCAAACACATCATACTTATGTATATTTCCTTCCCCAGTAGGACACAGTGTGAGGCTTTGGTATCTGATTTTGCTACTCCTCGTTCTATACTTATTTCCATTATATTAGAAATGTGTCCAATGGAAACTGTTTGAAATTGTTCCACAGTGATAATTAGAATGTAATCTTGCCAGCAGATTGCTTAGAACATAGTAAAATAAATATTCATTTCCACTAACAATTAGAACGTATCATTGTATGTATGTCAGTTGAGAAATACTGAGATGGTGAGAGAGCACAAAGGCAAGCCATTTAGAGTTATATGCACATTGGCATTTGTTTCCCAAATTAATCAACCTGAATTTGTTTCGAACCTCAAAATTATCCCAAAATGTTCGACATGCATTTAATTTGGTTTTAACTGCAGTCTCAGTAACTAAGAATGGACAGAGTAAATAGCCAAATGCTGAGCCCAAAGTGAAAGTGAAAATACTTCTTTACACGGTGGCACGGTGGTGCAGCATAGAGTTACTGCCTTACAGCGCCAGACAACTGGGTTCGATCCTGACTATGGGTGCTGTCAGTACGGAATTTGAACGTTCTCCCCCCATTCGTTTTCTCCGAGATCGTCGATTTCCTCCCACACTCCAAAGATGTACAGGTTTGTAGGTTAATCGGCATGGTATAAATGTAAATTGTCCCGAGTGTGTGTGTGAGTAGGATAGTGTTAATGTGCGGGGATCGCTGGTCAGTGCGGACTAGGTGGGCCGAAGGGTCTGTTTCCGCGATGTATCTCTAAACTACGCTAAACTAATACTGAACATTTTCATATGGATACACATTCACTTTACTAAAAAAGAATTTAAGCAGTTGGTATAATTGCTCACATTTGGTGAAGGTGCCGCAGAGCCCATGCTTGCCAATAAAGTCACTCGCCAACGTAGCTATTTGTTCAAGCTGTCAATATTTTTCATTGCTTCGATTTCTGACAATCAGAAATCTTCAAAAACTATTCACCATGTATTCACCATCCCCAACTATTCACTGCCTGTAACTGTCTTGATTAGAACGGGTGTCAAGGGTTATGGGGAGAAGGCAGGAAAATGGGATTAGCAGGCAGAGATCAAACATGATTGAATGGTGGAGTAGACTCGATGGGCCAAATGGCCTAATTCTACTCCTATAATTTGGGAGCTTGTAACATCCTGTAAAATCCCATCCAGTCTAACTATCTGAGATTGAATTAGTTACAGTCCCCTAATCCAGAGAGTTATAAATATTTGGAATTCTCTAACACAGAAAGCTATACATGTTTAGGTATTTAGAACATTCAAGGCTGATTGATGTATTTTTGGGCACGAATGGTATATGAGCATTGATGAAAACAAATAGAAAGATGCAGATACGGGAAATCTAAAATAAAAGCTGTAATAACTGGAGAGGCAACATACAAAGCTGCATCAATGGAAAGAAAAGCAATTAATGTTTCAGGCCCAAGATTCAAGATTCAAGATTCAAGAGAGTTTATTGTCATGTGTCCCTGATAGGACAATGAAATTCTTGCTTTGCTTCAGCACAACAGAACATAGTAGGCATTGACTACAAAACAGATCAGTGTGTCCACATACCATTATATATATATATACACACATGAAAAAATAGACTGATGAAGTGCAAATAACAGATAATGGGCTATTAATGTTCAGAATTTTGTCCGAGCCAAGTTTAATGACCTGATGGCTGTGGGGAAGTAGCTATTCCTGAACCTGGTCGTTGCAGTCTTCAGGCTCCTGTACCTTCTACCTGAAGGTAGCAGGGAGATGAGTGTGTGGCCAAGAAGGTGTGGGTCCTTGATGATACTGCCAGCCTTCTTGAGGCAGCGACTGCGATAGATCCCCTCGATGGAAGGGAGGTCAGAGCCGATGATGGACTGGGCAGTGTTTACTACTGTTTGTAGTCTTTTCCTCTCCAGGGCGTCTGGTGTTTGTTGACCACGGCGTGCAGCTCCTCCAGTGCCAGGCGGACGTCTGCCTGGGGTGGGATGTAGACCGCGGTCAGGATGATGGAGGTGAATTCCCTTGGGAGGTAGAAGGGACGGCACTTCATCGCCAGATATTCCAGGTGTAGAGATCAGGAGTTGGATAGGACTGCCACATCTGAGCACCACGCAGAGTTGACTATGAGGCAGACGCCCCCTCCTCTCCCTTTCCCAGATGCCAGTGTACGGTCCATACGGTGGATGGAGAATCCTTCAGGCTGGACCGCTGAGTCTTGGGAGCTTGGGTGAGGCATGTCTCTGTGAAACAGAACACAGAGCATTCCCTCAGCTCCCTTTGATAAAGCAGACTTGCCCTTAAGTCTTCCACTTTATTTTCAAGGGACTGTACAACGGCCAGTAGGATAGTAGGGAGAGGGGGCCGAAGTCCCCTGTGCTTCTGTCTGACCTGAAGTCCTTCCCGTCGGCCACGTTTCCGGACACAATGGAGGCCTCCCCTTTGTTTCCAGGTACTGTGCTTACTGTACCTGCTGTTTCTGCGAACCTGCGCTGGAACGGGGATTCCTTCACAGACGGCAGCTCCAGCTCCGTAACGAACGGGGATATCTTCAAAGTCGGCAACTCCAGCTTAATTGTTCCTGGAAGATCCAGCCCGTCGTCTCTGGAGGTCATCCCGGAATTTCCAAGTACAGTACCTGCATTCCTCCGTCGGGTCGGGAGTTTTACAGCCAGCGTGGGAAAGTTTAAAGTCCAGGGCTCCCGCAGCTGCGGGAGCTCGCGAAATTGCCAGAGCCTTCAGGTGCCCAAGCAGCATGTCTGAAATTGCATCGATTTCTGTCGTTTCCCTGATCCAGGTGAGTTGATGGAAGTTGTAGTTCAAGTTCAAGTTCAAGTGAGTTTATTGTCATGTGTCCCTGATAGGACAATGAAATTCTTGCTTTGCTTAAGCACCACAGAACATAGTAGGCATTTACTACAAAACAGATAAGTGTGTCCATATACCATAATATAAATATATACACACATGAATAAATAAACTGATAAAGTGCAAATAACAGATAATGTTATTAATGTTCAGAGTTTTGTCTGAGCCAGGTTTAATAGCCTGATGGCTGTGGGGAAGTAGCTATTCCTGAACCTGGTCGTTACAGTCTTCAGGCTCCTGTACCTTCCACCTGTAGGTAGCAGGGAGATGAGTGTGTGGCCAGGATGGTATGGGTCTTTGATGATACTGCCAGCCTTTTTAAGGCAGCGACTGCGATAAATCCCCTCGATGGAAGGAAGGTCAGTGCCGATGATGGACTGGGCAGTGTTTACTACTTTTTGTAGTCTTTTCCTCTCCAGGGCGCTCAAATTGCTGAACCAAGCCACGATGCAACCGGTCAGCATGCTCTCTACTGTGCACCTGTAGAAGTTAGATAGAGTCCTCCTTGACAAACCGACTCTCCGTAATCTTCTCAGGATTTAGAAGCACTGATGAGCTTTCTTGATAATTGCATTAGTGTTCTCGGACCAGGAAAGATCTTCAGAGATGTGCACGCCCAGGAATTTGAAGCTCTTGACCCTTTCAACCATAAATGGTATAAATGGTATAAATGGTTGATATAAATGGGGCTGTGGGTCCCCCTCCTACTCCTTCCAAAGTCCACAATCAGTTCCTTGGTTTTGCTGGTGTTGAGGGCCAGGTTATTGCGCTGGCACCATATGGACAGTTGCTCGATCTCCCTTCTATACTCTGACTCATCCCCATCAGTGATACGTCCCACAACAGTGGAGTCATCAGTGAACTTGATGATGGAGTTCGCACTATGACTGGCTACGCAGTCATGGGTATAGAGTGAGTACAGCAGGGGGCTGAGCACACAGCCTTGAGGTGCTCCTGTGCTGATTGTTATCGAGGCTGACACATTTCTACCAATACGAACAGACTGTGGTCTGTGAATGAGGAAGTCGAGGATCCAATTGCAGAGGGATGCGCAGAGACCCATTTCTGTGAGTTTGGTAACCAGCTTGGAGGGGATGATTGTGTTAAATGCCGAGCTGTAATTGATGAATAACAGTCTGACATATGAGTTTTTGTTGTCCAAGTGGTCCAGAGCGTAGTGGAGGGCCAGCGAGATCGCATCCACTGTTGATCTGTTGTGGCGGTAAGCGAACTGTAGTGGGTCCAGGTTTTTGTCGAGGTAGGAGTTGGTTTGCTCCATGATCAACCTCTCAAAGCACTTCATCACCAGCGGCGTTAGTGCCACTGGTCGATAGTCATTGAGGCACGTCACCTTACTCTTCTTGGGCACTGGTATAATTGATGCCCTTTTAAAGCAGGTGGGGACCTCAGACCTCAGAAGTGAGAGGCTGAAAATGTCCGTAAAAACTCCAGCCAGTTGGTCCACACAGGTTTTTAGAACACGACCCAGTATACCATCAGGTCCAGGTGCTTTTCGGGGGTTCACCCCTCTGAAGGATTTCCTGACGTCAGCCTCTGTGACTGAGACTGAAATACCATCACAGCGAATGGGGGCTCGGGAAGGCACATCAGTGTTCTCCCTATCAAAGCGTGCATAAAACGCATTGAGCTCGTCAGGGAGTGATGTTTCGCCGACATTTGAGTTGTCTCCTGGTTTCGCCTTGTAGGAGGTGATTGCATTCAGGCCCTGCCACAGCTGCCGAACATCTGCCTGTAGGTGAACCTTTTATGTTCTGGTGCTCCGCAAAAGTCGCCGCAGGCAGGCGCCATCTTGCCAGAGCTTCCAACACCTTCTGTAGAACTGGGGAAGAAGGAAAATGCAGGAGAAATGTAGTGTAACTGCAGGGGAATCTCGGAAAACACTTCAGCCTCCCCTCCCCGATGGAGAATCCAGTGACAGAGAAATCTGGGAAATCATCAGTGAAGACTAGCCGAGGAATTCAGGATGTCTCTAATCTCCTGGGAGTCCCAAAGCCTCCTAACATTTATGGTCAAAAATTCATGTGAAAATGTTGATAAATCCAATCCAATCTAGGACATTATTTCCTGTTGTAATGTTTCAGTCCAGTCCAAAATCGACATTTTCTCCTCTAAGATTGCCTTTCAGCATTTTATTGCAAACATTGCCTGTGCTGTGAGGGATTATTAAATCGTCCATATACAATTTTGCTTTATGTTTCCCACTTTCTCCCAAAGAACTCACCATGCCTCAGCCATTGCGGCTTCTTGTCTGGAGTCATGGAGCAATGCAGCAAGGAATCAGACTAGCCTACGAAATCCCTGTCAGCCATGAACTCCCAGTTTTAAATTAATCCTGCCTTAAACCATATTAATGGGCTGTCCCACTGTGGCAACCTAATTGGCGAGTTTAGACGAGTTTTCCCTCGACTCATACTCGCAGCATGGTTGCCACGAGGTCCTACTCTCCTTCATGCTTGAGAGTAGTTCCCGCATACTCGAGGCCTCAGCTAGGTCGCGGCGTATTTATCAACATGCTGAAAAATGCCTGCGAGTAAGAAAAGGTGGCCAAGGAAAAAATCAATAATTTTTTTACTCGTAGGTTTAGTCGAAGTAGGTCGTAGTAGGTCGGCATGTTTTTCGCAGGTAATCGAAGGTAGTCATAGATAGTCTTCAACATAGTCAAAGGGAGGTCGAAGGAGATCGAAGGAGATCATCTTCACTCTCCACTATTCAGTGTCTAATTTTCCCGAAGCTAGTCGAAGCTAATCTTCAACATAGTCGAAGGAGGTTGAAGGAGGTCTTCAACATAGTCGAAGGAGGTTGAAGGAGGTCTTCAACATAGTCGAAGGAAGTCTTCAACATGACACTTTTTCAAACTCTCTTAAACTCTTCTAAACTCGCCAATTAGGTCGCCGCAGTGGGACAGCCTCTTTACCTTTTTTTTCTCAACGAGCTTTACCTTTGACTACATTCGATTAGCTTTGATTGCCTTTGATTACCTACGATAGCATTACGACCTACTATGACATACCTCGACTAAACCTATGAGTAAAAAAATATCGATTTTTTCCATGGCAACCTTTTTTTACTCGTGGGCATTTTCAGCATGTTGAAAAATACGCCGCGACATAGCTGAGGCCTCGAGTACGCGGGGACTACTCTCGAGCATGAAGGAGAGTTACAAAAACCTCCTAGGATCTCGTGTCGACCATGCTGCGAGTATGAGTCGAGGACAAACTCTTCTAAACTCGCCAATTAGGTGTCCGCAGTGGGACAGGCCCTTAGAAGAGTCCTGGACTCAAACTCACAGCATGGTCGACACGAGGTCCTAGGAGGTCCTATGAAGTCGCTCGAACTCTCCTGCATGCTCGAGGGAAGTTCCCAAATACTCGGGAACTAGCTCGCGGAGTAAAATTTGGTCGGCATGGGTCTTTTTCACTCGTAGTACAGTGGAGTGGGGTCGCTATTTACTTACAGGCAGTCGAAGGCAGCCGTAGGCAATCTCCTTCGCTGACCGGGCATTTTGATTAGCTCATTGGAGTTTCAGGACCTAGGAAGACCTACCAGTAGGTAAAATACCCACAAAACTTTATTATACTCCTTAAAGGTGTCTCCGCCCCTTCTCCCCCCCTTCTCTTCCCCTTCTCTTCCCCTTCTCTCCACCTTCTCTCCCCTTCTCTCCACCTTCTCTCCCCTTCTCTTCCCCTTCTCTCCACCTTCTCTCCCCTTCTCTCCCCTTCTCTCCCCAGAATTTTCCTCTGCTATTAAAATTTGCTGAGGAACTATGCTTAGTTATTCCTTAGAAGATTAATCCTTCAGAAGATTTCTTGAAAATAGATTAGTTTTTTGTCTCAGTGATTATATTAATAGTGTCAAAAATAAAGTTTCAAAGTAATAAAATGAACTAAAAAGATCTCTTTTAAATGTGTGGAAGTCGATGGCCATGAAAATATTTCTCAATAAGGTCATTAACCATGCACTGAAGAGTAAATTTTGCACTCAAATGCTCTCAGCCGGAATGTATTTCTGGTCAATTGACAATAGGTGCAGGAGTAGGCCATTCGGTGCCTCAAGCCAGCACTGCCATTCAATGTGATCATGGCTGATCATCCACAATCAGTACCCCGTTCCAGCCTTCTCCCCATATCCCATGACTACGCTATCTTTAAGATCCCTATTTAGCCTCCACCACCCTCTGAGGCAGAAAATTCCACACTCACAGCTCTCTGTATGAAAAAGTGTTTCTCATCTCCGTTCTAAACGGCTTACCCCTTATTCTTAAACTGTGGCCCCTGGTTTTGAACTCCCCCAACATCGGGAACATATTTCCTGCCTCTAGCGTGTCCAAATCCTTGATAATCTTATATGTTTCAATTCAATTCCCTCTCATCCTTCTAAATTCCAGCGTATACAAGCCCAGCCGCTCCATTCTCTCAGCCTATGACAGTCCTACCATCCCGGGAATTAACCTTGTGAACCTACGCTGCACTCCCTCAATAGCAAGAATGTCCTTCCTCAAATTTGGAGACCAAAACTGCACACAATACTCCAGGTGTGGTCTCACTAGGGCCCTGTACAACTGCAGAAGGACCTCTTTGCTCCTATACTCAACTCCTCTTGTCATTCTAGCAGGGCTGCCAACTCTTATGCTTTGAGCGTGAGAATCACTCATTTGGCAAAATTCTCATGCTCTCACACTGATCACATATTTCTCACGCTCTGTCGTGAGAAATTCTGCGATCAACGAAAATTTCAAAACTCATATGTGGGGCTGGCGAGTGTTTGCGGGGCTGGCGAGTCGCTCGCTGCAGCTACGGCCATGGAGCAGCCTCAGTGCAAGAGTCCCGGGCCGTCGGAGGCGTCGGAGGCGTCGGAAGCGTTGTGCCACTGCCGTGAGAGTCTCTGTGCCGAAGGGACAGAGACTCTCAAAGGGAGGCGGAGAGAGAGAGGGGAAGGAGACAGGGAGACAGGGGAGGGAGGGGGGGGGGGGGTGAGAGAGAGTGGGAGAGACAGGGGGGAGAGAATGGGGAGAGAGAGGAGGGAGAGGGGGGGAGAGAGAGGAGAGAGAGAGAGGGGAGAGAGAGATAGGGAGAGAGGGTGAGAGAGGAGAAAGGGGGAGGGTGGGAGAGAGAGAGAGAGGAGTGGGGGGGGAGTGAGGTGGGAGAGGGGGAAGAGAGAGAGTGGGTGAGGAGGGGGAGGGAGAGAGGGGGAGAGTGAGAGGGGGAGTGAGAGGGGGAGAGTGAGAGGGGGAGAGTGAGAGGGGGAGAAAGAGAAGGGGGAGAGAGGAAAGAGAGAGAGAGAGGGGAGAGAGGGGGGGTGGAGAGGGAGGTGAGAGGGTAGGAGAGAAGGGGTGAGGGAGGGGGAGAGCGAGGGGAAGGAGAGAGGGGTGGTAAAAGAGAGAGGAGGAAGAGGGAGAGAGGGGGGAAAAGAGAGAAACGGGGAAATAGAGAGAGGGGGGGGGGCAAAGAGAGACAGAGGAGAACGAGAGTGGGGAGAGAGAGAGCAAGGGGGAGGGTGAGGTGGGAAGAAGATATGGGGGGAGAGATGGGGGGTGAGAGAGGACGAGAGAGGGAGAGAGGTGAGAGAGGGGGGAGAGAAATGGAGAGAAATGGAAAGAAAGGGAGAGAGAGTGTGTGGAGAGAGAGAGAGAGAGGGAGAGAGCGGGGGAGAGAGAGGGAGGGAGAAAGCGAGAGAGAGAGGGAGAGGGGGGAGAGGGAGGGGGTAGAGGGTGGAGAGAGAGGAGAGAGAGGGGGGAGAGAGGGGAAGAGAGAAGAAAGAGAGGGGGAGAGAGAGTTAGGGGAAAGAGGGGGAGAGAGAGGGAGAGAGAGAGGAGAGAGGGGGAGGGGAGGGGAGGGAGGGGAGGGGAGGGGAGGGGAGGGGAGGGGAGGGGAGGGGAGGGGAGGGGAGGGGAGGGGAGGGGAGGGGAGGGGAGGGGAGGGGAGGGGAGGGGAGGGGAGGGGAGAGAGAGAGGAGAGAGGGGGCGAGAGAGAAGGCGGAAAGTGAGGTGGGGAGAGTGAGGTGGGGGAGAGAGAGGGGAGGGAGAGCGGGAGAGAGAGGGAGGAGAGAGAGGGGAGAGAGAGAGGGGATAGAGAGGGGATAGAGAGAGGAGAGCGAAGGGGGAGAGAGAGAGAAGGGGAGAGTGAGGTGGGAGAGTGAGGTGGGAGGGAGAGAGGGGAGAAAAAGAGAGGGGAGGGAGAGAGAGGAGAGAGAGAGGGAGAGAGAGAGGGAGAGAGAGAGGGAGAGAGAGAGGGGGAGAGAGAGAGGGAGAGAGAGTGGGAGAGAGAGAGGGGGAGAGAGAGAGGGGAGAGAGAGAGGGGGGAGAGAGGAGAGGGGGGGTTAGAGAGGCAGGGCTGCCAACTCTCATGCATTGAGCATGAGAATCACGCATTTCGCCAAATTCTCACGCTGATCACAAATTTCTCTCGCTCTGTCGTGAGAAATTCTGTGATCAACGAAAATGTCAAAACTCATATCAACTGCATGGGCCACGGGTGTTGGAAGCAGAAGCAGCGGCGGGGACAGATGCGGACGGGGAACGGGGCTGGCGAGTTTTTGCCGGGCTGGCGAGTCGCTCACTGCAGCTCCGGCCATGGAGTAGCCTCAGTGCAAGAGTGCCGGGCCGTCGGAGGCGTCGGAAGCGTTGCGCCGCTACCGTGAGAGTCTCTGTGCCAAATTCGCCCACGTGACCGGCATGGATCAGGCTGCGGCTCGGTGCATCCTGGAGGACAACCAGTGGCTGCTGGAGGTAAGTACCAAGCACTGGGTAGAAATGGTGGAAGATAGTGGACTTCAAATGGGAGTGGTTGGAGAAAGCATCCTGCTTGCCTGCTAGATTTTCACTTATGGAACTGCAGGAAAATTGTTCCCGATGTTGGGGCAGTTCAGAACCAGGGGTCACAGTTTAAGAATAAAGGGTAGGCCAGTTAGGACTTAGATGAGAACAAACTTTCTTCATGCAGAGAGTTGTGAATCTGTGGAATTCTCTGCCACAGAAGGCAGTGGAGGCCAATTCACTGGATGTTTTCAAGAGTGAGTTACATTTAGCTCTTGGGGCTAGAAAAATCAAGGGATATGGGGAAAAAACAGGAAAGAGGTACTGATTTTAGATGAACAGCCATGATCATATTGAATGGCATTGCTGACTCGAAGGGCCAAATGGCCTATTCCTGCACCTATTTTCTATGTTTTTATTCTTGAGTAGATGGCAATAAAACTCGATCACTTGATTTTGAAAACAGGTCCTTCGGTGCAACCTGCATACACCCGCCAACATGACCCAGCTACACTACCTGCTTTTGGTCCATACTTCCAAACCTGTCCTATCCATGTATCAGTCTAACTGTTTCTTAAATGTTGGGATGGTCCCTGCCTCAACTACCTCCTCTGGCAGCTTGTTCCATACACCCACCACCCTTTGTGTGGAAAAAGTTACCCCTTAAAAAGATACCTCTTAAAAATACTTCATACAAAAAATTGAAATCATACTTCTACAATGCACTAAAACATGATTTTAATACATCAGATTTCAAAAGGTCGCTACCCTGGGTGGATGCCCCCCTTCCACACCCTCTCCCCACTCTGTTGCTCCACTCCCTCACCGGATACCCCAAGGCCAGTGATGAGTGATCGCTCAGCCTTCCCACTTTCAAAAACGCTCCACGGCCCCTGGTTCAGATGGAGAACACTGCCACATGTGAGCAGGGAACTGAGACCAGTTGTCCGTGATGTCTGGATCCCAATGCTCAGCGCTTCATGCTTCGGAGTTGGCTAATATTATTGAATTGTAATTAGCCTGATTTGTAATTGGTTGACAAAACCTTAAATTATTAATCCGGAATATCCAGGAGGATGGGATGAGTGTAATATTAAAATGACATGCAAGGTTCAGGCTGTCTGTCACAACATACAGCCCCGATAACCCATTATTTCCTTGGGAAGGTGGCACTATTGCCATTTGCCACTCAACTATTATGTTTGTTTACCTCACTGACTATTTCTAACCCCCCCCCCCCCCCAATTCCTTTGACAGGTTGAATAGAAATGTCCCCAATCTCATTGTTTTATTAATTGAGCACAGCTATGAACATCCTCAAGGAGTGTAATCAGATGGAAACTGATTCAGATGCGATATTTAGGAGCTTGTTCAAAAAAGGGGCATATTTTAAAGGAGTGACAGAGATACTTGCAGGGGAATGTGTGAGGAGATTATTATTTGCCGTTAGTTTTAGCTTGAACCAGGACATCTGAAGATTCAAAGTTTAATATAATAATTGTGCTGATACTGACCCCAACCAACCACGTAATGAATATCAACCATTCCGGAGGATTTACTTTTATGATGCCATTTAAACTTCACTTGGATTTCAATCACTTCAAAGTAAAAGTAATTGGGAATGGGGAGCATTGGAACCTATGCATGTTGGTAGGTGCAATCAAAACAAAGATCTTCTTTTATCATTGTTGTGTTAGGAATACCACAGAAAATATTATGTACGCTCAAGATCACATTTAATAGAATAATATTGCTTAAATATGTAGTTATTGGATTTTGCATTTTGGAAAAGTCCCAGCTGAGAGGAAGACAGCAAAATACTGAAAATATTGGGGGCGAAAATGACTTCAGGACAGTTTGTTAGGAAAATTAAAGAAATAGTAACAGAATACTTATACAGCTGAGTGAGTATAATTTTATGGATGAGAAATTGTGTTCAACCAATCGATGACTTCTTTGACAAAGTAACTAGCATGTTAGATAACAAGGAAGCCAATGGATGTAGCAAATTTTGTTATACATAATTTGGTCTGTGAAGTGCCCCATAAAAGATTACCGCTTAGATATCCACCTGTGGACTTAAACGTAATAGGTTAAGTCCAGGGGGTCAGATATGGGGCTTTATGTTGGGCCAGATATATTGTCAGTGCAGAGGGGTTAGGAGCAAGGCCAAGTGTGCATCCAGAGTCAAGGTCTGGAATAGTACTAGATGTGCAGTCAAAGATGGGACCAGGGGAGTGTTCAGCACTGGGAACCTAAGCAGGTAAGCAGCTATGACCAGGGTTGAATAGGGGGCCAGGTGTAAGGCTGGACTCAGGGTCAGGAATGAGAGAAGTTATGCAACTGGAGTCAGGGTCAGGAGTAATATCAGGTGTACAGTGAGACCCAGTTTGTTCAACATGGGCCAAGTGTTTGATTATAATCTGTTTCCATATATGAATATACTAAGATCATTCATGTGCTGCACATGTTGATCAGAGCCTGGGCTCTACTGTGGAATGTAATTAGGAATGTAATTTAGTCTAACATTATTCATAGCTAATCCAATTTAAAGCATAAATATTGCATTCAAGTGTAAGTTAAAAGGCTCGCTACAGTATGCACCATATTGCACAATTTTGAGCATAATGCAAAAGCTCCATACCAGTGGGAGGGGACACAGGGTATCGAGTCCAATAAGGCTGTTTGGGGAATACCCAGTCTACTGGGATGGTGCTGGAGGCAGATACAAGAGTGGCATTTAAGAGGCTTTTAGGTAGGCATCAAGTGTCTGATGAAGGGTCTCGACCCAAATCGTCACCTATTCCTTTTCTCCAGAGATGCTGCCTGACCTGCTGAGTTACTCCAGCATTTTGTGTCTATCGTTTATGGATGGATAGACACATGGATATGGAAAGAAAGGAGGGATATGGAACTTGTGCAGGCCGAGGAAAGTAGTTTAACTTGACATCATGTTCGATATAGACATTGTGGGATGAAGGGCCTGTTCAAGTATCAAGTATCCTTTATTGTCATTCAGACCTTTCAGCCTGAACGAAATTTCGTGCCTTGCAGTCATAACATAAAATAAAATAACAAAACACACAATAAACACAGATTTAACATCCACCACAGTGAGTCCACCTGGCACCTCCTCACTGTGATGGAAGGCAAAAGTCTTAAAGTCCTTGTCTCTTCCCTCCTTGTTCTCTTTCTGCGTTGAGGCGATCCAGCCCTCCGATGTTGGGACCCCGCCGGGTGATGGTAAGCAATTCTTGCGGCTGAATCCGAGCTCCGCGAACGGGCCGGTTCAAACTCCGCGGCCCTGGGTGGTCGAAGCTGCCGAAGCTGCCGCCTTCCAGTCCAGCGGACGCAGCTGTTGTTGCGGGATCTACGGAAAAACACGTCACCAAACTGTGACCTGCGAGCTCCCGACGATGTCGTCCACTGGGCCCGCGGCTGAGCCTCCGAGGCTCCAAAGTCGGGTCGCCGCTGACGCAACGCCGCCACAGCCCCGAAGTCGGGTCACAGCCACCGCAACGCCACCACAGCCTCGAAGTCGGCCAGCCTCGCGTTGGTAAGTCCTAGTTGGCTCTGCCTCCGGAGCCTCGAGGTCAGTCCCAGTTGGAGGCCGCCATTAGGCCTCAGCACAGGCGGAGACGGAGACGGGGGATACGACAAGAAAAGGTCGCATCCCCCCCGAAGAAAGAGTCCAAAAACATGTTTCTCCCACCTCCCCCGCCACACATACACAACCTAATAAACTAAAATTAACTAAAACAGGACAAAAGAAAACAAAAAAAAAGAAAAAACAGATGGACTGCAGGCGAGCCGCAGCTGCTAGGGCAGCGCCGTCACTTCCGGATTATAGAACTGCGATAGTACATGCAAAATATGCAGATAGTACAGGAGCCTGAAGACTGCAATGTCCAGGTTCAGAAACAGGCTCTTCCCCACAGCCATCAGGCTATTGAACTCAACTCAAACAAAACTCTGAACATTAATAGCCCATTATCAGTTTATTTGCACTTTATCTGTTTTATATATTCATGTGTGTATATATATATACAATGGTATATGAACACACTGATCTGTTCTGTATTTATGCCTTCTATATTCTGTTGTGCTGAAGCAAAGCAAGAATTTCATTGTCCTATCTGGGACACATGACAATAAACTCTCTTGAATCTTGAAAATGTCAGAATAACTCAGCGAATCAGGCAGCATCTCTGGAGAAAATTGATAGGTGACACTTTGGGTTGGAATCCTTCTTCAGCCAATAGTGACAGTTAAGAGGCTTTTAGATTGGCACATGGATAAGCAGAGAATGGAGGGATATGGAACTTGTGCAGGCAGCGGAAATTAGTCGAACTTGATACCAGGCCTTGTTCTGTGGTGTGCTGTTCTATGTTCTACTTCTGTCCACATTCTGATCATCCTAATGGAGATGAAACTTCATAGCAAAAGGATTTGAGTATAAGAGCAGGGAGGTTCTACTGCAGTTGTACAGGGTCTTGGTGAGACCACACCTGGAGTATTGCGTACAGTTTTGGCCTCCTAATCTGAGGAAAGACATTCTTGCCAAAGAGGTAGTACAGACAAGGTTCACCAGACTGATTCCTGGGATGTCAGGACTTCCATATGAAGAAAGACTAGATAGACTTGGTTTGTACTCGCTAGAATTTAGAAGATTGAGGGGGACTATTATAGAAACTTACAAAATTCTTAAGGGGTTGGACAGGCTAGATGCAGGAAGATTATTCCCGATGTTGGGGAAGTCCAGAACTAGGGGTCACAGTTTAAGGATAAGAGGGAAGTCTTTTAGGACCGAGATGAGAAAATCATTTTTTACACAGAGAGTGGTGAATCTCTGGAATTCTCTGCCATAGAAGGTAGTTGAGGCCAGTTCATTGGCTATATTTAAGAGGGAGTTAGATGTAGCCCTTGTGGCTAAAGGGATCAGGGGGTATAGAGAGAAGGCAGGGATGGGATACTGAGTTGGATGATCAGCCATGATCATATTGAATGGCGGTGCAGGCTCGAAGGGCCGAATGGCCTACTCCTGCACCTATTTTCTATGTCTATGTATATGTCTATGAAACTGTGAGCAGATGATACAAGGATCTGTCCTCTGATCATGCTGGTACCCAGCTCCTGGCATAATGTGGTTTATATACTTCATCCATGTTGCACAGCCCAGTCACAGGGTGCACTTTACTGCTCAAGACTTTCAGTCAGATATTTCTCACTGTTGTTGCTTTCCATTTATAGGAAGTAAGATATATTAGATGTGTTGTAGGTTATCATTACCTGCTTTTTTTTAACGTTGAAAGTTATATTAATTGCAACTATTACCCTATCTTCTACCCCCACAGATGAGAAATATTTGTACATAGACTCCTTATTGAAATTTCATGTGAGACAGCAAGGTATGGTATAATTTCAGAATTCATTCATTGCTTAAAACATGCAAGTGGCGTAAACACCACTGACTTAAAGAGGATAATTAGTGTCTGGAAAATGGGAAGATAGATTGCAGATGAAATTCAAGCCAAAAGTGGGAGTTGATGTATTTTAGTTGGAAAAGTGTGGGCACAATACAAGCTAATTGATACCATTTTACAAGGGCTGAAAAACAGGGAGGCAAAACAAAATGTGAACTAAATCATCAAGGAGGCAGGGAAGTAAATAAAGCAGCTATTAGAACATCTTATAGCAACAACA
The DNA here is from genome assembly GCF_010909765.2 of Amblyraja radiata. Lineage (NCBI taxonomy): Eukaryota > Metazoa > Chordata > Chondrichthyes > Rajiformes > Rajidae > Amblyraja > Amblyraja radiata. Next base: position 112,530,911 of record NC_045956.1, read on the forward strand.
ATGGAATGCAAAGCCAAATTAAACCGATAAATTATATTAAGTTAGCCCCAGACCTTACAGTATAGTGTGTCAGATCACACTCTCGGTTAGCTGGTAGACCCACGGACAGCTGTTAGCAAGTTGAACTTGTAGGGAGCAATGCAGCATCTATATCACTAAAAGTCTGATCTTGACCACTTCCTGTTGTTCTGTATATTGATTTTAGAAAAATCGCTGCCACTCATGGCTGTGATTTTTGGGCATCTGACTCAGTCCCCCTCCGCTGCGCAGGATAAGAGGATTTTTCCCATCGATGAAAAATAAGAGTTATTAGTGTTTAAAAAATGGTGAGATTCTCTCTCCTGAAGGCCACACCCCTTCCAGAGGGACCATAAAACCCGGATGTTTTGAGTGCCTCAGTCAGTCTCTGCAAGACGGGGGAAACGAGAGGGTCACGTCTCTCAGTCTGAGCTGTGAATAACACTGAACACATGTCTACTAAACTGTGAGTGTGGCTTTACTGACCTTGAGTGCCCTTAATGTGGTTTGAAAATGCAAATGTGGTAGGAAAATGGTTGGTGGTGGTTGGTTTGAAATAAAGCACAGTAAATGGTTGGTGGTGGTTGGTTTGAAATAAAGGACAGCTTATGGTTGGTGGTGGTTAGTTTGAAATAAAGGACAGCAAATGGTTGGTGGTGGTTGGTTTGAAATAAAGCACAGTAAATGGTTGGTGGTGGTTGGTTTGAAATAAAGGACAGCAAATGGTTGGTGGTGGTTGGTTTGAAATGGCAAATGATTAAAAGTCTAAACTTGACAACTTCCTATTTGCAATGTATATTGATTTTAGATAAAACGCTGCCACTTACGGCTGAGATTTTTGGCCATCTTACTCAGTCATCAGGTGCAGAGGATTAGAAAATAGGTGCAAGAGGAGGCCATTCGGCCCTTCGAGCAAGCACCGATTCTTCCCATCATTGAAAAATAAAAGTGTTATTAGTGTTTAAAAAATGTTGAGAATCTCTCTTCTGTCAATCACACCATGAAGGCCACACCCCTTCTGGTGGGAGGGGGATGGATTATAAGACCCGGAAGTATGGGTGTGGCTCAGTCTCTGCAAGATGGGGGAGGGAGTGGTCATGATTCTTTCTGAGCTGTGAATCAACTGAACACACTGAATGTCTACTGAACTGTGAATGTGGTGTTTATGTGATGTTTATGTGGTGTTTTGTGTGGTTTTATAGTGGTTTTATGGTGGTTTCACCCTGGTTGAAATGGTATGAAACTGCACTTGAATTTGGTGGCCTTGCACCCTGCTTGAAGTGGTATGACAATGCACTTGAATTTTACGGCCTTGCACCCTGCCTGTAGAGGTATGAAACTGCACTTGAATTTGGTGGCCTTGCACCCTGCCTGTAGAGGTATGAAACTGCACTTGAATTTGGTGGCCTTGCACCCTGCTTGAAGTGGAATGATATTGCACTTGATTTCGGTGGCCTTGCACCCTGCTTGAAATGGTATGAAACTGCACCTGAATTTAGTGGCCTTGCACCCTGCTTGAAGTGGTATGAAACTGCACTTGAATTTGGTGGCCTTGCACCCTGCTTGAAATGGTCGGAAACTGCATTTGAATTGGTGGCCTTGCACCCTGCTTGAAATGGAATTTCAAGGAATAGCCGTGAGTCAACTGCCAGCCCACCATCCATGAGTGAGCTGCCATCACACCAGGCTTGATTGACTGAGCTGCCACCCCAAGAGCCCACAACTAGTGCTCCAGAAAGCCCCCCGCCCCTCCCCACTGGCCACCAAAATTGGAAATGGTGGAGAGGTGGAATATTGCGTTGGGGGATCAGCCCTCCCGTGTGAACACAGGACCCAACGGGTCCCACTTAGTTTAGTATTACAGATGTCTGCTCTGCACATTGCAGTTTAGGATAGAACACGCTGGAGCTCAGATGAGGTTACACTTGACCTTTCGAACCATAGCGCCCCCCCCGCCCCCCCTCCCTCCGATTCACTGCTGAGTGGAGGACATTCCATAATGTTCTGAGTAGAAGGACAGATGCAACTTGGTCACCACAGCTGTAGGTCAGCCACATCTTAGATTGGCATCATGGCCAGCCAAAGTGCCTTTTCCAGTCCTGTACTGTTCTATGTCCTGTGTTCAAAGTTCTAAATCTTTTCTTGAAACAGATTTACAAAATCTTCCATTTAGTCAAAGAAGAAAAGTAAATTTCACCTGTGACTATATACTGCATCTAAATTGAAACATCATCTGTTCAAGTCTAAATGACAGAATATTCAAAAATTAACTGTGAATGAATGAATGAATGAATACAATATTTCATTATGCATCCGCAGAAAAATTGTATGATTTATTTGGTTTGAGTCATACAGGCGTCTTGCCCAGCGGTTGGCATATACATTTCTAGGTGGAAACCTTCTGACTAGATTGACTCTGTATTTACTGTAAAACTGGAGTTAGGTTTGGCTTTCAGAATACAAATGCAAAGCTTCTTGGATAGATTTCAAATAATGTTCAGGCATGCCAAATTAGGTTAGGCTTTAGTAATAGGCCTTGTCTTCAACTGGAGACTGAAATAACTGATGAGACCATTAGCTGATGTGAAAAGTACTTTGCTACCACTGAGGTCAATTTGTTTTTTTCCAGCTTATTATGATGGTGACAGTTGGCCACCAACCTGAGGAGTGGAGCAGTTACTGATATGTGGTTGCACACAAAGCAAAAATTGTATTATTATTTTAAAGAGATGTTGAAAATCCCACGTGTTTAGAAAATGTCAAATAAATTGATGCAAATGGAACAAGGTGGGTTGTTTCAGAGTTTTTGTGTTCTGCAGTGCAGGAAACATAATTTTTGACATTGAAAGATACAAAATGCGGGAATAACTCAGCGGGTCAGACAGCAACTCAGTAGAACATGGATAAGTGATGTTTTGGGTTGGGACACTTAATCAGACAGACTGCAGGGGTCACACAAAAGAAAGCTGGAAGGGAGGAGCAGGAGCGAGCATGGCAACTAATAGGTCAGCACAGGTGAGGGCTTTTTTTAATGGGCAGATTGCTGGACGAAGGCCACTGAAAAGACAGATATGAGCCCAAATGGATAAAGAGTTGTAAATTGTAAATCTCGAGGTTGTGAGGCTGGTGGAATGTTGTGAAGCTGGTGGAATGTTGTGAAGCTGGTGGAATGAATATAGGTGGGGGGACGGGGGGGGGGGGGGGGGTGGTTGGAGAAAGAGAGGGAATGGGAGGAGGAGGGAAGAAACTAGTGCTAAGTCAGCCAGGGTTCATTGGAGGGGGTGGAGGGAAAGAAAGTAAGATAACACCTCTAACATGATCCCAACAAGAAAAGAGTTCCCATGGTGTTCACCTTTCACTCTATCAGCCTTTGCATCCAACATCTCATTCTCCAACATTTCTGTCACCTCCAACGTGATCCATCACTAGGCACATCTTCCCATCTCCACCCCTTTCCACCTTCTGCAGAAATCACTATCTTCGCAATTCCTTGGTTTACTCATACCGTCCCACTCAAACCACTCCCTCCCCCTGATACTTTCCCCTGCAACCACAGAATATATATCACCCTTCCCCTTACCTCCTCCCTCGCCAACATGCAGGGACCCCAGCAGTCTCTCCAGGTGAGAAGAGGTTCACATTCACCTCATTTTACCTCATCTACTGCATCTAGAGTTCTCGACATGACCTCCTGTACATTGGTGAGACCAAGCATGGTGACCACATTGTAAAACACTTGCACTTGGTCCGCCAAGGCCGACTGGATCCCCTGGTTGATAACCATTTTAAATACCACTCCCATTCCCATATTGACCTTTCTGCCCTTGGCCTCCTCAATTGCCAGAGTGAGGCCATACACGAACTGGTGGTAAAGCACTTCATATTCCACCTGCGCAGCTTGCAACCCAATTGTATAAAATTTGAATTTTCCAATTTCTAAGTAACAAACCCACAAACAGTTCCCTTCCTTCTCCCCTTCATCCCAAATTAATCCCCCCTCCTTTCCTCCCCCTCACTGAGTTACTCCAGCACTTTATGTCTTCATTTGGTAAACCTGCATCTGCATTTCCTTGTTAGGATGACTACATACATGTCAGAAACTTAAAGACCATTAGCTTATCCAAACTACCCTTCTATTGGACCTATACCAGTTGTCTGTATAAATAAGCTACATCCAGTTTCCTAACATTCTTTTTTGAAATAGGTTTTAAGAGGGAAAGACATAAATAAAATGATTTCATATTAGAAAGGAAAAAATATTAGCAAACAAGTTCCAGTTATAGATAGTCCCGGTACTTTACTTAAGTATTATCAGGCAAACCCTGACACCAAAGTGTCAGGGAATGTTAGGGAAGGTGAGCAGAAAGAGATGGGTTTTTGGAAAAAGGATGACAAGACAGAGAGGTAGTGAGTTTCGAGAGAGGATTCCAGACATGAAGGCTCCAGGCAGCTGAACGCACAGCTATCAATGGTGATCTTGATGAGAGGAATGGACAGAGGTTTGAATTGAAGGTTTGCAGATACAGGATCTTGAAGGCTTTTCATATTTAGAGTCATGGAGGCATACAGTGTGGAAACAGACCCTTCGCCCAAACTTGCCCATGCTGACCATCTACACTGGCCCACTTGCCTGTGTTTGGCCAATATCCCTCTAAACCTAGCCATGTGCCTATCTAATTGCTTCTGAAATGTTGCTGTAGTCCTAGCCACAACTACCTCTTCTGGCAGCTCATTCCATACACCCGCCACCTTTGTGTGAAAAAGTTACACCTCTGATTCCTATAAAATCTTTCCCCTTCACCTTAAACCTATACCCTCTGGTTTGAGCAGTTTACAGATGTAGAAAGGGGAAAAACCATGGAAAGGGCTAAAGCATGGATGAGAGTTTTTAAATGAAAAGTTGCTCAATCAGGCACCAATGTAGCTACATAATGATTGAGTAGATGGTGAACAACACTTGTTAGACTGCAGACAACATATTATTTGAGAATCTTAAATTTATAGAGGGTGAAAAATGGGAAACTAGACATGAGTGAATTAGAACAGCCATGTCTCGAGGTTATGAAGGCATGAATGAGGTTAGCAATATGTAATGCCAAGGTTTAGAAAGATTAATGTAAATACAATGTCTTGCATTTGAAAATATTCCAATGAATGCCAGCAGAATTAAATGAGGATTTAGCAATCCTTTTACCTAGTATCAAATTAAGTTTCATGTATTTGAGAAAGTCTGGAAATAAATAAATTAACTCTTAATACTCTAAACTTGAAGCATTGGTGATGAATAGTATAAGTGATCAAGATATTTCGACAGATAGTGTGGGAAGGAACTACAGATGCTGGTTTATACTGAAGATAGACACAAAATGCTGGAGTAACTCAGCGGGCCAACCTGAATCTTTGGAGAAAAAGAATAGGTGATGTTTCGGGTTGGAATCTTTCTGAAGGAGAAGGGTTCCGACTCGAAAAATCACCAATTGTTTTTGTCCAGACATGTTGCCTGACCTGCTGAATTACTCCAGCATTTTGTATTTATATTTAGATAGATAAATGGATTGGAGGACTTTTAGACAATAGACAATAGATAATAGACAATAGGTGCAGGAGTAGGCCATTCGGCCCTTCGAGCCAGCACCGCCATTCAATGTGATCATGGCTGATCATCCCCCATCAATACCCCGTTCCTGCCTTCTCCCCATAACCCCTGACTATTTTTAAGAGCCCTATCTAGCTCTCTCTTGAAAGCATCCAGAGAACCTGCTTCCACCGTCCTCTGAGGCAGAGAATTCCACAGACTCGCCACTTTTGAGGGACATAGGACAAATGCGGGGAAATGGGACCAACCCAGAATGCCACCTTGGTCGGCATTGACAAGGTAGGCAAAAGGGCATGTTTCCTTGCCGTACAGCTCTATGACTTTATGAATCTACTAGCTTCTTTTACGGCCCTGGTCACGGCCCCATCCCAAGCCCCGGGCTCGGCCCTCACTGCAGCCCCAGCACCGCCCTCCCCACCGGGCGTCGGGCGTCACTCCTCATTCGCTGCGAACGCTGGAGTGCCCCTTCTTTCCGGAGTGTCCTGTCCTGCCTTGCGAGTGCCGTGATGGCTGCCGTGAAGAGAGAGTGAACGCTGGCGCGCTTTGGCTGCCGCTGCTCCCTCTTCACACTGTGTTTTTGATTTTCTGTTTTTGGATTGAATCCTGTTTTTAATTTGTGTCTCTTTGATGTCTTTATTACTTGTTTTATTCCGATTATATGTTATTCCGATATACTATGTAAGGTGTCCTTGAGATGTTTGAAAGGCGCCCATTAAATAAAATTTATTATTATTATTATTATTGTGACGTCACTCTGGTTTCTTTTCAAAAAGGGTGAGTTTTCGGGTTGTCTTTAAAACTTTAAACGATTAAAAACTTTGGAAATATAGGTAGGAATGCGACAGGAAGATGTTTATCGCCTCGACAGGAAAAATATGAGTAGAATGTGTGAAAATGGGAAGGCCGTGGCCTAACGTTTGGAAGAAAATAGGAATTAACCAGATATTGACACACACAGCCACAAACAAGACGAAGAGTTTTAGTATTATAGAGATAGATAAATAGACAGACAGACAGACAGACAGACAGACAGACAGACAGACAGACAGACAGATAGATAGATAGATAGATAGATAGATAGATAGATAGATAGATAGATAGATAGATAGATAGATAGATAGATAGATAGATAGATAGATAGATAGATAGATAGATAGATAGATAGATAGATAGATAGATAGATGATTCTATGAAAAATGCGGAGTTTGGTTTGAAAGATCCAGTAGGAGTATGTTTGGTAAGGTTATCCTGGGGATGGTGTAATGATGCAACAAGTTGAGTTGCTGCCTCGCTGTGCCAATGACCAAGGTTCAACTCCAAATTCAGGTGCTGTCTGCATGGGGTTTAAATATTCTCCCTGTGACTAAGCAATCTTCCCCTGGGTGCTCTAGTTTCCTCCCATATCCCAAAGATGTGCATGTTGGCAGGTTGATGGACTACCCGAGATTCTCCTGAGTATGTCAGAGAGCGACTGAATCTTTGGGTGAAAAAATAGATTTTCCGGAGGACGAAACAATGAACAAACCTATTATTTTTGGAAAAGGCGGCTCCCTCAATGCAGCTTCCCTTTGCTGACAGGAACAAAAAATGCAGAACAGTCCTCAAACTTGTACTGGGCTCCTTGTATGGGGTGACTGGTTAAGTGGCAGCTCCTGCAAACACCAGTATGGGGGACTGGATACAGTAGGTCCCCTTCATATTGGACACTCCTGGGACGTAAAGCTACTGGCTTTCATAATTAAACACACAAGACATGATAACGTTCCACATGAATAATGACACAAGGTCTGAGGTTATGCTTTTTCAAGGCCAAACCTGGATAACAATCAAAGTGACAAATAGAATGCAATTGTTTCTGCTTTGTTGAATGACATTGAAGGAAGGAAGGAAAGTTGAAATGAAGATCACAGCCCTGGAACTCCAGCAGAGTTAAACAAATGCCCAGTCATTTTCAGCAGTCTGTTCTCCTGCTTGTTTTAATATTGATTAATTGAAAGATACACCTTGGAAACAGGCTCATCGGCCCATCGAGCCCATGCCAACCATCGATCACATGGTCACACTAGTTCTAAGTTATCTCAATTTTCCATCCACTCTCTGCACAAGGAGGACAATTTACCTGCAGACCTGACCCTCTTTGGAGTGTGGGAGAAAACCAGAGCACCTGGAGCAAACCCATGTGGTCACAGAGTGAACATATAAACCGCACACAGGATCAATACCTGGTCACTGACGCTGTGATGCAGCAGCTCTACCAACTGCGCCACTGTACCACCCTTCATATTGGACACTTCAGGTGCCTAATGCTTTCTTTCTTTTAAAATCTTGTTATTAATTTTTATTTCAAAAGCAAAAACAAAACAACAAAAAAGTAATGATAAACATAACAGTGATATTGATATATAGGGATCAGGGTTACATTAATGGCAGGTCTAACCTAAATATGAGTCCAGTGTCAAAATACACATTGGGTATAGACTTCCCGGTCTCTATGTAAATATAGTTAAGTGTTTAAAAGAAAACATCTGTATAAAAACAAAAAGATAAAAAGAAAAAAAAGAGGAAAAAAAGAGAAAAAAAGAAAAAAATTAAACCCCCCTATACTAAAGTGGAAAAAAAAAGCAAAAATAAAAGTAAAACAGAATCAAAGCAGAACAGCTTGTAGCTTTAGTAGTTAGGCATATAAAAGTCAATGCTAAAGTTCCACATGAAGGTGATTCAAAGTTCTGAGCTGTGGGCATCAGTTGATGATGCCCACAGCTCAGATGCTGGTTTACCAAATGAAAACCATAAAGTGCTGGTCTATCTTTCCCTCATAACCATTCTCCTACCTTCTCCCTGTAACCTTTGATGCCCTTCCTCATCAAGAACCTATCATTCTCTGCTTTAAAAAATACCCAATGATCTGACCTCCAAACCCATCTGTGGCAACAAATTCCACAGATTCACCACCCTCTCTGACAAAATAAATTCCTCCATTTCCTTTCTAATTGTGCGTTCTTAAATTCTGAGGCTGTGCCCTCTGGTCCCAGTCTCTCCCACTAAGAGAAACACCCTCTCCACATCCACTCTATCCAGGCTTTTCACTATTCTGTACATTTTAATGAAGTACCCCCTCATCCTTCTAAACTCCAGCAAGTACAGGGCCAGCAGAGTCACAGTTGCAGCCGGACCCCACTAGGATCACCAACAATTATCATCTCACCGTTTCCACCAAAGCAACAGTAAACATCCATGCAGAGCCGGCCTTAGGAGGTGCGGGGCCCAATTGTGACAATTTTGGTGAGCCCCTGGTTCCCAGCCAAGGTCTGTAGAATCAAAGAAATATACATACAGTCTATCATAGACTTTATATCTCTATGGTAGAATGGATAGTAATCAAAATGTGCGCTTAAAAAATGCCTGCGAGTTAATGGACCAAACAGACCTAAGATATATTTTAATATAAAATTGGATACATGTAAGCCTACAAGTAACAAACAAACTGTGTAGATCACCCCTGAAAAGTAATTGTTACAACACCACTTGTTTTAGTGACTGTGAAATGAAAAAAAAATATTTTAATTAACTATAACCATATAACCATATAACAATTACAGCACGGAAACAGGCCATCTCGACCCCTCTAGTCCGTGCCAAACACGTATTCTCCCCTAGTCCCATATACCTGCGCTCAGACCATAACCCTCCATTCCTTTCCCGTCCATATAACTATCCAATTTATTTTTAAATGATAAAATCGAACCTGCCTCCACCACCTTCACTGGAAGCTCATTCCACACAGCCACCACTCTCTGAGTAAAGAAGTTCCCCCTCATGTTACCCCTAAACTTCTGTCCCTTAATTCTCAAGTCATGTCCCCTTGTTTGAAACTTCCCTACTCTCAGTGGGAAAAGCTTATCCATGTCAACTCTGTCTATCCCTCTCATCATTTTAAAGACCTCTATCAAGTCCCCCCTTAACCTTCTGCGCTCCAAAGAATAAAGCCCTAACTTGTTCAACCTTTCTCTGTAACTTAGTTGCTGAAACCCAGGCAGCATTCTATTAAATCTCCTCTGTACTCTCTCTATTTTGTTGACATCCTTCCTATAATTGGGCGACCAAAATTGTACACCATACTCCAGAATTGGCCTCACCAATGCCTTGTACAATTTTAAAATTACATCCCAACTTCTATACTCAATGCTCTGATTTATAAAGGCCAGCACACCAAAAGCTTCCTTTACCACCCTATCTACATGAGATTCCACTTTCAGGGAACTGTGCACAGTTATTCCCAGATCCCTCTGTTCACTTGCATTCTTCAATTCCCTACCATTTACCATGTAAGTCCTATTTTGATTTGTCCTGCCAAGATGTAGCACCTCACACTTATCAGCATTAAACTCCATCGGCCATCTTTCAGCCCACTCTTCCAACTGGCATAAATCTCTCTGTAGACTTTGAAAATCTACTTCATTATCCACAACCCCACCTATCTTAGTATCATCTGCATACTTACTAATCCAATTTACCACACCATCATCCAGATCATTGATGTACATGACAAACACCAGTGGACCCAACACAGATCCCTGTGGCACCCCACTAGTCACTGGCCTCCATCCTGACAAACAACCATCCACCATTACTCTCTGGCATCTCCCATTCAGCCACTGTTGAATCCATCTTGCTACTCCACCATTAATACCCAACAATTGAACCTTCTTAACCAACCTTCGTGAGGAACCTTGTCAAAGGCCTTACTGAAGTCCATATATGCAACATCCACTGCTTTACCCTCATCAATTTCCCGAGTAACCTCTTCAGAAAATTCAAGAAGATTAGTCAAACATGACCTTCCAGGCACAAATCCATGTTGACTGTTCCTAATCAGACCCTGTTTATCCAGATGCTTATATATATTATCTCTAAGTATCCTTTCCATTAATTTGCCCACCACTGATGTCAAACTAACAGGTCTATAATTGCTAGGTTTACTCTTAGACCCCTTTTTAAACAATGGAACAACATGCGCAGTACGCCAATCCTCCGGCACTATTCCCGTTTCTAACGACATTTGAAATATTTCTGTCATAGCCCCTGCTATTTCTACACTAACTTCCCTCAATGTCCTAGGGGATATCCTGTCCGGACCTGGAGACTTATCCACTTTTATATTTCTCAAAAGTGTCAGTACTTCCTCTTCTTTGAATCTCATAGTTTCCATAGCTACTCTACTTGTTTCCCTTACCTCACATAATTCAATAACTAAATCCTGAAAAACCCATAACTTGGTGTGTGTGTGTGTGTGTGTGTGTGTGTGTGTGTGTGTGTGTGTGTGTGTGTGTGTGTGTGTGTGTGTGTGTGTGTGTGTGTGTGTGTGTGTGTGTGTGTGTGTGTGTGTGTTAGAGAAGGGAGGGAGGGAGAGAAAGGAGAGAAGGGAGTGAGGGAAGTAGAGAAAGAAGGGAGGGAGGGAAGGAGAGAAAGAAGGGAGGGAGGGAAGGAGAGAAGGGAAAAGAGAGAGAGAAGGGAGCGAGGGAAGAAGGGAATGGAGGGAGGGAGGGGAAGGAGAGAAGGGAGGGAGGGAAGAAGGGAGGGAGGGAAGGAGAGAAAGAGGGAGGGAGGGAAGGAGAGAAGTGAAAAGAGAGACGGGGCCCCCTTAGGCACGGGGCCCAATTGGGAGCAATTGGTCCAATCGGCTTAAGGCCGGCCCTGCTTCCATGAGTGCTGTTGTGGACAAAAACTGAGTCCATCACATGAACAGTTGTTGAAACACTCTTTACCGAACATAGAACATAGAAATAGAATAATACAGGACAGAAACACAGATTTTCAGACCACATTGTCTGTGCCGAACATATTGTCAAGATAAACTAATCTCATCTGCCTGCACATGATCTGTATCCCTCCATTCCCTGCATATCCATATTTCTATCTTAAACACCACTATTGTATCTTCTCAATCACCACCCCTAGCACCGGGTTCTACCCACCACCCACCCACTCACCACTCCTTGTGTAAAATAACTTGACCCGCACAACTCAAAATTTCTCCCTTTGTCCTTAAAGCTATTCCCTCGAGTCTTGACTATTTCCACCCTGGGAAAAAAAGTTCTGACTGTCTACCCTAACTATGCCACTCATAATTTGACTTACTTCTATCAGGTCTTCCCTCAGCCTCCGGACTTCCAGAGAGAACAAACCAAGTCTGTCCAATCTCTTCTGATATCTAATGGCCCCAATAACAGGCATCATTCTGATAAACCCCTGCACAAAGCCTTTCAAAGGCCCCCAATCCTTCCTGTAATTCTGTGTCCAGAACTGCACACAATATTCCAAATATGACCTAGCCAAAGTCTCTCACAGAGCTGTATTGTGACTCTCTGACTCTTACACTCAATGCCCGGCCAATGAAGGTGAGCATACCATGTGCCATCTTTACCACTCTATCTGCTTGTGTTACACTGATGCTTCCTGACCTGCTAAGTGCCTTACTGGCACTTCTTGTTTTATTGTATGAATATTAGAGTTGGAAAACTTCAGACAAATGCACAATGGGCTGTTCAATTCAGTTGCAAAGCGAGGAAGAGGGATTTATTATGTTTCACGTTAAATTAATCACTGTTATTACATTTAGCACTTTTGATAGTAATCTTCGTTAATAGCAGCTCATGAACAGGCATTGTCAGACTGTCAGTGAAACTAAAGATGCCGACATAAATTGAACCTTAGATGTAGGGAATGGGAAAGAATGTACCAATTGCAGAGGAGGGTTGGCAAATTTCAAGGGCAGAGGAATAGGGGTTCAGTCTGAAGAAGAGACTCAACCCAGAGATGCTGCCTGTCCCGCTGAGTTACTCCAGCATTTTCTGTCTATCTGGAAGTAAAGGGGAAACTGAAAAGTGATTCCCAATATCTATAGAAACTGGTATAAAGCTAAAAATGCTGGAAAGATTCAGTTGGTCAGAACAGCATGTGCAGAAACTGAAACAAACATCAGTATTTTGGGTCATTTAATGTTTCTCGGGTAAGACCACAGCATTTACTGGGTATTTTACAGGCAGACAAACAAAGGGAAAAGGCCAGGTCTTTTAGCCTCCCAATCTTGACCCAGGCATCAGTGAGATCATTGTTAATCGGAAACATTATTTAATGTACTCAGCTTTCCTGAATTTTGTAGGTTAAAAAAATATATATACAAATCTCACACTTTAGACTTTAGAGATAGAGCATGGGAACAGGCCCTTTGGCCCACTGTGTCTGCGCCAACCTGCAATCACCCTGTACACTACCTCTATCCTAAACATGAGGGACAATTTATAATTTTACCAAAGCAAATTAACCTACAAAGCTATATGTCTATTACAGAGATGTAACGCTGAGGCTGTAGAAGGCGCTGGTCAGGCCGCATTTAGAGTACTGTGAGCAAATTTGGGCCCCATATCTGAGGAAGGATGTGCTGGCTCTGGTACAGGTCCGGAGGAGGTTTAAATAATGATTCCAGGAATGAGTGAATTAACATATGATGAGTGTTTGACAGCACTGGGCCTCATCGCTGGAGTTTAGAAGGTTGAGGGGGGACCTCATTGAAATTTACAGAATAATGAAAGGCAAAGATGGAGTGGATGTGGAAAGGATGTTTCCACTGGTAGGAGAGGCCAGAGGTCATAGCCTCAGAATTAAAGGGCACTCTTTTAGAAAGGAGGTGAGGAGGAACTTCTTTAGTCAGAGGGTAGTTAATCTGTGGAACTCATTGTCACAGAGGGCTGTAGAGGCCGACAGTGGATACTTTCAAGGCAGAGATAGACAAATTTTGATTAGAATGGGTGTCAAGGAGTATGGGAAGAAGGCAAGAAAATGGGATAAGGAAGCAGAGATCAGCCATGAAGGTGGAGTAGACTCGATGGGCCAAATGGCCTAATTCTACTCCTATGGCCGTGGTGTTAATGTGGAATAATTCACTCGTGAAAGGCTTGTCTCTAATATTTTAGCCAATATTTCCAAGCCTTAGATTCCTCATGAGCAGAAATAATTTCTTCATATCTACCTTGCCATTCAAATTTGGGCACAACATTCACTTGCCCTACTAATTTCTCGTGGTCTTTTTCTCACATTTGGACGAGAATGGGAAAATTAGGGACAGTCAGCATAACTTGATCTGCGGGAGGTCATGTCTAATTAACTTGATTAATTTTTTAAGAAGGTGATGATGGATAGGGGAGTGGATGGTATAGACACGGATATTTGTAAGATTTGATAAAGTACCTCATGGTTGGCTAATCACGAGGATAAAGATGCATGAGATTCATGCTGACTGTAGTTTAGGTTCAGAACTGACTCACCCACAGAAGACAGAAGATAATGGAGGATGGGTGCTATTTTGGCTGAAAGTTTGCCATTTCTGGGGTCCTGCAGGGATTTGTACAAGGACCTCTGTTAATTGTGATATACATAAATGACTGATGCAAATATAGATGGGTCAGTGGAATTGCAGACTGTGAACAATGCTGTCAGAGTAAGATTTAGATCAGTTACAAATCCAGGCAAAGAAATAGCAGACAGACTTTAAACTGAGCAAGTGTGAAGTGTTACATTTTACATGGTCAAACATAAGGGGAAACTATACAGTTAGTGGTGAAACCCTTAACAGTATTCATGTACAGAGGGATCATAACTCCCTGGAAGAGGCAATGCAGAGAGATAGAGTTGTAAAGATGACCTATAGTCTACTTGCCTTCACCGGTCACGGCATTGAGTATAGGAAGTCAGGAAATTATGTCGCAGCTTCACAGGACTTTGCTTAGCCACATTTGGTATATTGTGTGCAGCTCAAGTGGCTCCATTACAGGAGGAATATGAAGGGTTTGGAGAGGTTCAAAAGAGATTTGCTAGAATGCTGCCTGATTAGAGGATATTAGCAATGAGGAGAAGTTGGACAAACGTGAATTATTATCCCCAGAATGTCAGAGGCTGAGGGGAGAAGTACTGTATATAAAATAATGAGAGGCATAGTTAGGGTAGAAAGACAGAACCTTTTTTTCCCAGGGTGGAAATGTTAACAACTAGAGAGAATAGATTTAATGTTAGAGAGGAAATGGTGGGGGATTTGGGGAGATGGAGGGTGGGGGTGGGGGGTGGGGGCGATGAGAGTTCCCCCCCCCCATCGGCCCTCCCCACTCCCTGCCTTGTGCCCAAACACCAGGATCGTGGGACTAAAATGCAACCAGAATTTGATGAGCAGCTCCTTCAGATATTGGTAGAGGGGCAGCAACCTCGATACTGTTGGCAACGTCCCATTGTGATGTCATTGTGGCAGTCGGCAGCCAGCTTGAGAGCCCATTGTGATCAGTGCACTGTGAGAGGCATTGTGACATCATCACTGTGAGAAGGCTGGAGGCTGTGGCCTAGTGTTTGGAAGAAGATAGGAATTAACCAGAGGC
The DNA here is from genome assembly GCF_010909765.2 of Amblyraja radiata. Classification (NCBI taxonomy): domain Eukaryota; kingdom Metazoa; phylum Chordata; class Chondrichthyes; order Rajiformes; family Rajidae; genus Amblyraja; species Amblyraja radiata. The sequence continues at coordinate 112,545,947 of NC_045956.1, forward strand.
ACAAACACAAACAAGACAAAGACTTTTAATTATATAGGGATGTGCGGGGCAAGTTTTTATACACGTGTGGCGGGTGCCAGGGCTGCTGGTTTTAAAAGGTTTTATATCCGCACATGTATATGCAGGAATGGAGGGATATGAATCATACCCGAGCAAATGATATTAACCTGGCATTATATTCAGTACAGACAGTGCAGGGTGAAGAGCCTATTCCAGTACCATACTGTTTTATGGCCTGTTTCTTTCAGTTATCTTACATTGTTAGTTGCCTATTTCTGTGACATTTGGTTTTGAGCTGAAGTGATTGGAGCAGCCCTGCTCATTCATAGTCTGGTTCCAGTCATTAGATTGATTGATTACTTTATTGTCACATGTGACAAGTCACAGTGAAATTCTTTGCGTGTATGTCCAAGATATGCAAATCATCGCCACACAAAATTACAAAGTATCTGCTTCAGGTCCACCTTTGTTCTCCCCCCCTTCTCCCCATTCATGGCGATCCCCCCACATGCCGAGTCCTCCTTTGTTCCTGGCGGTGTGTCCTCCAACTCCAACATGGCCCGTCCTCGACCGCTGACCCCGGCCGGTGCCCTCGTCGACCGCCACACCGGCCTCCTCTAGGATCACCGCTGGGTCCCCTCATGATGCTTCTGTGGTGCCGACCCAGGCCCCAGTCGCAGGCTCTGTTGGCCGCGGGCTCCGGCTCCGACCCACGAGGCTCCAGCTCCGGCTACGGCTTGGTAATTAACTATAGGCTTCATTACACAAGGAGGTTGGAGACGGAGAGAAAGTGAGAAGGGTGGTGGGAGTGGCAGATTAGCATGAGTTGGTGATGGGCACTTGTTAGTCGGGGGCCGAAGGCCACAGTACTGGTGCAGAATCTCCCATTCTACTCTGACCTTCTGATGCTTTGCTCACATTTAGTACTATTCTGAACACTTGTTAACCACCGTACAGTTTTTAATTGGTTCCCTTCCACCTGTAATGTCCAATACACAACTTCTAGTTATTTCAGTCTAATATTTTCAATGAATGACAGCCAAAGAAATTGTAAGTAGATTTTAAAGGTCATATGGACAGGTACATGCATAGGAAATGTATAAAAGGATAGGTCCAAATGCAGGAAGGTGGGACTACTGTGGATGGGGCATCTTGGTCAGCATGGGCAAGTTGGACCGAATGGCCTGTTTCCATGCTGTATAACTCTCTGACTATAATATTGTGAGAGAAGGGTTAATAGGGATGGTTGATTTATACTAGAACTCTGAAAATTATAACTTAGAAAGAAATAAGGTGTCAGCAGAAGCCAGACTGCTGGTCGAAGAAAGTAACAATATACAGGACAGAGGGAACTTCTAGATAAAGAAGTAACAGATAAAAACTCCAGCAGAAGCCTTTGACGTCAGGAGATGTTCCGAGATGTTTCTGGACGTTCTCGTGGGAATGTGGGCTTTATGTTATGATTGGACGAAGCTCGATGGGGAGACATGAGGTAGTGACCATAGTGAAGAAAGGTATAAAAAGATAGATACAACCTCCATTTTTGTGTGTCTCTAGAGGATGATAGAGGAGGGACACCCTTTTCAGCGCAGAAATGTAATAAAGGAAAACTTGTTTCTTTGATTTTGTCTCTGAAGAGTTTGTGATTGATTTTGGATCTCACAATATGATACGATACGATAAAACTTTATTCATCCCTGGAGGGAAATTGGTCTGCCAACAGTCACGATACAGAAGGTACACAAAAACTTGAAATTAAAAGTGCAAAAAAAAAAAAAAAGGACAAGGGAGTGTTGTCTGGCTGCTGTGTGCCCATCGCTTTCACCAGAACAAATGAACAAATAAACAAACGAACACAGGAATATTCCCTGGATAGAGGATGCTAAAACTAAAGTGCCCCCCCCCCCACTGGGCTCTCCATTGTTCATCATGGCAGTCCCCCAACACCGGGTCCCCATTGTCTTCCCCCCACCCCCACCCCCACGTTCTACCGTCGCCATGGTTCCCCTTGCCGCTGAAGCCCCATCACCACTGAGGCTCCCGTTGCCGTCCAGGCTCAAGCTGCCACTGCCGGGGCTCCCATCACCGCCGCCAAGGCTCCCATCGCCGCCACCACTGAGGCTCCTTTGACACCCAGCTTCTTTGCAGTCCCTTTGGAGGCTAGTGGGACAAGTCGAGCCCTCCGAGGCGCTGTTCCGGCCGTCGGTCTTCACTCCAGTCGTCGGAACCATGGTTGCTTGGCGGGTGGATTGGGCTCACGCGGCTCCCCGGGACACAGAAGTTCCTGAGGTTCAGTTCATCAGCAATAATCTCCCTGTCCACAAACCCACACATAATGCAGTATGGATGCACTGTCTATTTTTTATTGATGATAAAATGCATTTATAATTTCTTCTTGGGTTCCAAGTTATTAAATTATTTAGCTAATACCAAAATGCAAACACTTGTCACCAAATTAACTTGTCACTCTAAAGTACTAAGCAATAAACTTAACACATAATAAATTACTTGTGTTGGCCTATATTTTGTGTTGACTATAATGTCACTTCCAGTTTCTTCCTCTATTTGTTTGATGACTGCTGCTCTATATGTTGCCAAATAATTTCCTGCCTTCATTTCTCACACATTGTTTAAGTACATCACCCTTATGTCTCAAGTTTTATACATGCCACTACAACACAATATTAATATGACTACTCACAGAAGAAAGGAAACAGAACGCAGGCATCTAGGCCAATTAGTCTCACATCTGTCATTGGGAACAGGCTGGAAGCCACTATTAAGGGGATACTAGGAGATCATTTAGAAAATTATAAGCAAAGCCATCAGGGATATCTGAAAGAGAAGCAGTGTATGATAAATTGGAGAAATATGGATCATGTGCAGGCAGATAAGAGTAATTTATCTTGGCATCATGTTCAGCACGGACATTGTGGGTTGATTTGCCTGTCCCTGAGGAGTTACTGTGCTATACTGCCCTATATTCTGTGTTCTATATTTGCTGCAGAATGTAAAACAAAGGGTAGATTGACGGACACCAGTAGAAGTAGTATATTTTGCATTTCTGAAGGCAACCCATAGTAACTCGTTACTGGACAGGGTCAGAGAGCACAGAGTTGTGGCTAATTTGATGCCATGAAAAGAGATGAGCAAATTAACTGAAACTATATAATAGATAAATAAGGATAAACTAGTCATTTTGTGATTGCCATTTAATAACTAGTTGAATACCACAGTGCCCAATAATGGGCCCACCAAGTTTACTGGGGCGATATTTGCTGATAGAAAGATAGGTGTCTTTTCAAGTTGTGGGACACAGAAAGCCTTCATATGGATATAAATAAATCAAGTAAATAACCAAGAAGAGAGTTGGAATGTAATGGAGGAAATTGCAAGGATATCCACTTTGGGGAAAAAGCAAACAATTGCAAGGCTGCCAACTCTCATGCATTGAGCATGAGAATCACGCATTTTGCCAAATTCTCACACTCTCACACTGATCACAAATTTTTCACGCTCTGTTGTGAGAAATTCTGTGATCAACGAAAATTTAAAAACTCATTTCAATTGCATGGACCGCGGCTGTTGGAGAGCCAGGGCTGAGGGAGGGATGGAAGCAGAAGCAGCGGCGTGGAAAGATGCGGACGGGGAGCCGGGGCTGGCGAGTGTTTGCTGGGCTGGTGAGTGTTTGCCGGGCTGGCGAGTGTTTGCCGGGTTGGCGAGTTGCTCGCTGTGGCTCCGGCCATGGAGCAGCCTCAATGCACGTGCCACGGGCCGTCGGAAGCATCGGAAGCATTGCGCAGCTGCCGTGAGAGTCTCTGTTTGCCCAGGTGACCGGCATGGATCAGGCTGTGACTCGGTGCATCCTGGAGGACACGCAGTGGCTGCTGGAAGTAAGTACCAAGCACTGGGTAGAAACGGTGGAAGACAGTGTCCTTCAAATGGGGGTGGTTGGAGAAAGCATCCTGCTTGCCTACTAGATTTTCACTTACTGTAACTGCAGGAAAAATGTTCCCGATGTTCGGGAAGTTCAGAACAGGGGTCACAGGTTAAGAATAAAGGGTAGGCTAGTTAGGACTGAGATGAGGACAAACTTTCTTCACGCCGAGAGTTGTGAATCTGTGGAATTCTCTGCCACAGAAGGCAGTGGAGGCCAATTCACTGGATGTTTTCAAGAGAGAGTTACATTTAGCTCTAGGAGCTAGCAAAATCAAGGGATATGGGGAAAAACAGGAAAGAGGTACTGATTTTAGATGAACAGCCATTAACAGTCAGTGCTGGCTCGAAGGTGCCAAATGACCTATTCCTGCGCCTATTTTCTATGTTTCTATGCTTGAGTATATGGCAATAAAACTCGACCACTTGATTTTGAAGCATTCATGCATGGTGGAGGTATAATCTAGTCATAGAGTGTGAAAACAGGCCCTTCGGCCCACATTCGTCAACGTCCCAGCTACACTACCTGCTTTTGGTCCATATCCCTCCAAACCTGTCCTATCCATGTATCAGTCTAACTGTTTCTTAAATGTTGGGATAGTCCCTGCCTCAACTACCTCCTCTGGCAGCTTGTTCCATACACCCACCACTCTTTGTCTGGCAAAAGTTACCCCTTAAAAAGTTACCTCCTAAAAATACTTCAAACAAAAAACATTGAAATAATACTTACAATGCACTAAAACATGATTTTAATGCATCAAATTTCAAAAAGTCCCTACCGTCGCAGGGGGGACATCCCCCTCCCACACCCTCCCCCCTCTCGGTTGCTCCGCTCCCTCACCGGGTACCCCCAAGGCCAGTGATCAGTGATCATTCAGCCTCCCCACAGAGAGCACAGCCAGATGTCAGAGGGAAACTGAAGCCAGTTGTCCGAGATGTCTGGATCCCAATGCTCAGCGCTTCGTGTTTCGGAGTTCAAGTTCAAGTGAGTTTATTGTCTTCAGGCTCCTGTACCTTCTACCTGAAAGTAGCAGGGAGATGTGTGGGTAGCCAGGATGGTGTGGGTCCTTGATGATACTGCCACCCTTTTTGAGGCAGCGACTGCGATAGATCCCCTCGATGGAAGGGAGGTCAGAGCCGATGATGGACTGGGCAGGGTTTACTACTCTTTGTAGTCTTTTCCTCTCCAGGGCACTCAAGTCGCCGAACCAAGCCACGATGCAACCGGTCAGCATGCTCTCTACTGTGCACCTGTAGAAGTTAGAGAGAGTCCTCCTTGTCAAACTGATTCACTCTCCGTAATCTTTTCAGGAAGTAGAGGCGCTGACGTGCTTTCGTAATTATTGCATCAGAGTTCTCGGACCAGGAAAGATCTTCAGAGATGTGCACGCCCAGGAATTTGAAGCTCTTGACCCTTTCAACCATAAATGGTATAAATGGTTGATATAAATGGGGCTGTGGGTCCCCCTCCTACTCCTTCCAAAGTCCACAATCAGTTCCTTGGTATTGCTGAGTTTGAGGGCCAGGTTATTGTGCTGGCACCATATGCACAGTCGCTCGATCTCTCTTCTATACTCTGACTCATCCCCATCAGTGATACGTCCCACAATAGTGGTGTCATCAGCGAACTTGATGATGGAGTTGGCATTATGACCGGCTACGCAGTCATGAGTATACAGTGAGTACAGCAGGGGACTGAGCACGCAGCCCTGAGGTGCTCCCGTGCTGATTGTTATCGAGCCTGACACATTTCCACCAATACGAACAAACTGTGGTCTACGAATGAGGAAGTCGAGGATCCAATTGCAGAGGATGCGCAGAGACCCAGTTATGCGAGTTTGGTAACCAGCTTGGAGGGGATGATAGTATTAAATGCCAAGCTGTAATCAATGAATAACAGCCTGACATATTAGTTTTTGTTGTCCAAGTGGTCCAGAGCAGAGTGGAGGGCCAGCGAGATCGGATCCACTGTTGATCTGTTGTGGCGGTAAGCGAACTGCAGTGGGTCCAGGTTTTTGTCGAGGTAGGAGTTGATTTGCGCCTTGATCAACCTCTCAAAGCACTTCATCACCTTTTAAAGCAGGTGGGGACCTCAGAAGTGAGAGGTTGAAAATGTCTGTAAAAACTCCAGCCAGTTGGTCCGCACAAGTTTTCAGAACACGACCAGGTATACCATCAGGTCCAGGTGCTTTTCGAGGGTCACCCCTCTGAAGGATTTCCTGACGTCGGCCTCTGTGACAGACTGAAATACCATCACAGCGAATTGGGGCTCGGGAAGGCACATCGGTGTTCTCCCTATCAAAGCGTGCGTAAAACGCATTGAGCTCATCAGGGAGTGATGTTTTGCCGACATTCGAGCTGCCTCCTGATTTCTCTTTTAGAAGGTGATTGCATTCAGGCCCCGCCACAGCTGCTAAACATCTGTCTCATCCTCCAGTTTGAAGCAGAAGTCCCTTTTGGCCTTTTTGATGGCCTTACCAAGGTCGTATCTGGACTTCTTGTCGAACACTGTATCATCAGACATGAATGCCCGGTGTCTGGTCTTCAGAAGAGTGCGAATCTCAAAGTTCATCCAAGGTTTCTGATTGGGAAACACTCTGAAGGTTTTTGTAGGGATGCAGTCCTCCACACATTTCTTAATGAAGTCTGTAACGACTGTGGCGTATTCGTTCAAGTCCGATGCCAAATGTTGGCTAATGTAATTGATTTGTAATTATCCTGATTTGTAATTAGTTGCCAAAACCTTAATTTATTAATCAGGAAAATCCAGGGGGATGGGATAAGTGTTAAGCGGCCTTTTCACGGGGCGACTTGACGCAAGAGTTAACCGGAGTTTAACATCGTGGGAACCTCGTACGATAACAGTGCGGCATTCGTGGACCACCGTGGACCACCGTAGCGCTAACGGCAGGTCATCGTGTAACTTGGTCACTCGGGAGAAAATTCAAGAAAGTTTGAATTTCTCCAAGAGTGACTTGTACACTTGTGGTTGAGTATTGCAACATTATATGAACGTAGTGGCCAGTGCGATATCCGTAATAACTCTTGCGGGTACCGTGGGAACTCCTGCGAACGGTGAACCCGGAAGCTGGACAGAGGGAACAGAAGGTGAGTAAAATTATCTTATGTGGGATTGAATTTAAAAAATAAATAAAAATAAAGATTTGCATCCGTATATGGACATCAACTTATTCATGAGTTATGTTAATGAGATTCAAGAAAATAACTATAATCTTTAAAAGGGACTTTACTGAAAGGTTACGCATTTTTATGGTCCGTGAGAAATTTTTCACATGTACTTCTTTGAGAGATACAGGTCGGAGTCCTCGGGTCCAGGGGTCCGGAACGCTACCAATCAATGTTGTATAGAGACCCGTGTAAGGAGTGAACTGCACATGCTGGTTTAAACCGAAGACAGACACAAAAAGCTGGAGTAACTCAGCGAGTCAAGCAGCATCTCTGGAGAAAAAAAGCTGATGTTTCGGGACGAGACACATCTTCAGACTCAATTCCGATTAGGCTGTCTGAAGAAGGGTTCCGGTGTTGGGGGAGTCCAGAACCAGGGTCCCAGTTTTACAGTCTACCGTGGGAACTCTTTAACTCAGTAAAGTAAAGTAGCCTTTATTGTCATATCAGCGCACAGGCAGCAGTTGACTGTTGCTCTATTCAGTTTCCCAGGGGGTCGGGACGGGACTGGAGTTGGGAGAGAAAGGTGGGGGAGTCGAGGGAGAGGAGGGGGAGACAGATGGGGGTGTCTTCATTTACTGGCGGCGGGTGTCTGTCACTGAAACAGGCAGGTGAGATTTCACATCCACCTTGTGTGTGCCTCTCTCTCTCTCTCCCTCCCTCTTACACAGGCTGAGAGACTCTGCCTCTGTGAGTGTACGTCTCTTTCTCCCCCTCTCCCACACACAGTAAGACCGAGGTACTGTGCTCAGTCCATCTGTGTCTCCCACATACACAGTAAAATATGTCTCCAAATGAGCCAATTCAACCAAGGGAGGATATATATAGTGTGTGAAAAAAAAAGTTACATCATTTGTGTCACGTGTAGTTCACGATGTTCATTCAAGATTTAACGGTAATGCTCGGGAAACGGACAAGTCACTCGCACAAATAGCAGAAATGCCGAGTACCGTGGGAACTCTTTATCTACCCCCGTTATATCGTGCGAGACTCGTGCTGGACCACGACCTCTTCACTCTGGTGACATCTTGCGTCAACTCGCCCCGTGAAAAGGCCGCTTTATATTAAAATGACATGCAAGGTGTTAGGCTGTCTGTCACAACATACAGCCCCGATTACCCATTATTTCCTTCAGTTAAATATTGGGAAGGTAGCACTACTGTCATTTGCCACTCAATTATTATGTTTGCTTACCTCACTGACTATTTCTAACCCCCCCCCCCTCCACAAATTCCTTTGACAGGTTGAATAGAAAATCCGCAATCTCGTTATTTTATTAATTGAACATGTAGATGAACATCCTCAAGGAGTGTAATCAGATGGAAACGATTCAGATGCGATGGATTCAGATGCGATGTTTAAGAGCTTGTGCAAAGAAGGGGCATATTTTAAAGGAGTGACAGAGATACTTGCAGAAGAATGTGTGAGGAGGTTATTATTTGTCTTTAGTTTTAGCTTGAACTAGGACATCTGAAGATTCTCCGCCTCAGAGGGCGGTGGAGGTGGGTTCTCTGGATGCTTTCAAGGGAGAGCTAGTTAGGGCTCTTAAAAATAGCGGAGTCAGGGGATATGGGGAGAAGGCAGGAACGGGGTACTGATTGTGGATGATCAACCATGATCACATTGAATGGCAGTGCTGGCTCAAAGGGCCAAATGGCCTACTCCTGCACCTATTGTCTATTGTCTATTGATTCAAAATTTAATATAGTATACTGCTACTGACTCCAACCAACCATGTAACGTATAGCATCCATTCCGGAGGTTTTATTTTTCTGATGCCATTTAAACTTCACTTGGATTTAAATCACTTCACTGTAAAAGTAATTGGGAATGGGGAGCATTGGAACAACAATTTGCCCTCGGTACATATTAATTGTAATATAATAATGTATGCATGTTGGTAGGTGCAATCAAAACAAAGATCTTTTTTTCATTGTTGTTTGATGAATACCACAGGATATATTATTTACTCTCATGATCACATTTAGTAGAATAATATTGCATAAATATATATTTATTGGACTATGCATTTCGGAAAAATCCCAGCTGAGAGGAAGACAGCAAAATACTGAAAATATTGTGGGTGAAAATGACTTCAGGACAGTTTATGATGAAAATGAAGGAAATGGTAACAGAACATACAGCTGAGTGAGCATCATTTTATGGATGAGAAATTATGCTCAACCAATTGAAGACTTCTTTGACAACTTTGAACTAGATAACAAGGAGGCCAATGGATGGTGCAAATTTTGTTATACAAAATTTGGTCTGTGAAGTGCCCCATAAAAGATTACCGCATTAGATAAGCACCCGTGGACTTGAACGTATTAGGTTAAGTCCAGGGGGTCAGATATGGGGCTTTATGTGTGAGCCAGATATATTGTCAGTGCAGAGGGCTAGGAGCAAAGCCAAGTGTGCATCCAGAGTCAAGGTCTGGAATGGTACTTGGTGTGCAGTCAAAGCTGGGACAATGGGAGTGTTCAGCACTGGGAACCTAAGCAGGTAAGCAGCTATGATCGGGGAGAATAGGGGACCTGGTGTAAGGCTGGACTCAGGGTTAGGAATGAGAGAAGGTATGCAACTGAAATCAGGGTCAGGAGTAGTACCAGGTGTGCAGTGAGACCCACGTTGATCAACATGGGGCAAGTGTTTGATTATAATCTGATTTCCATACATGAATATACTAAGATCATTCATGTGCTGCACCTGTTGATCAGAGTCTGGTTCTATAGTGGAATATAATTAGGAATGTAATTTAGCCTAACTTTATTCGTAGCTAATTCAATTTAAAGCATAAATATTGCATTCAAGTGTAAGTTAAAAGACCTGCTACAGTATGCACCAGATTGCGCAATTTCAAGCTGAAAAATGCGAAAGCTCCGTACCAATGGAAGGGGGGACACATTGGTGTCGGTCCTAACATTTTTCTAATGGGATTCATTTATTTGGACCTGTCTAAGGAGTAGTGCAGGATGAAGCAGTTTTTGTCCCTCGGTCGCTACGCTACCTTGGGCTTGGTCTCTCGCAATTTCTCACTCTCACCCAATGTTGGCAGCCCTGCTATTATGAGAGTGAAGTGAGACAACAAACTGTTGCCATTAGAAAGAGATATGGGGATAGAGTGCATGATCACAATAGATTAGCATGTAGTCCCCACAAGTAATTAGGAAGGCTCATGGAATATTAGCTATTATTTCAAACATTAAGCAATGTTAATGTGGGGTCATTTTATGTGATTACAGAGTGCTGGTGAGAGTACACCTGAAATACTGTCTACATTTTGATCTCTTAATGAAGAATTATATATCTATATATGCATGCCAAGAATCATCACTCGGCTGATTCCTAACTAAAGAGGTTGATGAATGTTGAGCAGGATTTGTTCCAGAAATCCATAAACGCTTGCAATAATTGTCGCAAATAAAAACTGCTTCATCCTGCACTACTCCTTAGACAGGTCCAAGTAACAGAATCCCATTAGAAAAAAGCCTGTGCAGTAGTTACGTGCTCCTGCTAAGTTGTGGAGAGGCCCAATTACTGGTGACAGTGACTAATTAAATATTAGTTTTGTTTATTAATGACACAAGTAATGAGGTACAGTGAAAAAGCTTTTTGTTGTGCACTATCCAATCAGCGAAAAGTTTCTACATGATTTAAATCAATTTGTCCACATTGTGCAGGTACAAGATAAAGGGAATAATGTTTAGTGCAAGATAAAATCCAGTAAAGTCCAATTAAAGATTGCATTGACAACACTGACATTCTTACAGTATTCAAGTATACCAGCTGCAAACACACAACTTCTCCTCAGTTCCTCCCCTTCTCTAAACTCTCCACCTTTCTTCCCTTTCCCTTATCCCGCTGCATATCTGACTCCATCCAGAAGAAAATAGCAAAATTGGATCCATGATACGTGTAGCAAATGTCATGTGGTGCAGTGAGCTGGTGAAGACGGTCTCTTTTTTTTTTTTCCAAAACTTTTTAGAGACTAAAGCTAAAGGTGTTGTTCATTACTCTGCATACTTGAGAATTTATAATCTCACTAAGAATGACTGACTTTGCTTCCATCTGGCCCAAGCAGGCATTTAAGGGTGAGGCTAAATCAGGTAGTTAAGATATGTCTCAGCAATGTCAAAGCATTATCTCAATAACTAGAGAACAGCTGGTTCTCTGCCACGTACCATTCACTGGGCATCACCAGTGCATTTGGAAGATGATAAGTTTAACAGTCAAAGAAGATTGCACCTTCTTATTATCTGAGTCATCATGAAGTTCACCCTCATTAATCAGAACGCAAAGACGTTTAGTCCTTCTGAACAAAACATTCAATTACTCATCAATATCCCAATTCACAACGGTGAGATGAAAAATGAGCAATTTCATCATTCTGCCAGGAATGCTTTTAACTGGATTCACTAATGACAGATGGTCTGAATTTCAATCTGGCCCAAGCTGATGAGATGTACATGTTTTCTGTCAATGCCAGCTGCAGGGATCTTAAGTGGAAAGAATTTAAGCAGTTCTAACCTATTTAATATGTGTCACAGAAGAATATTTCCTATAATCTGGCATCAATTAGCATTCTCTTTCAACAAAAAACCACAGATGTGAAAAATTAAAATGTCATTGTCAGGCAGCTTACATGTCCATCTCAAGCTGAGCTAAGGCAGCGCTGCGTGGAAAGAGTTTTAACGTGTTAATATTGATGACAAACAACAGTAGAAGCAGCACAGATACATAGAAACATAGAAAATAGGTGCAGGAATAGGCCATTCGGCCCTTCGAGCCAGCACTGCCATTCATTATGATGATGGCTGGTCATCCAAAATCAGTATCCCGTTCCTGTTTTTCCCCCATATCCCTTGATTCCGCTAGCCCCAAGAGCTATATCTAACTCTCTCTTGAAAGCATCCAGTGAATTGGCCTCCACTGCCTTCTGTGGTGGAGAATTCCACAAATTCACAACTCTCTGGGTGAAAACCTTTTCCTCATCTCAGACCTAAATGGCCTATCCATTATTATTTTATAACATTTGTTACCTTTGATATAGAGAAGGCTACAGGTCTCCCAATCAGAAAACTGACCCTCCATTATCATCCACAGACTCCTACCAATACGATTTCAAATCAAGATGGCAAACTCACCCTGCATCCCAAATTAATCAACCTTCTGGGCTAGCTCTCCATGGAGGATCTTGTCAAAAGACTTGCCAAAGGCCAGACGGACAGTGTCCTCCCCCATCAATCGTCTTGGTGAACTCTTTAAAAACCTCTATCTAATTTGTGAGACATAATACCACGCACAAAACTGCTGACTCCTAATCATTCCAAAGTTATATGCTAAATTCCCAATCTGAACCTGAACTTCAGGTAGGGTTTCTCAATAAAGGCTAAAACTTTTTCTATTATGAAGTTGACTAGAAGGAACACCACTTCTGCATCAACCTGACTCTGCATTTCTGGTTGGATTTACCCATTCATCAAATAATGGAGACTTTTATCTTTGAGATGTTCTTGGGGGGTGAAATCTAACATCTCCTCTCAAGCACTAGCTTTCCTTTGTAGGTGAAGCTCTCAGTTGTAACTTCCCTGTTTGAAAAGATTACTTGGTTAATCAAGAGATTACTTGGTTATTTGTTACACTGCATGTTGTGGGACGTTGAGATGAATACTCTGGCTTGTTGAATTTTCTTACAAAACATTTTAAAGGGATGTAGCAAGAGTTCAAGGTCTACATGTTCCTATTTGTGTGAAGGACAAGGCTGGCAGGAGGTGACAAGAAATATTGAGGCTCTGGTCAGGAAAATAAATGTGTTATGTTAAGCATAGGCAACTGGGACAGAGTGTATCCTTTAAGGGATACAGGGGATGCAGGAGTGTACTTAAGAGTGAAATCAGGAGGGAAAAAATGTTGGCACGATACAGCTTTGTCAGAGAAGAATAAAGAAAATCCAAACAGATGTTATAACTACATTAGGGGAGTAAGAATAACTAGAGAGAGAATAGGGACACACATAAAGCAAAGTGGACATCTATGGGTGGAGCCACAGGAGATGGACTAAGTCTTCAGTGAAAATGTCACTTCTGTCATTATTGTGGAGATAGATGTAAAGAATAGGAAACACAGGAATGGGGATATCTTTGAGATTGGGTTACAGTAAAAGAGGTGCTGGACATCTTAAAACATATGAAATAGGGTAAATCTCTGGAGCTTGATTAGGTACATTCAGAAGCAAGGGAAGAAACTGCAGGAGTCCTGGTTGAGATATATATATATATGTTATCGGCAGTCACAGGTGAGGTGCCAGAAGACAATAGAGAAACTAAAGTTGTGTCTCTATTTAAGAAGGGCAGCAAATAAAAGCATGGGAACTATAGAACAGTAAGCCTAACTTATGTGGTGGGTAAGTAACTGAAGAGGATTCTGAGGGATAAGATGCAGGTGCATTGGGAATGTCCAGGGTTGATTAGGGATAGTCAGCATGTGGGAGATCAGATATCATGACTTTGAATTTTGTGAAGAAGTAACCAAGAAGTTCGATAAGATAATGGCAGCATTATTCTTAAGGGGTTGGACAGGCTAGATGCAGGAAGATTGCTCCCGATGTTGGGGAAGTCCAGGACAAGGGGTCACAGCTTAAGGATAAGGGGGAAATCCTTTAAAACCGAGATGAGAAGAACTTTTTTCACACAGAGAGTGGTGAATCTCTGGAACTCCCTGCCACAGAGGGTAGTCGAGGCCAGTTCATTGACTATATTTAAGAGGGAGTTAGATGTGGCCCTTGTGGCTAAAGGGATCAGAGGGTATGGAGAGAAGGCAGGTACTGGATACTGAGTTGGATGATCAGCCATGATCATATTGAATGGCGGTGCAGGCTCGAAGGGCCGAATGGCCTACTCCTGCACCTAATTTCTATGTTTCTATGTTTCTATACATAGTATACAGGCTTCAGTAAGGACTTTGATCAGATTCCACATGGTAGCAGATGAAACCAGGGCTGGAATTTTACGATGAACTGCAGGGAATCATACAGTGTGGAATCAGGCCCTTCAGCCCAACTTGCCCACACTGGCCAACATGTCTCAGCTACACTAATCTCACCTGCCTGGGTTTTGGCCCATATCCCTCGAAACCTGTCCTATCCATGTACCTAGATATGTGAAAAGAAAGAGATTAGTTAAAACAAATGTAGGTCCCTTGCAGTCAGAAACAGGTGAGTTGATCATGGGGAACAAGGATATGGCGGACCAATTGAATAACTGCTTTGGTTCCGTCTTCACTAAGGAAGACATAAATAATCTGCCGGAAATAGCAGGGGACCGCGGGTCAAAGGAGTTGGAGGAATTGAGTGAAATCCAGGTTAGCCGGGAAGTGGTGTTGGGTAAATTGAATGGATTAAAAGCCGATAAATCCCCAGGGCCAGATAGGCTGCATCCCAGAGTACTTAAGGAAGTAGCTCCAGAAATAGTGGATGCATTAGTAATAATCTTTCAAAACTCTTTAGATTCTGGAGTAGTTCCTGAGGATTGGCGGGTAGCAAACGTAACCCCACTTTTTAAGAAGGGAGGGAGAGAGAAAACGGGGAATTACAGACCAGTTAGTCTAACATCGGTAGTGGGGAAACTGCTAGAGTCAGTTATTAAAGATGGGATAGCAGCACATTTGGAAAGTGGTGAAATCATTGGACAAAGTCAGCATGGATTTACAAAAGGTAAATCATGTCTGACGAATCTTATAGAATTTTTCGAGGATGTAACTAGTAGCGTGGATAGGGGAGAACCAGTGGATGTGGTGTATCTGGACTTCCAGAAGGCTTTCGACAAGGTCCCACATAAGAGATTAGTATACAAACTTAAAGCACACGGCATTGGGGGTTCAGTATTGATGTGGATAGAGAACTGGCTGGCAAACAGGAAGCAAAGAGTAGGAGTAAACGGGTCCTTTTCACAATGGCAGGCAGTGACTAGTGGGGTACCGCAAGGCTCAGTGCTGGGACCCCAGCTATTTACAATATATATTAATGATCTGGATGAGGGAATTGAAGGCAATATCTCCAAGTTTGCGGATGACACTAAGCTGGGGGGCAGTGTTAGCTGTGAGGAGGATGCTAGGAGACTGCAAGGTGACTTGGATAGGCTGGGTGAGTGGGCAAATGTTTGGCAGATGCAGTATAATGTGGATAAATGTGAGATTATCCATTTTGGTGGCAAAAACAGGAAAGCAGACTATTATCTAAATGGTAGCCGACTAGGAAAAGGGGAGATGCAGCGAGACCTGGGTGTCATGGTACACCAGTCATTGAAAGTGGGCATGCAGGTGCAGCAGGCAGTGAAGAAAGCGAATGGTATGTTAGCTTTCATAGCAAAAGGATTTGAGTATAGGAGCAGGGAGGTTCTACTGCAGTTGTACAGGGTCTTGGTGAGACCACACCTGGAGTATTGCATACAGTTTTGGTCTCCAAATCTGAGGAAGGACATTATTGCCATAGAGGGAGTGCAGAGAAGGTTCACCAGACTGATTGCTGGGATGTCAGGACTGTCTTATGAAGAAAGACTGGATAGACTTGGTTTATACTCTCTAGAATTTAGGAGATTGAGAGGGGATCTTATAGAAACTTACAAAATTCTTAAGGGGTTGGACAGGCTAGATGCAGGAAGATTGCTCCCGATGTTGGGGAAGTCCAGGACAAGGGGTCACAGCTTAAGGATAAGGGGGAAATCCTTTAAAACCGAGATGAGAAGAACTTTTTTCACACAGAGAGTGGTGAATCTCTGGAACTCTCTGCCACAGAGGGTAGTCGAGGCCAGTTCATTGGCTATATTTAAGAGGGAGTTAGATGTGGCCCTTGTGGCTAAGGGGATCAGAGGGTATGGAGAGAAGGCAGGTACGGGATACTGAGTTGGATGATCAGCCATGATCATATTGAATGGCGGTGCAGGCTCGAAGGGCCGAATGGCCTACTCCTGCACCTAATTTCTATGTTTCTATGTTTCTATGTTTACCTGTCTATCTGTTTCTTAACCGTTGGGATAGTCCCAGCCTCAACTACCTGCCCTGGCAGCTTTGTCCATATGCCCACCAAGCGTTGTGTGAAAAAGTTATCCGTCAGATTCCTATTAAATCTTTTCCCCTTCCCCTTAAACTTATGTCCTCCAGGAGTGTTGTATAGAGAGGGACCTGTAAGTACATCCACATACTTCCCTGAAAGTGGTGTCACACTTAGATAGCTAGACAAAGTGGCGAAGAAGGCTTTTGGCATGTTGGCCTTTATCAGACAAGGCAATGAGTATAAAAGTCATGATGTGAAGTTGCATCAGTGCAACACGTTTGTGAGACTGCAGTTGGAGTATTATGTCCAATTTTGGTCACTCTGCCAAAGGAAGGATGCTTTGGTGATGGAAAGGGAGCAGAAAAGAGTTAGAAGGATGTTGTCAGGACTCAGTGAGCTGAATGTTTGGGAGAGGTTGGGCAGGCTATGATATTATTAGCTTTGGAGATTGTGTAGGAGATTGAGGAGTAATCCTGTAGAGGTATTTGAGATCATGAGTGGAATAGATAGGATTAATACACAGTCTTTTTTTCAAGCCAGTGGAATCAAGTACTAGAGAGCAGAGGTTTAAGGTAAGAAGGGAAATATTTAATAGGAAACTAATGGACAACTTTTTCACCCAGAAGGTCATACATATGTGGAACAAGTTGCCATGGAAAGTGGCTGAGGCAGGTACAATAACAACATTTAAAGTACAATTGAATTGGTACATGGATAGGAAAGCTTTTGCGGGATATCAGCTGAACATGGGTAAATGGGACTAGTTTAGATAGGCTGTATGGATGAGTTAGGCCACAGGCTCAAGGACTGACCACATATCTCTGAAATATAAACTTAAAATATAAACTCCAAAAAAACAAAATATAAATATGTCAATGAAGGAAATAAGGTATTTAGCCCTGAAGTGTTCAAGGTACTTAAATACATCTATACTATTACTAAAACTCTCATCTTGACCACTTCCGGTCTGTGTTGTAATTAAATTTGCGCAAAAATGGCGAGGATTTTTTTGCCACCTTACTCACCGTTCTCCTCTGCTCCAAGACACCAAGTTTTGTTCCGATCGGTGAAATATGAGAAAAGTTATGAAGGTTTAAAAAATTGTGAGTTCAACAGATTGGTCTTCTTCCCTGTCAGTCACCATGAAGGTAACGCCCCTTCCGGCACCCGCTGGAGAATAAAACCCCGGAGGCGGAGCTGAGTAAACAGGCCGTGGTAATTGAGACCGCAAGAGTGGCGTCGGTAAGCCGCTGTGTGGTCGGGTAAGTCGCTGTGTGGAGTCACAGGAGGCCGCTATGTGTAGTCGGGTGAAGCCTCTGTGTGGAGTCGGGAAAGCTGCTGTGTGGAGTCGGGTAAGCCGCTGTGTGGAGTCGGGAAAGACGCTGTGTGGAGTCGGGTAAGTCGCTGTGTGGTCGGGAGGTGCTGTTTGGTGCTGTGGCCGGTGGCTGCTGAGTGGAGTCCCTTCCCCCACACACAACCCCCTTCTCCCCACATCCCTCCCTTCCCCCCTCCCCTTTCCTCCTCCCCACATACCCCCCTCCCCCCTCCCCCTTCCCCCCTCCACCTCCTCCCCACACCCCCTCCCCCACTCCCATTTACCCCTCCCCCTCCCCCCCCCACCACTCCCTCCCCCCACAGCAACCCCCTCCCCCCACACCACTCCCTCCCCCCACAGCAACCCCCTCCCCCCACACCACTCCCTCCCCCCACAGCAACCCCTCCCCCCACACCATCCCCTCCCCCCCACACAATCCCCTCCCCCCCCACCCCCCCTTCCCCCCACACCACCCCACCACCCACACCAAACCCTTCCCCCACGCCATCCCATCCCCCCACAGCACCCCACCCCCCACACCAAACCCTCCTCCCCATGCCATCCCCATCCCCCCCTCCCCCCCACACCACCCCACCCCCTCACACCAATCCCTCCCCCCCACCCGACACCACCCCACACCCCCCCTCCCCCCCCACATCATCCCCTCCTCCCAACACCACCCCCTCCCCTACACCCCCCCCCCCTGTGTGTAGAGCGCCTTCACATGATTTGGTGCATTTCAGTGGTCAGGCTAATCGTGGAGCTGCACAACTTGGACAACAACTTGCTCATGTTTGAGCTTAACTGCACATCCTCGCTGTCTGAAGTTGCTGTAACCACTTATGCAGAAATAATGGCAAGCACCATTAGCCTCACAGTTAGTTTGACAGCTAAATCTGAGCGAATATTTCAGTGAGCATGTGATAAATTTATGTAGAAGCCTCCCTAGGGAGAAGGAGGAAGCAGAAAGTATCGATGCATTCAAATGCAAATTCAATGCAGATTTCTTGCACACAATAATATTTAGGATGTAGTATATGGTAATTATTTCATGCTAGGGTGGAATAGGTAGTTTTAGACAATTGATTCACAAATCTTTTCACCTCAGGTGTTTTCCTTACTGAGACATTTAATTCAATGACAATGAGTTGTCCTTTGCAATGCTTCTGTTTCCTACAATGTAAAGTAATTATGAAGTATTGGTTGCAGAGAGTGCTTAACTCCATTAACTTTGTACCAGCAAAAAACAGGATAGTGGAAGGTGACCAGATGAACCTTGGGTTTCTTATTTATCTCGCAATTCTTATGTTCCTATAAATGTTAACATATTATCAAATAACTTTTGAATAAAACATCACTTTCTCAGGAATTTAAAGAATGAAAATTTCTTTGAAATATCTGCTAGCATAAGTTATAGACTATTAAAATATATATACATTTGTGTGTCTGCATCACCGTTTTGATTGCTGCCTGAAGTTATACATCATTCTATAATTTAATATTGCATTAAAATATATCTTTTGACTAAATATTGTCAATGTATAAATGTAATTTGGGGCAGTTGTCTACGGTTTGCATAAAATTGTTCAGTCGATATTTGTGGGCTAAACAAATGCTACATTGTCACACAAATGTCCAATCAAGCATTCTGCAAACAAATTGTGTGCTAAATTAGGACCTGTGCAAGTCTGAAGGGAGCTGAATAAAACATCCAACTGTCAAGCTATCCTTGCAAAGTAGGCCAAATTTAACTCACATTAGATTACGATCATATCATTTCAGGATAAAATTGTGCCCAATGGAAAATTCACCCAGGCATGTTTGTGCGCAACTTATCTGATGTTTTATAGCATTATAGTCACACAGCTTACAAATGGGACATGCAGTTGGGGTTGGGGGTGGTGGGGAGACAGTAATAATTATAGTACTGTGGCCCAGAACTAGGGGCCACAGTCTTAGAATAAAGGTAATTTAAGACTGAGGTGAGAAAAAACTTTTTCACCCAGAGAGTTGTTAATTTATGGAATTCCCTGCCACAGAGGGCAGTGGAGGCCAAGTCACTGGATGGATTTAAGAGAGTTAGATAGAGCTCTAGGGGCTAGTGAAGTCAAGGGATATGGGGAGAAGGCAGGCACGGGTTATTGATAGGGGACGATCAGCCATGATCACAATGAATGGTGGTGCTGGCTCGAAGGGCCGAATGGCCTCCTCCTGCATCTATTGTCTATGTTTCTATGTTTCTATGCATCTGTGAGTGTGTGTGTATGTGTGTGTGTGTGTGCACATGTGTGCATGTGTATGCATGTATGCCAATGACCATCTAATCAGCCATCTAATCATGTCCCATATCATCCATGCCGTTGTTAGTGTGAAATGAACAATGGATCAGACAGATAGTTCCGATGTACACCGCATAAAAAGCCTTTGGGCATTGAGGAAACAACCAGTAGGAGTTGGCACGTATCCTGAACACGGAAAATTGTGGCTGACTGATGCTGTGTGCAAAACATCCATATGAGAATGGATAGGAAGGAACTGCAACTGGTTGAAACCAAAGATAGACATAAAAAGCTGAAGTAACTCAGCGGGCCAGGCTACATCTCTGGAAAAAAGGAATAGGCGATGTTTCGGGTTAAGACCTTCTTTAGTGGGTCTCGACCCGAAACGTCATCTATTCCTTTTCTCCAGTTGCTGTCTGATCCGCTGAGTTACTGCAGCTTTTTGTGTCTATCAGATTGGAGACCCTTAAATTCATACCTCGTTGGTAATCCGAGTTCAATTTGCTCCCAGATTTTTTTCCTAAACTGTTCAAAAAATAATTGTTGTTAGCTGCACTGCAATTGATGCCAGCAAAGGAGGAAATGTAAGGAGTGTGACTTCATTAGTTGCATGACTAATGCTAGAAAACATCATGGGTGAGCTGCACACAACAGGGTGAATTTCCTAATGGGCACAATTTAATCTAGAAATGATCACTATCATGATCACAATCTAGCATGTCTTAAATTGCTTTCATGCACAATTGTGCATGATAAATGGCCCCATCTAGATCCAATTTTTAGCTTTCATTCCTTTGAAAGAAGTTTATTGAAACGGGAGGATTGTAATTTTTATTAAACTATTTTCTTGTTACACTATCACGAATGCAAATTTATGTTAAAAAATGTAAGATGCCATCTTACTCAGGAAGCATCTCTGTGAATAAGAGGATAGAGTACTTAAAATGTTCAAAGCCCTAATCATGAAAAAATATCAATTGCTACCATTCTGCAAACAAAGGTTTAAACTTCTTAGATTCCTTCTAAAATAATTATGCTTTTTGAGTTAAGGAAGATTGCACAAACTTTCTGAAGCATGTTTTGATACTTCTTAATCTACTTTGAATTCTTCTCGCATTTTTTAATCTCGGCAATTCACAATCTTAATTGCAAATACCACATGTGTGCATCTGCAGACGTTTTTTCAAGTATTCAGTAACATGTAGGATCTCTGTAAATTTTAATGAAGTGAGCTGGTGCACATTCTTCATGTGCTGGGCCCAGGATAGGTCAGCCCAGATGTTAGCGCTTAACAATTTGAAGCTGCTAACTCTTTTCACCACTGAGCCACCGATGAAAGTTGGCACTTGGTCTCCTGACTTCCCCTTTCTGAAAATAACGATTCATTCCTTGGTTTTGTTGACACATCATGTCATGTCATGACGAAACATGACATGTAAAGCCAGTCGAGCACCCACTATTAATTTCAATCTGTGCATCTGCAAAGAGTCTAAAAATAAACTTTATAGGAGGAAGGCCAAGCACCCAGACCTGTCTTCATTGATGAGTCGGTGGTGAAGAGTTAACAACATCAGGTGAATGAGAATGTGTTTCACTAAAGATCTGTCCATAAGCCAGCACTTTGATGTAATTATAAAGAAACCCCATCGATGCCTCTACTTCCTTAGAAGGTTGAGGATAATCTATATGTCAGCAAATACAATCTTGACCTTCTATAGGTGTACAGTGGAGAGCATATTGACTGAGAGCCGTCATGGGCTGGTTTTGCAACATGAATGCCCAGGAAAAAAGGAGTTTACAAAAAATGGTAGGCACTGCACATTTCATCATGGATACTGGCCTCCACACCATTGAGGGGATCTTAACACTGTCTCAAAAAGCCAGCCAGCATCACCAAGAACCATGCCACCCTGGCTATGCCTCTTATTTCCCTTCTGCCATCAGGAAGAAGCTGTAGGAGTGTGCAAACCCTGACCTCTAGGTTCAGGATCAGTTTCTTCCCAACAACCATCAGGTTATTGAACACTAAAACACCAACTAAACTTCGAACTATGAAATGGCTTGGTTGCACTGGGGAATTCAGGCTTTCCTTTTATTTCACAGTAGTGTTGTTTTTTTATTGAAATTGTTTTTGTTTGTTTATAATGTTATCTATTGAGTACTGTGTTTACAGACCTGTTGCTCTGCTGCAAGGAAGAATTTCATTGTTCTGTTTCAGTACATATAGTGGGGTCAAGGAAAGGGCGTTCACGTCACGGCCCTGTTTCAACCAATCTTTCCACCACCACGCACAAGACGCACAAGAAGCGCAAGACAGACACCATTGTGCAGATGCCGAGAAGTGTGTTCAGCTCTTGCTGAACAACTTCTAACCTTGTGTGTGGACTCGATAAGAAGAAGAAGTACATATAGTATGTCAATTAAATGCTCTTGACTCTTGGGTAGACACACAATGCTGGAGTAACTCAGCGGGTGAGGCAGCATCTATGGAAAGAAGGAATTGGCGACGTTTCGAGTCAAGACCCTTCTTCAGACTGATGTCTCTTACTCCCCCTCCTCCTGTTCGTAACAAGGACAGTCCCCCTTGTCCTTACCTTCCACCCCATCAGCCGTCCAACATTTTCACCAACTCCAACGGGATCCCACTACTGGCCACATCTTCCCATCTCCACCCATTTCTGCTTTCCGCAGAGACTGTTCCCTCTGCAACTCTCTGGTCAACTGGTCCCCTCCCACCCAAACCACCCCCTCCCCGGGTACTTTCCCCTGCAGCAGCATGAAATGCAACACCTGTCCCTTTACCTCCCCCCTTGACTCCATCCAAGGGCCCAAACAGTCTTTCCAGGTGAGGCAGAGGTTCACTTACACCTCCTCCAACCTCATCTACTGTATCCGCTGTTCCAGGTGTCAACTTCTCTACATCGGCGAGACCAAGCGCAGGCTCGGCGATCGTTTCGCTGAACACCTCCACTCGGTCCGTCTTGACCTACCTGATCTCCCGGTGGCTCAGGACTTTAACTCCCCCTCCAATTACCAATCTGACCATTCTGGTCTGGGGCTCCTCCATGAGTGAGGCCCAGCGCAAATTGGAGGAACAGTACCTCTAATTATTTTGTTTACACCCCAGCGATATGAACATTGACTCTCTAACTTTCGATAGCCCTTGCTTTCTCTCTCCATCCCTTCCACCTTCCCAGTGTTCCCACCAGCCTTACAGTCTCTGCTTACATTCTATCTTTGTCCCTCCCCTGACATCAGTCTGAAGAAGGGTCTCAACTCGAAACATCGCCAATTCCTTCTCTCCATAGATGCTGCCTCACCCGTTGAATTACTCCAGCATTTTGTGTCTACCTTCGATTTTACCTGCGTCTGCAGTTCTTTCTTAAATTCTTGACTCTTGGCCTTTCTCTTAAAGATCTTACATTTCTCCCTTCATGGTTGTGGAAAACCAACAATGCTTCTTTATATTTAAAAATGTCAGTTTAATTTAATCGCTTATTATGATGATGTTCTTTTGTTAAATTCAAGTCAGATCTTGACAGAAGAGAAACTGTTAATAACACAATACTTGACGCAGTAATGGTGAAGTAATATAATTATGGCTAATAATAATCATTATTCTACTGAAGAGGATTGTCATTTGATACTAATGAAATCTTGCCTTTTGAATCAAATGTGGTGATTAATAGGATCTCCTTTTGAAATGTCAACTTTAATCAAAGTATTCAATTGAACATGTCTGAAATAACACATTATCTTCAGTAATGTCCTTGGCGTAATACTATAGCACCATGCTATCTTTATCCTCTCCCAATTAAATGGTTCAAATATAAATATTATGCAAATGCTATCTTTTTTCCTTGCTGTGTTACTGGAATATCGTCGTTTCAGTCAGACTAGTGGCAGTGTCTGCTGACAGAATTGAAAGTTTATGTAAGATCCACAAAGGCGATGTAGAATGGGGTTTGCTGCTCGCTGCGTGTTTCTCGGATTTGACGCAAGGAGAAGATCATAACTCTTGTGGATCTACCTCCGTGGAAACTGCATTGTGCCTCAGGGTATATCCTACCAACGAGTCTGTGAAGTCATTGGAGGATCCCTCTGGCAAAGGCATTTCCTGTCACATTCAGAAGTGAGATGCCCCTGTAGTTCACAATGAATGGCGATGCTGGCTCGAAGGACCGAATGGCCTCCTCCTGCACCTATTTGCTATGTTTTCTATGTTTCTATGTAGTTGTTGTAATTGCTACAGTCTCCATTGTTCTTATACAGTGGCAATATTGGTGTTATGCATGTCTTGTGGAATATCACCCTCTCTGTGCAGGTAAGGCATGAGTTGACGGTTTCCATACTTAAGGTGCGCAGCAGATATACCATCCTGTTTAGGAGCCTTCCTGGCTGTCAGACGATTGATGGCTTTATCCAGTTCATCCAGTGGTGGTTTATCATCGAGCTCACTCATCACTGGCACCTGAGAGAGAGCATCAAGAGCTGCGGTAGAGATGTCAACCTCGCATGAACATCGCTGAAAGTAATGTTCAACCCAGCAATCCGATCCATCTGCCTCCTTCTGTCAGTAATGGTGGTGCTGACTGCTGATCTCAAAGGAGCAGACTTGGAGATGGTTGGACCTATTGCTCGGTTTATGCCATTGTACATGGCACGAAGGTTTCCACAGTTACTTGCAGCTTGGATTTCTATTCACAATTCTTTCCAGTACCTGTTCACATAATGTGTAGGAAGGAACAGCAGATGCTGGTCTAAATTGAAGACAGACACAAAATGCTGGAGCAACTCAGCAGGACAGGCAGCAGCTCTGGCGATAAGGAATGGGTGACGTCTCGGGTCGAGACCCTTCTTCAGATTGTTCACATATTGTCTATCTGCTCTCTGTGTGGCTGCGCTTGCAAGCTTTAGGCCTTTTTGCGTGTTGGGGTTTGGTCGTACATCATGTACGATGTGCTTCAAGCATGTAGTGACATTTCATCAAAGTGTGCCTCGATCCATCCAGTATTCTTATTCTTTTCTTTGATGAAGACCAATGATGCTTCATCATAAATGACTGTTTCCAGGGATTTCTAGTCTTTAAGAAGGAACTGCAGATGCTGGAAAATCGAAGGTACACAGAAATGCTGGAGAAACTCAGCGGGTGCAGCAGCATCTATCTCCTTCGCTCCATAGATGCTGCTACACCCGCTGGATTTCTAGTCTTTGTTGGTATTACTTGGAGGGTCCAGAGTTGAGAGCATTTGGGTGAGTAGATCTGAGAAATGTTAATATTCACCCATGTTATTGGAGATGTTGAAATGGGGCTGGCCTTTCCATTTGGACGTACGCACCTTACGTGGGAGTAGCTTCACCCTGCTCGATGAATGAGCAGTCAGTGTTGCAATCTGCGCAGTGATAAGTTTGAGTGTTGTAAACGCAAGTGTTGAGTGTTGTCTTCCTCAGTCTGAAGAAGGGTCTCGAACAGAACCATCACCCATTCCTTCTCTCCAGAGATGCTGCCTGTCTTGCTGAGTTACTCCAGCTTTTTGAGTCTATCTTCGGTTTAAACCAGCATCTGCAGTTCCCAATGGAAGAAGGACTTCAGGGCCTTATAGACAGACTGTCTCATGCTTGCAACACAAACCAAATGATAATCAGCGTCAAGAAAACCATTGTCATGGGTCAAGGCACTGCACTCCCCAATGAAGTCACTCTAAACACCACTCCACTGGAAACTGTCTATACATTCACCTACTTAGGATCTATGATGACTGATAGCCTCTTTCTGGATGAACATATTAATTCACCAGTATAGAAAAGGCAGGAATGACAGCAACCACCTTCAGAAGCCTAACAAAGTCGGCATGGAAGAACAGAAAACTCCCAATAAAAAACAACAATATGTCTAGAAAGTGCGCGTTTTTAGCACATTACTGTACAGCAGTGAAGCTTGGATGGCTTATCCATATCAAGAATAGAAATTGAATAATTTTCATTTCCGCTGTCTTCATCGCATCCCATGAGTTCCTTGACAAAATCACCAATGAATCCATCCTTGTCCTGATCAACATTTCTAGGATACCTGCAATCCTCAAGCAGAAGCATATCCACCGGCTTGGACATGTACACAGGAATGAAAATGGGCACATCCCCAAAGATGTGCTATATGGGGAGGTTGCCAATGCCAAGAGGAAGACCAAAGCTTTGCTACAAATTTGTTCCAAAGAGATATGACAAATTTGAACACTGGCAATGACAACTGGGAGGGGGCTGCTAAGGGCTGGGAGAGGTGGAGAAAGGACCTCAAGGCAGGTGTGAAGCACCTCGAGACCCTGGAGGTCAGGCGCCGATGACATGTTCTATGGGTCTTTTTGCAAGATTTCAATGCTTTGTCTTTCACTAAAGCACTGTTCACTATCAACCTATAATTTATTTGATGTTGTAAAATAGGAATTTCCCAGGAAACATCTCATGTGAAAACAATCACTTGCCACCTTTATTATGGGAGATATTTTTTTCTGAACTATTTGTTTTGAAGAGCAGCAAAATGCAAGTTCTGTAAAGTTATTTGAATCCGATTACAACAGGACAATGAAAGGAAACACACAGGTCAATAAGTCCACCAAAGTTGTTCATTTACTTAACCTCATTAACCAAAGATATTTATAAGCAAAGCAAAAGCAGAATGCTCTAGCTTCTGAAAATAAAAATAATCAGTATCAGAAAGTATTGATGGAGAGAGAAACAGAGTTCATTTGAGTTCAGTAAAGCCCCCATGCATAATTATATTGCATATTTTTATTGTTCAAATAAGCCAGAGAGGAAATAATGATGCTTTGACAAATGCTCATCTATGCAAAATGTTAACACTGTGCTCTGTCTCTACAGATGCTGTTTGAGCAGCTCATTATTTTCCAGCATTTTCTACATTTAATTTTGCCTGAAGCCAATGCATTGAGTGGTTTAGAAGAAGCCAATTGTTTGTTCCTCAATGCAACATTAGGAAGATCAATTACTTTTAAATAAAATTAACACAAAATTTCATTTTTGACTATGCTTGAATATCAGACCCAATATGATTAAATCCATTTATGCTGATCATAACATAATTATTCAGTCAATAGATCCACTTCTATTCATTCATCAGAATGGATTTAATTTCAAGATTGGACAATTGGCCAGTCTATTTGGCAGGAAGCCCAATCTATTTTTAGGCTTGACCAACAACTTACTATTAGTGAGAAAAATGGATTAACATGCTCCACTGCAGTCAGAACCATTGGACAGATGTTAATGCAGCCTCGTTGGATATCGTGCCAGGCAGTCAACATATACGCGGTTTCCAGGGATCGGGCAACTTGAATTGGGAGGCAGAAGCATCCATTATTTCTTGTGGAGCATTCCAGACCTTGCAGAAATAGGTTTAGACAGCAGAATTTACCAGGTGCAAGATATACAATGCACACTGTGGTCACTGGGCTTTCAACTTGGGTGCCTAAACCACCCAAACAATATTTATTTGTTCAAGTAACAAGACTCGGGATTCTATACTCGCAAAAGATACAAGTTAAAGGAATATTGGAGAGGGATCTGGCCAGAAAGTCCAGCATCTTGATTTGAACAAGGATACTGCTCCATCAGTTGGGTGGTGGGAGGTCAAGAGGTCCCTAACCCATACATTATTCTGTGATGTTTTGCACAAAGTCCAGCAATAAGAAAGTGCTTTACAGCCACCACCTGTTGTGCCATTTTAGTATGAGGTGCCCTGATGGTGAAGTTTAATTGCACACAGTGACCATGGCAACATGTGCGGCAGAACCAAACAGGCCTTACACGGGTTCTGTGAAGCCCAGCCATGTCTGTAACCGTAATGTGAGAGAGTTCAGGTTTAGTCCAGGGAGAAATGGGTTCGGTGTTTAGTGGTTCAATAGCATTAGAAAGAATGGACATCAAACACACGCTCTGCCATTATTAGCAGACAGGTGAACAGACCCGGTGCCAGTGAGAGGGGACAATAAGAACAGCATTAAAAGGAAAACATAATTATATGATTGTTATACTTTTCTACTTGGATTGCTTTCTCTGGAGTGTCAAAAGTGGAGGGGAGACCTGATAAAGCATATAAAATTAAGCGACGCATATATAGGGTAGACAATTAAAATCCTTTTCCTGGGTGGAAATGTTAAAGACCAGAGGGCATAGCTTTAAGGTGAGAGGAGCAACATTTGAAGGAGAGGTTTTTCTTTTACACAGAGAGTGGTGGATACCTTGAACATGCTGCTAAAAGTGATGTTGGAAGCAAATACAATTGTGGCACTTGAGTGGCTTTGGGATAGGCACATGCATATGCTGTAAATGGAGGGGAATTAATCAGGAACATGCACGGGAGATTAATTTGAATTAGAATTATGCACATCATGGACGTTGTGGGCCAAAGGGTCTGTTCTTGTGATTTGCTGTTCTTTGTTCGATGTTCAATTGAGATGATGGACATTTCCAACATCAGAGGTTGAGATAGGGTTGAATCCCTTTAACTAACACCAACGCTAGATTCACGTAAGTTAAAGCTTACTTCAATGTGAATAGCCCCATCATTCAACAGTTTCCTGTAGCACAATCATTTGTGCAAGTGGCATAAACATTTGTACAGAATCTATTTTATTTCACTTCAAACAAACGGTTGTCATTAGCCTGCATGTCATGTGCTCAAGGGGCTGAGGTCAAAATTCACAAAGATGTGTAATGTACACACAAAGTCGATAACATTTACTTGTGTACTGTGCACAAATTCTATAGCCAAGAGAATTTTTGACCAAAGATATTTAAAATCTATTGACAATTGACACTAACCTAGTTTGTGCCTTGTAACTGCACCGAGCATAGTCCCTGCTGATCCATTAAACTTTTGTGGCCTTGTGGGATCTCTTGTATCAGATGCTTTGCTTTATTGTGAGGAAGAGCCTTGAGTTGCAACTAAGCATGACCTGAGGCACCAGCCCAGGAGTGCCTCAGGGCTTTGAGGTCACCACTGCTGAAGACCTCTTCTCAGCTATTCAAGGTCTTTTAAAACATAATTTAGATTCATTGAGTTTATAATAAACCAGAATTTTCAAATTACTTTGAAAACTTTAGAATCACATGTATTTAGAATACTTTAATCTACTGTAAGTTAACTGAAAAGTGAAATAAAAAAGGAACATTCTGAACCTGAATCTAACGTTTGAATCAAGTTTACCATTCCTATTCAAATGAATGAGGATTACACCTGTTGACCAGACATGGCTGTTTTAAAAATGAGGTCAGTTATAAAGTGCACGCAGGTCCTCACTGCCAATGGTGAGTCCTATTTCTCCAATCCATGGTGAGTCCCGTACCGTGGGGCGGTAGAGCCGCTGCCTCACGGTGCCAGAGACCCAGGTTCGATCCTGGCCTCGGGAGAAGTCTGTGTGGAGTTTGCAAATTCCCCTCTCACTGTGACCACATGGGTGTCCTCCGCGTGTTCTGTTTTCCTCCCTGATCCCAAAGACGACCCAATTTGTAGGTAAATTGGCCTCTGGTAATTTTCTCTGGTGAGTAAAGAGTGGGTGAGAAAGTGGAATAGCATAGGACTAGTGTGGACAGGTGGACGGCGGCGTGGACTTAATGGGCTGAAGGACCTGTTTCCATGCTGTGTTTCTAAATTAAGTACATCTCCAACATTTAAGTTTTAGTGTGCAGATGTGAAAGGTGAAGATGCAGGGCAGAGAGGTGGAACCACTGTTCACATTAGATACCGATCTGGTTACTGCTTCCTTCTGGTGTTGATTCCAACCTACTTTATTGAGATGATGAGCAGACTACTCATTTGGTCATTTAAAATAATGATTAGAACTAAAGGTATTTCAACCGGGAAACTGCTGTGCTGAGCAACATGATTTTAGCCATTGAACAAATTAATCAAGCTCTACTGGATGTGCTTCAACTGCATTTAAAGAAGTTTACCACTACTTATTTATTGGTGCAAAACTGAAACTAAAACCAATAGGCTATGGATCAAAGGATGGTTAATGGGATTGGTACAGATAGGTACATAATAAATGGCATGGATGTAATGGACCTCAAGGCCTGTTTCTGCACAGCCTGGCACCGTGACTAATATTGGAATGGATACAGAATGCCAACATAGACAAAAGTACAAAAAACTGCTTAAAACTATTTTTTTCCCATATTTGAAACATTATCTTTCTGTTCATAACAGTGCAAAGTTAATATAAACTATCTGGTAATGGTGATTACAATAATTCAAACAATAAAACTATTTTTAATAAACAATAGTACTAGTCAAAACCATTATTGTACAGAACTATAACTGTAGGGCAAATAATTTAATCAGAGAGGATTAAAAATTATTTCTGAGGTGCAGAATTCTCTCAGCTTTTCATATGAGGATTAATGTTATGATTCACACCTTGTAAATTGTTTTATGACTAATAAGAAGCTTTACAGCATGTAGGTAATGTTGTTAACAAAACTATTTGAACACTTCAGGAAACAATAATATCCAAAAAATTTACAATGCAGCGTACAGATATGTGTTGTAATTTTAATTGTTTACTTACAATAAAGAGGATATTCAATCAAAGATTTTTTCACTATAACTTTCATAAACTTGATAAAATTTGATGAACACTGGGCACACCCCCTTCACTCTGACATGTGGGTTGGTAACTGGCCATTGTAAGTTGTCCCTAGCATGTAGGTGAGTGGTGGAATCCAGGCGGAGTTGAAATATAGGGAAAATGAAAATGCTATTAGTGCAGAATTATATAAACTAGTGCTTAATGTGTGTGGCAATGGGCTGAAGGCATTTATTCTTACTGTATGACTCAATGATTTAGTCAGATATGAGTCATGATATGACTCAATTTCTTTAGTGGTGAATTTGTGGAATTCCTTGCCACAGAAGTCTGTGGAGGCCAAGTCAGGGGATATTTTTAAGGCAGAGATAGATTCTTGATTAGTACGGGTGTCAGAGGTTATGGGGAGAAGGCAGTAGAATGGGGTTGGGATGAAGAGATAGATCAGCCATGATTGGATGGTGGAGTAGACTTAATGGGCCGAATGGCCTAATTCTACTCCTATCACTTATGATCTTATGACTCCAAATTCCACCAAAACTGCCGAGAGTAGTGTGGCATTAAATGACCAGCCTGAAGAATGGTCCTGACCTGAAACATCAACTAAACATCCCACCTGACCTGATGAGTTACTCCAACATTTTGTGTCTATCTCTGCCAATTGCCACTCTTTTAACTGTTCCTATCTATGATGAACTTTATTGTCCCTTTGTGGGAATTCTATCAACCAGGGACTCTTATCCTCCACCAGTTTTCTCCTGCTAGTTATTTTTTTTTTATGCCTTCTTCTGTAAGAGAGTCAATAGAATGTTTTGAACAGACTGAAAATGTAATTGAGGCTTGCAATAGTACAAAGTGTTTCAGGATTAGATAAAACATGTGAATTGAATGGCTGAATATTGATAGGTGTGCGTGATGGCAATGGAGAGCATTAAGAACTGTCTGAGGGTGGTGATGCTGCTGGGTAGACTGGCAGGGCATTAAATCTCACCTTGTACCATACTCAAGTTATTGGCACAATATTCCTGGGATTGATACCTGATTGTTTTTGCTGCCCCGTAACCATCTACTTAGAGGATCTGACTTAGAGGATCTGAACACCTTCTTACCCCACCATGCCTTCAACAGAAGACCTCCTTCCTATGCACCTCTGTGACCAATCATTTTTTCATTAGTTCATAAGCTGTAGGAGCAGAATTAGGCCATTCGGCTCATCAAGTCTTCTCCGCCTATCAATCATGACTGATCTATCTTTCCCTCTCAACCCCATTCTCCTGCCTTCTCCCCCATTTGAACACTGACACCCTTACTAATCAAGAAGTAAAACTATTCTAAAATTATTCTTCACAGCTCCCATGTTCAATTATTTTCCAGACTGAAATTACATTTCAGGAAACTCCACCATATTTTGGCGATCACTTTGACAGCCTTTAGCTTGTTTGAGACCATTATCCTTGCAGACACTTACATTTGATGATTATCTTGGGGAGCATTTGCTACACAGAGCTATCAGAGCAGTCAGCACAAACCTATGTGGCAGATTGAGTAGAACGAGCCCATATCCATATTTCACAGTCAACCAATTTCATCCCCTTGCAAGTTGTAGAGTCATAGAGGCATACAGCATGGAAACAGACCCTTTGGCCTAACTTGCCCAAGCTGACCAAGATGTCTTATCTACACTAGTCGCACCTGCCCATGTTTGGCCCATATTCCTCTAAACCTACCTGTCCAAATGCAGTTTAAATGGAGTGTCCCGCCTCTCTTGGGTGTTGCTCTGATTCCCGTCACCAGCAGACAGGCCAGGAGAAGCCAGCCCTTCAGCGCCATAAACAGTGTCTTGCCTCCGGAAAACAGTGGCAAACCAGAAAATATCTTGGGCAGAACTCCTGACTGAGCTGAGGCCACTGACAAACAAGGAACAGATAGGTCCAATTAGCTGTTGATAGCTTGGCCCACCTGCACCTCATCGCCCTCCTCCTTAAATGTCAACGCACATCCAGCCAGAAAAAGAGCAGGAGTAAGAAAAGGGTGAGAGGGGAAGGAGGAGAGGAAGGGAGGAAGAAAGAAGTAAGAAAGAAGAGCGAGGAAGGGAGAGAAAGTAGGGAGCCTTCCTACCAGCTGTGTTCCCAGCTGGGACACATCCAAGACTACTACAAGGTCGACTAAGCGGCTGGGGTATGCTCTAGATAACCATCACCTTCTTTGAGGTTCAGACTGAGCAACGGGGGCAAGCTCTAGACAGCCATCGTTTCCTTTCCTACCCACAGACAATGAGGGACTAAGCCTGCACTCAAAGGCAAAGATTGAGCAATTGGGACAAACCCAAGATCGCCAAGGCAGACTATACGATAAAATAGAACTTTATTTCTCCTAGGTGGGAAATTGGTCTGACAACAGTCATACATCACAACAATACATGAAACATGAAATTAAAGTGACGAGTGGAAAGTCGAGGATTGGGGATGCAGAAAGATTGGGGAGAAGGGGGGGTGGGGGGGGGGGGGAGGAAAGTCAGTCTCAGTCTACCCCATGACAGAATGGGGAGGCGTTGTACAGTTTGATAGCCACATGGAAAAAAAATCTCCTGTGGCGTTCTGTGCTGCATCTTGGTGGAACCAGTCTGTTCCTCTTCAAGGCAAGTCCAAGGCAGCCAGCGTTTTCTCTTCAAGGCCAAAGCTGAGCCACCAGGACAAGTCTGAGACTACCACTCTCGAGGCAAGAGTGAACTGCAGGGGCAAGCCTAAGATTGCCACATTTCCTGCTACGAGATCATAACTGAGCTGCCAGGACAAGCCTAATGAGGAATGAATGAACTGCAGGAATACGCCTGCGATCACCACCCCTCCCCCTGCGAGACCAGGACTGAGCTGCCCGGACAAGCCCAAGATCGCCATTGCCTCTTTACATGCAAACTGATAATAAGGGTCTGTGCCCCCTTGCGGACTCAGACCTTCTCATCATTATTGTCTACTTGAAATATATCATATCACATGAGTACACCCTACTGAAAGTTTTGGTGTAGTCATTATCAACACGGCATCATCCCCGATGCCATAGTTGTTATAGTACCTGAAGTTGTCCCTCAAGGGGCTGTCTCACTGCGGCGACCTAATCTGCGAATTCAGAAGAGTGTCTTCGACCTTCAAGCTCGAGGGCACTCGCCTGGAAAACCTTGAGCTGGATCGACCGTCAGCGATGAAACCGCGAGCTGGATCGACCGACCGCACACACACACGCACACACACGCACAAACACATCACAAAGGCGGGGGCCAGGGAAAGCGGGGGAGCGCTGTCTGAAATGAAGAGGAAGGTAAAAGACGAGTGCACAGTGTACGGTAAGTCCTTTAGAGAGCGCGGTGGGGGGGGGGGGAGAGAAGGGGAGAACAGGGGGGGAGAAGGGGAGAGAAGAGGAGAGAAGTAGGGGAGAAGGGGGGGGGCGGGGGGAGAAGGATGGGGAAGGAGTGGAGACACTTTTAAGAAGTCAGACAACATTTAATGAAGTTTAACGGGCATTTAACCTACCGGTCAGTTTTCCATGGTCTTGAAAACTCCAGTGAGCCAATTAAAATGCCTGGTCAGCGAAGGAGATTGCCTATGGCTGCCCTCGACTGCCTGTAACTAAATAGCGACCCCATTCCCCTGCATTACAAGTTCAAAAGAACCATGCCAACCAAATTTTACTCGCGGAAAATTTTTCAACATGCTGTAAAATCTTTCCGCTACCTAGCTGAGACCGCGAGTATTCAGGAATTTCCCTCGAGCATTAAGGAGAGTTCCAGTGACCTCATTGGACCTCCTAGAACCACGTGTCGACCATACTGCGAGTTTGAGTCGAGGGCAAACTCGTCTAAACTCACAGATTAGGTCATCGCAGTGGGGCAGCCCCTTCAGGCTCCAATTAAATCTTTCCCCTCTCACCTTAGTTCTATGTCCTAATAATATGCTGTAATTTCAGAAAATGCTGACAGCATTTAAAAGTTCAGCCAGTATCGGTGGAAAATAAATTAAGGGGCTGTCCTACTTGGGCAACCTAATTGGCGAGTTCAGAAGATTTTGAAAAAATGACGTTGAAGACCTCTTCCGACTATGTTGAAGACCAGCTTTGACTAGCTACAACTAGCTATGACTAACTTTGCTAAAATTGGACACGGAATAGTGGAGAGTGAAGATGACCTCCTTCGATCTCCTTCGACCTCCCTTCGACTATGATAAAGACTATCTAAGACTACTTTCGACTACCCTCGACTACCTACGACTAACATGCCGACCTACAATGACTTACTACGACCTACTACGACTAAACCTACGAGTAAAAAAAGTAGTGATTTTTTCCATGGCGACCTTTTTTTACTCGCGGGCATTTTTTAACTTATTGAAAAAAACGGCCTAGCTGAGGCCTCCAGTATGCGGAGACCACTCTCGAGCATGAAGGAGAGTTACGAAGACCTACGACCTCGTGTCGACTATGCTGCGAGTATGAGTCGAGGGCAAACTCGCCAGAACTTGCGGATTAGGTCGCCCAAGTGGGACAGACCCTTTAGAGTTTACCTGTCCTGTGAGTGCTTCAACCGTTACATTTTTTTAATTTCAGATTTTCAGCATCTGCAGTTTCTTTTGTAATTTTCAAGAATAACGTGCTGCTTTTTGAATCCTTATCTTTCAAACAGCAGCTCTTCCAACCTTAGGAGCAGTCCCATGAAAAAAAATATTTGTTTTTTAAGGGATTATTTTTAACTTTTAATTTCTATATTTTAATGTATAATGTATACTGTATACTTCAAGCAATTTTTCTTATCTGTTGAAAGTATCAACAATTGGTTACCAGGTTAAGAAAAGTTAAAATGAGTTCCCACAGAGGTGACAAAAGCCATTTCATAAGGTCAATGCCATTGGAAAGATGCAAAGGACAGGACGGGGAACTTGTTCAAAGATATTGCAGCCCTTTTAACCCATTCTATAGGATTATTTCAAACATTGAACTTGGTGTTAGATCTTAAGCATTAGTTCCTGAATATGTTCTTGAATATGTATTCAGTCAAATCATAACACACATAAGAACGATTTAAGGCATACACATGTACAACAGCCAATGAATGCAAATAGAAAAATAAACAAAGTAAAGAATATAGTTTTACAGTCATATAGTGTTACAGCTGCAGAGAATGTGCAGATACAAAAAAGGTGCCAGGGTCACAATGAAGTGGGTTGTGAGATCTGAACTAAATGCTTAGCTTATGAGGGGTTAATTTAGTATTTTGATTACAGTGAGCAACGAGTTGTTCCTGAATCTGGTGGTATGTGCTTTCAAGCTTTTGTATCAACTGCTCGACGGGAGAAGGGAGAAGAGGGAGTGACTGGAGCATAAGTAATCACTGATGTTTTATGCATGTCCATTTTGCCTTTTCTTCATCCATGTCTCTCAAGTATAAGACGGCACAAACTTTCTATTACTAACTTTCAACACGTTTCAGGTGGTAATGTCAGTGTTCAAAACGTATTTGCTTTTAATGGGAAAACAATCAAATTAACTGAAGAAATGCCCCGTGAGTAAACCTCTGACATATGTTCGCAACATGAATAGTTGCATTTTGTAATGGCCAATAACTGAGTAAAATCATGAACTACAGTTCTGCACTCCTGAAAAAACAGAGAGCAGGCAAATTTTATGAAATGTTGTTAAGTAATATATACTGTTTACTCCAAACAATTGCTGCAGACTTCTAAAAGTGTTGCAGGCAATTTCTTAACAATTATTTTAATTGTAGAATTCAGGCAAACCAAAAATGATGCTGAGGTAGCTTAACAGGGGAAAAAAAGATTATTGTTCAATAATTACTGGCAGTCCAAGCCAATGCCATGCTATTACTCATAAGTAGGGAGAATCAGAAGAGCAATTTGAAAAAATAGTTTGAATTTTAGAAAGACGGTACAACCACGATACGGTGCTGGTGCATAGGGTAACATTGTAAGCTATCCATGTTATAAATCAACTTAATATTTACATAATTTCCAACATTGGACACATGATCAAAGACATCCTATGTCAAAAACTGTGCTATGTATAAGGTGTAAGTGTGCAGGTACAGCAGGCAGTGAAGAAAGGGAATGCCATGTTGGCATTCATAACAAGAGGAGTCGAGTAGAGGAGCAAAGAGGTCCTTCTGCAGTTGTACAGGGTGAGACCACACCTGGAGTATTTTGTGCAGTTTTGGTCCCCTAATTTGAGGAAGGACATTCTTGCTATTGAGGGAGTGCAGCGTTGGTTTACAAGGTTAATTCCCGGGATGGCGGGTTTGTCATATGCTGATAGAATGGAGCGGCTGGGCTTGTATACTCTGGAGTTTAGAAGGATGAGAGGAGATCTTACTGAAACATATAAGATTATTAAGGGTTTGGACACGCTAGAGGAAGGAAACATGTTCCCGATGTTGGGGGAGTCTAGAACCAGGGGCCACAGTTTAAGGATAAGAGGTAAGCCATTCAGAACGGAGATGAGGAAACACTTCTTCACACAGAGAGTTGTGAGTCTGTGGAATTCTCTGCCTCAGAGGGCGGTGGAGGCCGGTTCTCTGGATACTTTCAAGAGAGAGCTAGATAGGGCTCTTAAAGATAGCAGAGTAGGGGATATGGTGAGAAGGCAGGAACTGGGTACTGATTAGGGATGATCAGCCATGATCACATTGAATGGCTCGAAGGGCCGAATGGCCTACTCTTGCACCTATTGTCTATTGTTATATCAAGTTTGCATTGCGTATATGCACATAAATTTGAGGTGTAAGAAAAAGAAGGGTTGAATGTTAATTTGTTTTTTTATTGGGCTACAAAACCTGCAAGTAATTTCATACTTATATCACAGCTGGGACTGTTCCTACTTACCTTACGTGAATGAACTTCTTTGACATATAATGGAAGAAAGAATTCAGATTTGCCTTCCAGTCTTATCCCTTTATTTGTGATTTTTAGATTTCCCATTCCATTCTGCAATCAGTAAAAAAAAGGAAACTTTCATTCAACATGTGAAGTATAAACCAGAAGAAAATCTTTTAACAAAAGCACGTTAACAATATCCATTATAAGTAAGTTTCATATCTGGCCTTGATGAGAGTTGTTCAAATACGTCTGTTTAACTGTGATTCTACCATCTATAATCATAGCTCACTAACCTATCTGTGGCTGTGTAGATAAGTTGGAAAAAAACACAAAGAATGTTAT